>NC_045640.1:66414578-66721206 GCF_009829145.1 Chiroxiphia lanceolata
CCTGTAACAATCATGCACTGACAGAAATAGCTACGAGTTTGCAGGTCAGTGAATGGCACTGTGGATTTCACGCTTTTTAGTATAGAGCAACACAGACAAATTCAGCTACTCACTCGAAATTCTTGCAGAAACATAATTTCTGAAATAAAAATCAGCCCAAAAGACAGATGGCACAGTAGGATATGTGCATAATAAGCTGACGGAACTTTGTAAAATGCCATCCTTTCAATGCAATCTGCAACTACTGAACAAAGTAATTCCTTAACTTGGGAAAGCCATTCATTATCAAAAAAGGTTCAGCTCAAAGGATGTAAAACCAAGGAAGATTAATCCAATGTAAAATCCATTAATGATATTTGTGGAGAGCAAACAAATAGTATCAACACTAGACATTAATAACCGTTGTTTCAAAATAAAACAAAGCAATGCTTCTAACTTCTAAAACAGATCTTGGATTCACCAAGTTCTCAGCTGGTATTGTTGTGGTAACTGAAGATTGAAAAAAATGAGGAAAACAAGAGTTATAGAGATTGGCGTATTAACCATTATATGACTTGAATATCTTATTTTCAATTTTGGAAGAGTCAGAAGTAGATGTCAAGTCTTTAGTAAAAGATAAGAGTTGGATCTGAGATTAATGTTCAGGTTTAGAAAGACTGGAGTTGTGCAGCTTGAACCATTCTAAATCCTATCAGGTTTGTGAGCAAAGCTGATAGCTGGCATCAGGAGATAAAAATGCCTTAGTTTTAATTTTTAGTTTAGTTCTTACTCCACCACTGCAATGAAGGCTGGGTTTGGAATTGGAATCTGAGAAAGCAAAGGATGAAATTAGTGCTGTAGTTAGCAAAAGCTACAGAATAGAACTACAAGCTGCTATAAGCAGCTCTGAGTACCCAATTTTTCATTTCCAGGCTTCAACTGGTTCCTAATCTTGGGTAAAGTTTACCAATCAAATTGCAATGAGTTTGTAAGGCAATACACCTGAAGAAAATGTTATTGATTATTTTTTCCTGAACTGCAGTGATAAACAGATTGCTACCATCAGGAGGCTCAGAAATCTGAATTTAGGAGCATCAGTCTCATTTCAAGCACAGGATAATGATTTCTCTTCAAAATTAAGTTAAGGATACTTCATGAAGGCAAGGATGCTAAAACTTCAATTTGACAAGCCAACAGAAGTCAGCTCCTGACAGGAGTGAAGCAATTGTAGGGCACTGGGGAACATCAGTACCTGGGGCAGCTGTACAAAGGCACAGATAGAACTACTTTCACTGGCTTTCATATTTCTGCCTAGTCTTCTTAACCCATGATTGTTAAATGGCGCGAAAGGACGGTACATACTAGTTGTGCAACTTGGGAAGATTTAATTCCATCACTACTGCTGTTTTGATTATATCTGTGGGGATTTGGGGACAATTTCAGTGAATCTTAAGTAGGATTGTTCTCATCATTGGAAAGCAAGTGGTCAAAATCTCAAACTGCTGGAAGAGGCCTTTGCGTAGAATCCTTTATTGCCTCTTTTTATTGCTTGCAATTCCAGGCATCAGAGTGGACTAAGTTTGAGGCTGGATTTAAAACAAGAGATTTCTCTGTGAGTGCCATTTGCCCTCTTACCTCCTTAAGCACGTATTTTGTTTGCTTCCTCAGTAATTCTTCCCTACAACACTGAAGGAGTCAGTAAAATAGAGGGAGTGAGAAGACTGAAAGGGTATACTACATTTGTTTTGACTTTCTAGGCCACAATGACAATTACAAAACCATTTATTTTTGTGGGTACAGGAGTTCCATTTCCCCTCAGTAGATCTAAGATTTTATAGACCCTAAAGGCTACAACAAAAGTCACAGTGGGATAGACTCCTACGCATTCACTGCATTAAAAAACAAAAACAAAAACCAGAACAAACAAACAAAAAACCCAACCAACCAAACAACAAAAAACCCAAAACAAACAACAAAAAAACCCACCAACAAAAAAACACAAAACCCCATGGTTTTTTAATCATAAAGAAATAGTGTTAACCCAGAATACACCTTGTTTTGTGAGTTTGTTATTAAGAGCATTATTAAGAATTATTATTGCTTTTTACCAACCTGAAAAAGTAATACAATCTTAACTGTGAACTGTTAGAATACCATACTGAATACAACAGCAGCCAGATAGTTAAGATCTCTCAGAAAGGCGTGATAGATCCATTAGCAACTATTAAGCACAATGATCTGGAATGCAATTCCTCAGGAAATTATTAATACCATTGATTGCACATGTGAGGAAAGGACCATTCTACTCTGCTCCACTTCTTCGATATTTGTCTGTCAGACACTGTTGAAGAGGTTAAGATATTAGGAGACATGAGCCTACACTCTAAAATAATATATTTGTTTTGGTCTTAAAGCTCAAGATTTGAGCCTGAGATGCCTCATAACCAGTAAACTTTCTGGTACGTGTAGGATACTGATAAAAAATGCAGGTGATGGTGAGAAAATGTGGAAATACAATAAGCGTTTGACTCTTCAAGCCATGCTAAAGAAAAGAATGATACTGGAAACCCTTAGACTCAAACAAGAATGAGGAATGAGAAAAATAATTGGACGCCTACATGTTGTGGAGCTTACGATGCCAGTTCTGTGAGGGTTACATCCACAGGCAGACAGAGAAGCTGTTCTACCAAACTTGAATGCTGGTTAAAACAGCCTGACAATTCACAACAGCTGACAAGGAGAATGCTAACCAAGCAAATGCAGTACATCTGGAAGTTATGAGCAAACCTGAAAAGGATGCTGCCTGCCACTTGAAACCATACTTAGGAGGGTCAAGGAATGGGTTCATGGGAATCTTATGAGGCTTAATAGGACCAAGTATAAGGTGCACTCACAGCCCAGAAACCAAATGTGTCCTGGGCTGCATCAAAAGCATCATGGGCAGCAGGTGAAGGGAGGTGATTCCACCCCTCTGCTCCCCTCTGGTGAGATCTCACCTGCAGTGCTGCATCCAGCAATGGGGTCCTCAGCACAGGAAGGACATGGACATGGTGGAGCAAGTCCAGAGGAAGCCACCAAGTTGATTAGAGGGATAGAGCACCTCTCCTACAAGGAAAAGCTGAAAGAATTAGGTTTGTTCAGCCTGGAAAAGAGAAGGCTTCAAGGTGATCTAATTGAGGCCTTTCAGTGCCTGAAAGGAGCCTATAAGAAAGAAGAAGAGACACCTTTTACAAGAGCATGTAGAGACAGGACAAGCAGGAATGGCTTCAAACTGAAAGAGAGTAGGTTTAGATTAGATAGTAGGAAAAAATTCTTTACTGTGAGGATGGTGAAACACTGGAACAGGTTGCTTAGAGAAGCTGTGGATGCCCCATCCCTGGAAGGATTTAAGGCCAGATTGGGTGGAGCTCTGAGAAACCTGATCTAATGGAAGATGTCTCTGTCCATGGCAGGGGGTTGGAACTAGATCTTTAAGGTGACTTCCAACCCCGACCACTCTGTGATTCTGTGATGATTCTATCAGCACTATACAGTATTGGCAAAGCTTAGACTAATTTGAATTTAGAACAGATTAGCAGATATATACCCAAAGCAGCTTTGAAGCAAAAATCATTAGTCAAATATAAATGTAAGTATGGTTCCTTGGAAGTTAAATTTAGGGGTTATGTTATGCAACATATCAATCATAAAGAAATTAAAAAATTATGGATTATGCGCTCAAAAATGGTAGCATGGTAAATGATGTTGAGAACAGGCATTATAAAGAATGATCTCAAGACATTCAGAGAGAGGTAAAAAATGTATTTCACTGCTTCTTGTAAAAATGTTCAGAGATGTCAGTCTGCTCAGTTCATCAAAGAAAATTTGAAAGGGGACTTGACAGCGGTAGATGAGCACTTCCAAAGAGAGAAAATATGGGTTTCTACAGGCCTCTAACGCAAAAAGGCTTAATATAATTCCATAGCTGGAACCCAAAACCAGAAAAATTCAAACAATGTGTTAGGAAAAACCTACCAAGAAAAGTAATTTATTTACTATAGCTTGATATCTTCAAATGAAAACTAGACAGTTATCTAAAAAATACACTTTAATCAAATACAAGCTATTCTATGAAGTGCCTGAATACACCAGTGAAAGAACTGTTTTCAATATACACAAGATCAAAATATACATTCACAGGTCAAGCTTAGTCTTATATTTTATACATCTAGTTTCAGCAACTATATATATGTAACACTAAACACTGTTCTTTTATTTCATTTTCTTTGTCATGAAATGTTTTCCTAATCATGCTAATTCTTGTTCTTGGAAACATTTACAAAGAGAGACCCCCTATAGTGATATTTATGTTCTTTCTAGTGTTCTGATATACCATTTCTTACTGTTAATAAGCCTGAAAACTATATATAACTGTTTTACACTTCAACTTACTCAATTTACCTGAGATTCTCTTTTTTTCTTCTGCCAAATATGTATTCTGCAACTTTGTTATTTGTGTTCAAGAATATAACTTGAACGTTTCTTTTATAGTTTTCTATGTAAGAAATTCAGTTTTTGTTGTTCAGTTTGGTACTTCTATTCCTTTCCACCCTCACAAAGAGTTACAGTATGTTCAAATCATTATAATTCTTTTTCCATGACTTACATTTCACCCTATAATTCTGTTTCAAATTATATGATGTGTAAAATACGCACTCAACAAAATGTGTGAATATTCTCAGCTCTATTACAAACCAATCTAACTTCTTTGGTATTTCTTTCTCAATACCAAATGTATTATGCTCAAAAATTCCTTGAGATTTTTACAATACTATGACTGAGCAAGGCAACAATTTTCCCTCTTACCCACACTTCTTTTTTCAAATGTGAATGCATAAAGTTCTGGAGCTGTGGACCATCTGACTTTCACATTTACTATGAAAAAGCCTGATCTGTGTCTATGAAAGTGTAACAATTTTTGGTTGGTGAACTCCAATTACATTTTTTTTATTTTTTTAATCTTAAAGAATACCTTTATATTTCATGCTGACACCACGGAATAGCAACAATAAAAGCTCACTCACATTTCTGGTCGGTCAACCATCTTTGTTCAACTGCTTTCCGGGCAGTGCCACTACTGACTGTCAGTTCAGCAGTAGGCATGTCACATACCTGGGAACTACTGATGAAAAGAGTTGCAGTCTCTGCCAATACAACAGAAAAGTGTGATTTAACAGAACTACATCATTGTCCAAAATAGCATTATTGAACTGTTCTTTGTTCACCCTGTCTTGGATATTAATAGGGGCATCCAGGTACGCTAGAAGCCTTAGAGAGCTGTGGTAGACTTTTTGAGTATTACTCTGCATCAGTACATAAATTAAGCAACTTAACCACAAATTTTGACTTGCTTGCTTTTGTGCTATCCAGATGTTTCCACTTATCCAGAATGGAGATAAGCTATTTGGAGAAGCACGGTGCAATGTTTATTGAACAAATGCTGTATAAACTTGACTTCATCAAATACTTGATTACAGAGTTGATACTTACAAAGAACAAAAATTATCAACTGTAATCACAGATTCTTGTGACCCTACTCTCATGAAATACAGCTCATTATGAGTGGTCCCTTGAAGTCAACAAGACTATTGGTGGAGCAAAGTGACACCAAATCACAGTAAAAGTCCCAGGCTTAGGAACCATAGAATGAATATACTGAATTGGAAGGGACCCATCAGGATCATAAAGTTCAGCTCCTGGCCCTGCACAGGACGTGTTTGACAACTGACAAGTTTTCCATATGCTAATAGAAGAATTCTGTATGTGCTGTGTAACAGGGAGCTTCAGAAAAAAGAAGCCACATACAGCTGAGCCTGTGAGGTTTTATTCTGTTTCACTGCAATCTGAACTATGCCTCTCTGCAGGTGACTTGGGAGACTTTTGTTCCTCAGTTTCTCCATCCATATAGTCTACACATTGTCTACGTAATGCTTAACCGCTTGCTTCTCAGACATGTATGCCTAAATATTTAATACTTCTGTTAATACTGGTGTTGCTATAATATAACTTCTGTAATGACTGAAATGTGCTGAATAAAACAAGAAAGTAAATTTTAACCCGTGATTTGATGAAACTCCTACTTTTTGTTCTTCACATTCATATTGATAGTGACATATTTTTCCTATATTTAAGATTAATGTGCCTTCTGATTCAAAATATGAAATTTTCCATTTTTTTTGTGCTTCAGTCACAGAAATCAAAATTATACTATCAATTTTGCAGAAAACAAACTCTAAGGTAGTAGTATTCATGTAAGACACACATTAGTATCATCAAATCATAGAATATCCTGAGTTGGAAGGGAACCACAAGGACTATCAAAGTCCAACTCCTGGACTTCCACAGAACATCCTGAGAATCACATCATGTACCTGAGAGCATTGTCCAAACTCTTCTTGAACTCTGTCAGGCTTAGTTCTGTGAACACTTCCCTGGGGAGCTGTTCCAGTGCCCAACCACCCTCTGGGTGAAGAACCTTTTTCTAATCTCCAACCTAAACTTCCCCTGACACAACTTCAGGCCATTCCTTTGGGTCCTATCTCTGGTCACCACAGAGCAGAGATCAGTGTCTGCCCCCCCTCTTCCCCTCACGAGGAAGTTGTACCTGCAATGAGGTCTCCCCTCCGTCTCCTCTCCCCCAGGCTGAACAGACCAAGTGCCCTCAGGCACTCCTCATCTGACTTTCCTCAAGGTTCTTCATCATCCTCCTTTGGACACTCTCTAATAGCTTAATGTCTTTTTTATATTGTGGTGCCCAAAACTGCCACAATGTTCAAGGTGAGGCTGCCCCAGTGCAGAGCATATCAGGGCAATCCCCTCCCTCGACTGGCTGGTGATGTTTTGCCTGATACCCCCCAGGACATTTTGCCCTCCTGGCTGCCAGGGCACTGCTGACTCATATTCAACCTGCCAGTGACCAGAACCCTCAGGTCCCTTTCTGCAGTGCTGCTCTTCAGCCTCTCGCTCCCCAGTCTATACACACAGCTAGGGTTGCCCCATCCAAGACAGAGAATCCAGCACTTTCCCTTGTTAAACTTCACATATTTGGTGATTGCTTATCTTTCTAATTTGTCAAGGTCTGTCTGTGGAGCCTCTCTGCCCTCGAAGGGACTCAACAGCTTCTCCCACTTTTGGACTTTCTTCAAGTCCTGTGTCTAAGCCATTTATAAAGATGTTAAGAGAACTGGGACAAGGATGAAGTCCTGTGGTACCTCACTAGTGACCAGTAAGACTTACTTCTGCCTCCAGGCATCTGAATGACTGAAATCAAACTGCATAAATACCAGTGAAGAATGGGCAAAAGCAGTAGGATAAAGAAATTTTGAATATCAAGAGAAGTTTAAAATGGAATTAAAACCTGTGAAATTCAGTTAGTCCTTATTTAGCTCACACATATGTATAAAGATTAACACGTCTACTCCAGTAACTATATGCAGTAGGAAAAAGTCAATCTTTACCAGGACTAGAGCCAACATTACCCAAATTACAATCATATTTTTCTTCTACAGTACAGTAAAAATTTTAGATTTATCCTAACTTAGACTATTATGTGGATTGTGCTGCCATTTAACAAATGAATGTCCACATGCAAATATAAAATTGGTTAAAAACGAGCTACAGAAAACTCATTAATCACCAGAGCTGAGCAGCCAAAAATTCTTCAAACTCAAAGGTATTTTTTTTACTTTTATGGTGGAGATACAAGAAGTGTGTTATATATTGGACAAGGGCATTGTTTTAATTCTATTTTCTATATATAGTATGGTAAAACCAAGCCACTGCATTAAAAGGTTACTGTGCAGTGAACAGCTTCTTCTTCATCAATTGTAAATATCTAATTTACTGTCCTAAGACTAGAAAGTAGATTTGCCTAACTCATATTACTAAATCTGATGTTCACAAAACCATTATAAAGATCACTATGTTACCTTAATATCCTACAGTGGTCACAATTTTAGGGAAAGAAAGAAGATTAAAGAAGGATTTTGTGCCCATTCTCTATATAGTCAAATCCCTAAACTAATGATTAGTCATAAAAGCTGGATTCCATTAGCTAAACATCATAATAAGGGGCTACCATCTTGATTATATAATAGAACTTTAGCATTTTAGATTGATGAACGCTCACTCTTTGCTAACTTTTGTTGTTCTTCCAACAGGATTAATTTTAAAACTGTAAAATAACATGAGTTTCTAGAACCTCTTTCTAATTCTAAAGTCAGTATTGGAACTTGCTATGGTGTTTCTGCTGAAATAGCAACAGATTTTTAGAAAATGAATACATTTAAGAGTTTCCAGACTATTATTAAAGTACTGTCACAATTGGAAGACAGAAATAAAGTTCATTTAAAAATCTCTTTGTGTATTATTAACATTACCTTTAAACAGAAGGAAAATGTTGTGAGACAGTCGAAGGGCTGCTGCCCACTGGTACATAAATTTGTACCTCCGCTCCACAGAGATCTAAAGTGATTGCTGCTTTTCCCTGTTTTCTAAGAGGAACTACAGCGACACATGGACATATCTGAAGTACTTATTCATTCATTGTTTAGCTGAAACATTTTCCAGACTTCATTAGTATGTGCAAAAGCGCCATGCAATCCATTTCTTTGGATCCATCAGGATAAGCTACTAGCAAGACTAACCAGGCATGTGGCAGTATTACCAAAAGGTGAAGGGGACACTGTACTAGATGTTTAGCGTGCCACTACCATCAAATCAATGAGATAATTCTAGTGAATGGTGTTTATTTGATTACTTACTGTGGCAGGCTGGTAATTTTACAAAATACCTTTGCATCCATATTCCTTTCATTCAGTTCCTTAGAATCACCAGGAACATTTTTACAAAGAAAACACACACAGACATGGTCTGTTTCTTTCTTGCTTATTAGTTCTTGTCATTATTCTTCCTTTAAGGTGGTGGATTTGATTTTACATAAATAGGAAAACCATTACCAGAAGTAATTAGAACCGTAGGATGGTATAATAAGCAACAAATGATTTCAAGCAAAATACAACAGACAGATGGGTAAACAAGTGATGTATTTCCCTAGATACTTTCCCAAATTAAAAAAATAAATAAAAAAAATCATTAGCAAATGTTTTTGCAAGTATTTTTCAAGCTTTCCTAATTTTTCCACAGGCAAATTTAATACAAATGTAATACGAGATTTCAGCTATTCACACTGAAGTTACATGACACGGTAATTTAAAGACAGCTAAATCAAACTGTTGTCTTTGTTCTCTTTTGTTTGGATTGAGCTCTGGGTTAGGCCAGCAATCACAAGTCGGTGGTAGAGCAATACACTGAGTGCTAACATCTTTGTGAACCCAGTCAGGATAATTTTTTTAAAAGCAGTACACTCTGATCACCAGGTGATGGAAAGTCTTTTCCTCGTCTATGTGAACACTGATGATAAGAGGATGAAGAGGAAAGATTTAGGGCATGAAAAATAAATCTCTTTGCTTCCTCTTGCAGAAATTAATAACAATAACACCCCCTCCAAATTACAAATCAAATTTGAAATAATATATGCAGGATTTTCTACGGTATCAGTTCTGTCTCACAGAACATCTTAACACAGCTCTTCATTTTCAATCTAATGTAGTAGATAGGAATGCAGATACATGTTTTATTGTTTTTAATTAAAATACAAAACATATTGCACAACATGTGCTCATAATTTATTCACTTAAGGAGTAATATCTTCCAAATATGTGACTGAAATCTGTACAAGGAAGGAAAATGAGTCATATGGAAGAGTCACATGTAACTAAGAATTGGTAACCAAGAACAGGTACCAAAGCTTTCTCTTGTTTACTACTTGAAAGATCCAAACAACACTTTCTGACAGTTTTAGCATATCATTTGTATCTCAGTTGCACCAGCAGCATCAAATCTCTGCCTCATTTTACCTTAACACAATATTAAACAAAACTGAAGAGTAGAAAGTATAATTTTGGTTGAAAAGTATATCTACAAGAATTTTCAAGACTTTTACAAGAATGTAGCAAAAACTTTGGTAATCAAACTGTTACAGAATGAGACTTCTTTTTTTTTTTCTAGTTGCTTTGTATTTCCCATGGAAAAACCCAGATTGTTGAATTCTCTTTGCTGTGCTCCGTCAAACTACATTTCTTGTCTTCAAACAGTGAGATCCTAAAGGATTTTGCATGAATAGAGGTTAGAATTACAGGTTACTATTTTGTCTGAGGGATGCAGAGAAAGCAATAATGGTGACTAAAAGAAAGCATACAACCTGGGTAGAACTTAAATCACAAGTGCTACTTGTGATTTTAAATACTGAGACCATAATTAAAAGGACTATAAAAATCAGCAAAAATTGTGGATGTATGCAAACACAACTGAGACTGAAGTTTCTAACACTAGGATGGTACTGGCAGTGTAAAATTCTGCAACATCCAATGAACTTAAAAGAGTGTAAATTTAGATGAAGTAACAAAAAACCCAATAGTGATAATCAGAAATGTTATTTGGAGAAAAAATATGGAAATTCCTTTTTTTTTTAAGCTATTTAAAATTAGCAATGAGTTGGAGAATATGTTAAAGAGAAAACCCTGTGCTGAGAAGTAATTGAGGAAGGATACATTGACAGGGTGACAGATCAGTTTGTTTCTAATATCTGTGATTTCTAAAGCACAGTCAATATCCCGCAGGAATATGCCACTAATGCTTTGCAGAATATATATTGTTAGGAGACAATACATACATTACACTATGTGTACTTCATCTTTTTTTTTTTCAGTGACCAAATGAACTTTATGAATGGTTGATGAAGTCTGCAGTCAATTCCAAAGCTGGCTTCTACTGTACCCTACAATTTTTCAGTTCTTGAATGGATTTTACTAATATCTATTTTGGAAGCTTTGCAACTCCACTTCTCCTAACCAATAAATACATTTCAAGGACTGTTATGGGTCTTCTAACATTTTAGAACAAGCCAGAAACATGCATATTTACATTGCCTAATGAATAAATTTCTGATGTTTTACATCTTTCTGGGTCAAGGCAGGGCACCACAAAGGTTAAAAAAACACAAGCCCTGACCCTTATTAATGTTGCTGTCGGTAGTAAGAATAGAACACATATTTGCAGATCATTTTTTCACTACTTCAGAACATACAGAAATGGGTAGAGTCATGATGACTTACTAGATCAGCATCAGAATCATTTAGCTGTAAAATCTCTCATTGGACTTATACACCACTCTGAACACAAAAAGTCCCCCTTAATTTAAAACCATACCGGAAGCATTTTGGAGAAGAATAGCCCCTGTGCCAAGGAGACAATATTCCATGCTTCCATGGGTAAAAGGAGAGGTTTCAGTCCTAAAAATCAGTTTCAACTCCAGCACAGATGAACAGAAGGGGCGTCATCAACACAGGTATTCACAGCAAGCACAAGGTGAGCATAGCAGCCATCTGCTGATATTATCACAAACAACAAAGCCAAAACCATCATAGTGGGATGGTTTTTGGCTGCCTGTAAAGTATGATTAGGAAATGTGATGATTACCTTGAGCAGATTACAAAGACACTGTCATTCTTGCCCACTCATCTGGTTTGGATTAGCCCCTTGAACACAGATATCATGATAGGTTTCTTAATGATTGGGTTCATATGGAATTCTTGATCACAAATTGACAAACCTCTATTGCGTCATTTCAACAGACTTTTTCATAAGCTTTACAAATACAAAAATACAAGGCATTTTTTCACTGAATTCTTGTGTGTCCTCATATACTGCATGTAGTAGTCTCTTCTGGAAAGTCAAAGCTTTAATACTGAATAGGCAGTACTCTATAAAAACAAGGCAGCAAAAAGGACATCTTGACAACATGTAGCACTAAGGTGATACCCCATATCAAAAACAGGATCAATTCTCTACTAACAAAGACTAATAAAAAAAAACTACTTTATGAGATAAATAAAATTGTGAGTTTACGCTGTATCTAACATCCGATTTTAGAAATATATGCTGAAAACCACCTGTCAACATTAGCAGTTTAGTGAAATGTACATACACAGGACAAACATGTTTCATCCATCTTTTAGTCCTATGGCACAACAAATCTAAATAACAGCTTCAACAACAACAGTTTCAGTTAAACATTGAAACATACTTTTGGTATTAATATTCACTTTCATGCCAAAATCACTTTCAGCCTTTTCATATAAATTAATGATCTAAATTGTGAAATCTATTTAGTAATACAGTAAACATTTATCTAGAAATATTCCTTTATAAATTAAGCATACAGTCACAGGCACTGCAACTTTATCACAAGTCTCACACTATTCAACTTTTTTCTTTCTCAATAATTCATGATACTGGAGTTCTGAATGTACATGAAAAATTCAAGTTTCAGTTAAAAGCAAAGAAATGAGTTTCATAAGCAAAGAGAAAATATTAAATCCTACATTAAAAAGCAAATACCGTATTTTCCTACGTGCTGTTCAAATCTCATACTCCCTTACTGACAAGGTAACAATCATTTGTCATGTTAACGTTGATGGAGAGAATGTGGTAGCATACCCACAGAAGCAGAGCAGCACCTTATCATCAATTAAAAAAGAATTTAAAAAAAATAAAAAACCCAAACAAAAAACCAACACACACAACAGTTTTTTGATGGAGATACATCACTTGAACACTTAATTTTCAAGAGTGTAATTTCCTGAATTTTAGAAACTTACTACTGTAGGCATTGATGTAAGATGTAGCCAAACAGAGATTCTAATCAGATTTGAAACTTCGTGAACTTGACTCATACTATTATCTCCATTTGATTTCCTACAGCTGCTCTGAAGAGGAGTAAAGAGCTGCTTAGATTGGAGACTGAAACATTTTCAGCAGGTGGAAGTAGAGAGCAGAAAAAAGCCCAGGCTTGCTTTTACACAAAGCAGATAATTTTGGGGGTGATCTCTTTTTGAAAGTCTATGTCAGGCTTTGTAAAACCATTAACAAAAGCTGAAGAATCATTTACCACGGTTTTATTATAAAAAGTCTGCGAAAGATCTAAGAACTACGCTTTTCATGAAAACTCAGTTGTCTTCAGTAGGACAGCCCCTAATTAGATGTCCATCTCATGTTTTCTTGCTTGTCTCTGAAAAAGCACTACTTACAGTGCAAATTATTATCCACCAACACGAGTATTTCACATTGTGGTAAGACCCCCTACATGGCTCTAGTAATGAGTATTTTAGTTAAATTCTGCCTCGGTCCTATAGCAATTGGGAGCCAGTGCCTTAGAGCACTACAGAAAGTCACCTTGCTGGAGGAGGACAAACTGCCTCAAGACCGATGACATATAAAGCACATGATACAATGCTTTATTAAATATATGTGTTACATATGCCTTCTGCTTCTTCTTTACGTTGTCACTTTATTTCTTGTTGTCACATTATATTTCTTATATATCTTTCTGTACTGTCTCTTTTGGCTGACCTGCTGCTTGAATTAATTGTTTTGCTGGCAGTAAATGCCATTTCTTAGTCATTCTTCAAAGCCAAGTCAGATAAAATTTTTGAAGTTAATCAAACCACTTTTAAATATTAATAATTCCTTTTATTCCAACAGGGATTTGTTTCTTTTTTAGCATCCAAGGAAAAATACTGAAAAATATTTGCATCTGCAAATGCAAATATATATAATAGGTCGAAATCAATCCTAAAATGTGTATGCATGGAGTATTGCACAAAGCACAATTCACTTTACTTTTAACTGCTTTCTTTTGTTAATAGACCTAGGTATTTATAACAATTTTATGAGCTCAGCAAGGAGAGGATACAAAAGATTTGATAATTCCAATATTAAAGCTATTGATTAATTTCAAACTACAGGACTCAGTCCTGTACTGTCTTGATTAAAAACATTAGGTACAGATTCCAAGTTAAAAATGTACACTCAACCCAAATATTCTGATCCAGATTAGTGTTACTTTGCAATTTCATTAAAACTTCATTGAAATAATGCAAATGGAACAGCCAAAACAACACAATAAATAAACCCATATTTTTAAATCTAGTCTCTATCTCCATTGATTGAGTCAATTTAGAATATTAAAACTAAAAAAAAAAAATTAAAATTAAAAATTAAATAAATATGTCTATGCTTCATTTCTTTAGTTCAGAAAAGCAAACTAGCAGTTAATCAGGTAATCTAAGCACTTCTGTCCACAAAAATGGGATGTCAACAGAAGTAAACTGGAACCACAGGGAATTTTGCACCCTTATAGTACAGATGCGTAGAGAGGTAAGGAAGGCTAATTCACTCCTCTACCTTAAAAACAGAGTGATACCCTCACAAGCTTTTTCTTGTGAAATACAGACCATGTAATAAAGACAAAGTAATTCTGCTCAGCCTCAGAAGTCTTCATACAGAAATCTCCAGCAAGGCCCCAAAGGTTACAAAAAGAAAAGAAGTCCAGAGTGAGGCCCTCTTTCATACAGTGAGAGATAAATATCCCTTTTCTATACATAAATAAATATACATAATTCAAACTTGTAATTTTTTTCAGTCAAGTTATATATATATCAAAACAAAGTTCCCATTGTGCAAGACAGGCTGAGCCTACAGTCATATGTTGTGCCCTGATAAGCAAAAGGTGGAAAATACCTTGGAGATGGGGTAGGGGAAACACATCTCTTTTTCTCTCCAGACTTTTTGAAAAGCTCAGTTGGTTACGGCACAGTGTTAATAATGCCAAGGTTGTGGGGTTTATCCCTGTGGGGGCCACTCACTTACGAGTTGGACTCTATGATCCTCGTGGGTCCCTTCCAACTCTGAATATTCTGTGATTCTGTGAAAATTTGAAACGTGTGTAGAGGCATGTCTGCACAGCTCAACAACAGACCCCTGAATGTGTTCCTTTGCTGAATATTTCCTGCTATACTAGTCGAAAATCCCTCCTGTGGCAGCAGTTTCCGTTGCAAGGCTGTTTGGCAGGGCAGCCATGCAGCGCAGCCTCCAGGAGCTGCTGTGTGCCTCTACCCTCGGGGCAAGTCAAAGTAGCAGCAACTTTCATCTCTGCTAACATACAATTCTGCCTCCAGGGCAGGCTTCTATCTTTATAGCAGATATTTTTTCACATGAGCCCCACAGCTCGGCATCCAAAGCCCAGCAAGATCTACAGGCTGGTGTGACACAGCTCTGGATCCAGCGACAAACCCAGACCATGCTGTGCCTCCAGGTAGGAGCTCCGACCACCCTTTTATTTGTTGCAACGATTTGACTTCTGTTTCCATCACAGAGCTTTGTCTGAAATGGAAGACCTAATTCCACACTGATGAGCTGCCCTGGCAGACACGATGTGCTTGCTGCAGCAGGCTGAGGCGCCAGGGTGGGCGTGGGAGGCCCCATTGGTGGCCTGGAGGTCCTGTAAGCCCCAGAGTAGAACTGTCAGCACTATCATCTTCTGGGACACTATCATCTGGCTGTTTGTCAGTGTCAGCAGCTCCTTCCTTGCAGAAGCTGTACAAAACCAGCAGCTGCAATTCCAGTTTGGAAGCACCCTGGCAAATGACACTTGGCGTGCCTGCTGCCTGCGGGGCAGATGCTGCTCTAAAAGCAGATGTATTTTGCATCACAGGAATGACCCAACTCCCTTATTTTGGCAGCAAATCAAAGTCCCACCCTGGGTCACTAGCATTGCGATTTCTGCTTTTCAAGGTAAAACTCTCACTGCTAGGCAATTGGCACTGCAGGTACACTGCAACACTGGGAGGGAAATTTGGAGGCAGTGTTGCAGTGCTTCCGTAGAAACAGAGTGAGATTCCTTTGTGAGATGATTAGTGAAACTAATCCATAAAAATCTATAAGACTGGTCATATGAACTTAACCTCACTGGAGGGAAGGACTTCAATGAGCACCACAACTTATTTCTGCTAGAAATGTCTCTTAAAAAAAGCCTCACAAATAAGAAACAGAGCTGCTTCTGTGGAATGTGTGGAACCCTTCCCAGATCTCATGTTGCATTAATTAAAACATTGTATTTTCCATGCATGGCTTAAATTAAATATAATCCTTTCTTTGCCAAAATATGATCTTTTTCTTTTTTAAACCTCCGATAGGTCCTTCCATCTTTATTCAAAATAAGAAAATTTTTTCATCGTATTAATTAAACCACACCGAGTCACCTGCATATGTAGAGACATCTATTTGCCTATAAAAATTATTTTTATAAATACGTTTATTTATATACTCATATATACTTACATTTAAAGTAAAAACTTGTAGCACCCCCACAGATAAGACACTACTGGAAATAGTTGAAACTATGGTTACTCGTGACCGGTTTAAGTGCGTTACAAGTGTTAGAGCTGTTAACGTTTCACTGGATGATCTGCTGTTTCAAAACCACAAGGAGATGATCTAACTCAATTATAACCCACAGCTGACCTGTGAAGCTGTATTAGCTGAACTTACAAGAGAACCACAGGTACCACAAAATAACTCAGTACACACAAGTCTGATTTTCATGGTTCACGTCCCATGTTTCACTGGTCATGGAGAGAACTCTAAAAGGAGATTCTGACAGGCTAAGTACAGTATGTAAGATTAATAGAGCAAACAAAACCAAAATAATGCTTTTCTGCTTGCAAGTACAGAGAAGTTTATTCTTTTAGAAAATCTTTTTACCACATCACAGCATATCCTTTTTGATGGAAACAAACACTTTTCCTCCAAGAGGTACTGCTTTTCTCAAACCACCTAAGGTGCTATATATATTACTGTCTTATTGTTTGCAAAGCTTTCATCAGACAGTCTTTGTCAGTTTGTAATTTATAGAGAAATTGAAATGACTTTTAAGTACCGTGTGTAAACAAGAAAAAAAACTACCAAATGCCCAAGAAAATGCTTCGATTTGTTTTTCACCCACCCTATTCCTCATACAGTCCTGGAAAGCAGTGAGAGATGGAGAAAGAAGGAACTAAATCACATGTAATTCTGAATATTTTACAATGGTGTTAATTAAAGGTGTTACATTGTGTAGTTCTCAGCAATCCAATGCTGCAATCATATGGCCGTATATACACACAGAAGCAAACATCTGGTGTAAACTATCTCTGAAAAGTTGTAATAATATTAGAAACAAAAGCTAATGAGCATTGGATCTTTTGAAGGCATTCCAAGACAACACGAAATGGAATGTTACCCTGCTGGCTAGTTGTTTCAGCAGCAGCTACTCTACATTCAGTTTGAAATTGCCGACTGCCAAGTCTTTTCTATACATTTATAGTACATTTATATGTGTATGAACATTTCTGCATTATACAAACATTTGTAATTTTTGCCCATCATTGATATACTTTCCTCTATGAATCTGCTAAGAAGAGATTTTATTTATGTAGTGACAAAGTGCTCCTTGAGATGTGAGGGCAAAATCTACCATCGCAATACAAGTGTGTGTATTATTGCTGTGAATGCTCAGGTGGGCTTCTGCTCCACAAAGACTGTGCACTTTGTGTGAGCACGTGTAAAATTGTGCTCAAACACCCTCGAACATTCACATTAACCTGAGGGGGTTTAGCCTACAGGCTTTTAAGATAAAAACTCAAATCCTACAACCTTATCTAGGTATAATAACACTGCACTACAACTTTTTGGCCTGCATCTGTAGGAGTGCTATTTTACACAGTGTTTACGGATTTCAACTAGAGCAGTGTCTGTTCAGTGCTTGTGAACATGAGAGCACATGAATTTATCACTGCATGATGAATTCAACCCACCCTAATCTGAGAGGTCCTTTTGAGGTGCAAAAAGACCAATAAAATAGGCTTAATTTAAACAACTGCTGCAAGACTATTCCTCTGCACTTTCCTGAGAACAGTCCTTTCATCACTGACACCAGAAATACTTTTCAGCAGGAAAAACTCTTGAATTATTTTTATTCTTTTCATTGTGATTTAGCAAGAATTCGAATTTTTAATAGTAAGTTGCCCAAATCCTAGATTTAAGGGAACATTTTATTCATTATTTCATATATGTGAAAGAACAGCTCATGAACAGAAGAGAAAAACCCATGATTTTTAGATATCTTCATAGAATTATTGCTGATGGGACAACACTATTATTAAGAGAAGACTTACTTTAAAAGCAGATACAGTGTATTTTAAAAATTGGGTTACTGGAAGGCTTGAATCTCACACAAAACAACATGGTGCTTACAGATGTCATCCCTGTGCAGCTACTATTGTAAAACTAGAAGCTAAACATTCAAAGCAGAGAAAATATGTTCCTCTCTACTCAAAGCTCTTAGTAGGGTGATAAATATTTTGAAAGTGATTATACATTTGCTAAGATAGTCTGTTTATTTAAAGCCATTCAGGAAGAGAATAGCTGCCCATGGATATTAAGATTTATCTCACCTGGTTTTAGTCTCTTGTACTAAAGACATTCATCTTTCAGCTAATCACCCTGAGTGCTCTCTAAAATTGCTGAGGATAAACAGACATTTTTTGTGATGTATGTGGTCTGCTTCATAAATCTACCTCATGATAAGTTATATGTTAGTAGTGCTTAATTTTCTCCCTTTGTTGAAAAAATTGTTATAACAAGCTACTAGTCTAGTTCAAAGAAAAGAAATGTCTACAGTTTGGTGGGATGTAACCTGTGAAAAATGTAAAGTCGAATTCAGTTAGATTGTCAATATCCTAGAGTAGGCCTTCCTCATATATCTGACCTTGGTGCCACAGCCTAATTATGATAAAGAGGACAGAAGAAATGATCTGATTAAAATTTAAATGGGGGTTTAGACTTGAGGTTTAATGAAGCAAAAAAATAAGCAGAATTCTAAATAATTTTAAATAAATGCTAAGAAATGTAATTTTACTCTAGGAATTTGGTTTAGCTCTTTGAAAATTCAAATACTTGCTAGGCTAGGTTAATTTTCAAACAAAACCTGCTGTTTTAAAAGGAGAAGTCAAATGTATTGCTTTGCTTATACTGAACTGAAATGGTCACTATTTCTGATACAAACCATTTATTTAAATGCATTTAAAATGTTTTCTTTTTATGGGATAAAAAAGTTGCCAGATATTTGAATTTGCAATAATTAAAAATACTTGTACTTCACAGATATGCTTCACATAGATTCATAGTATTTGCTTAAAAATCAAGAAATGTTACCAGAAAGCCTTACATTGTCTATGAAAAAAAAACTTGTGGACAGTTCAAAGTGTACTTTCCTTGGTCCAAGTACTTTCCTAAAAAAATCTAAAATAAAGGCTATATTCTCATACTGATTAAAAATAAATTGCCATTTTTAAAGACAAGTTTATCCTGATTACAATAATATAGGTTACGTGCAATCAAAATTTACATTTAAATGCAGTTAGTCAATGAAATATGAGACAATGCAAGTTCAATAATACTCAGAATGAAATATTCTGACTCAATAGTTTAATTAAAGTCACACTTGCATTGACTGTGCTTTAATCTTTGTTCTTTTACATGTACTGAAATGTCAGCAAAAGGATAGTAGAAGACCCAAAAAATTAAAAATACAGTAAAAGAAAAATAAATAGATGTACTAAACCAAAATTAATATATGTGCGGGGATTCCGTGTTTTTCTTCCTGAAATGAGAAGATGACTAGATTTCCATTGTTCCATTGTCTCAAACAGCCTCCCATATGAAAAACTGTGGTACAAAGATGATGATATGAACGACTGAGTATACTCCTGTAGAGTCCTGAGCTTCTAATAAGGCTAGAGAACTGGAAAAAGAAGGTTTTTTGTAAAGCAATTTTAGTACTTGAATAAACTTACAACTTTGCAGACAATTCCAATCAACTCTTTAAGACTTCTGCTACATTTTTCATGCAGACTCTTCAATGGCTTTTGCCAACATAAAATTGAAGCTACCTTTGTATCAAGGGAAATACAATAAATGATAGTATTCATCTACAAGACCACAGAAGGCAGCAAAGAAAAAAATATTGTTAACCTAAGGAAAAAAATCTAGAATTAATCAGGGAATGATTAATATGGGAGGTGCGGAAATACATATTCAGACTTCATCAAGCTGAAAAACCTGTGCTGAACTGAAAAGGTAGACTTAGAAAAATAGGAGTTTTAACTGAAGACCAGAGTTGTCATCACAGATTAGAGGGAAACACAGGCATCTCAAAGAGCAGTGGAAAGGGCTGGTTTACACATTGTGGGTGGGTGGATGAGCAGATCAACAATTAAAGGTGCTTAGATATCTCAGTAATACTCAGCATTGCTGTACAATGCACTGAGAAATAGCATAGTGAGTAGTAATCACTAAAAGAAAAAAATAATTTAAAATTTACTATAAACTTAAAATAACCTATCATTACTGAAACCTTAATCTTCATAAAGGAGAGCTCCATGAACCATAACAAATGTCAGTCATTATTAAATGCCTTGAAATTAAGTGTGATTGTTCCTTCCTGAGGGTTAACCAAATTCTTTTCAGATTCCTGCTGTATCTGCATCACTGGGGAAAGGCAAAAGTGATTTAGAACAAATTCCAAGTCAGTTTCCCTTTCATTTTATTGCTTTGAGTTTAATAGGAAGATTATGCAAGTCTCACTGCCTTTTCCTTCCATCTCATGTCAGTTGGAGTGGAAGAGTTTGCATTATTCAAGGTCAATTAAGCCATGCAAATGCATTCTAAATGATTTTACAGTGGTAATAATAACTCTCTCCTCAGAAGAACGTGCTGAATTTATTAAAAAAATTAACTTATGGTAAAAAATACCAGAGGTGTTTGAGAATTTTATTCTCTGCTCAAAATAACCAAATAGATGTATGAATATAATAAACTTGAACTGTTAGTGGTACAGGTTTTAGGTACAAATTCCCCAGAAACTTGATCCATAACACTAGTCTTGGAGCTACAGTGATGCAAGTCATAAAAAATGTCTCACATTGCATTTCAGAAAAAAATTGTGTGTTTATTTAGTTAGCAAATTATAGCAATTTTTTAACTTGAAATCAAGTTTTCAAAAACATACCTTGACAACACTCAGGCCTGAATGTAAATTATGGAAAAACAGAGATAAATAATGTATTAGTTTTTAAACTCCTAAAATTATGTCTTTTGATAAGCATTGCTAGTAATATAAAGTACACTTGAAAATCCTTATCTCCATGATGGTGTCTTTGCTAATATAAATGTACCGTTGCATCACGAGAAAATGTTCCAAGTCAACATGATTTTTTAAACCCAACAAAATGACACTTCCTGTACAGCTTAGTCCAAGCCTCTCTCCAAAGAAAGACAAGTACATTGGTCAAAGTTCACCTCTGTGGCAAACAGTCTCTGAATAGCATGACCCAGCACAATAAGGGCCGTGTCTGCAGCACTGAAATCAAGCTCCTGAATATAAACTCAGTCCTGCTGTGTCCATATTTAATAAACAAGCACAGTAGCTACATAGTAGTTACATTTGCAGTCACACTGACGTGAATTCTCATCCCAAGGATCACAATTGTTGGCAAAGGCAAGGAAACCATCTCAGTCTGCTTTTTTGCTGTATCTGACAATATGAACACATCTAGTCCCTTTTCAGAACAAAAAGGCTGTAGAGTTCGGCTTAAAACCACTAAAGGTGGTTTAAATAAACGTTTGATCTTCCCTTGACCTGGCCAAATTATAACACAGTGGAATTGCCAGGCTGAGACCAGTTGACCATATACTTCTCCCTCTTCCATTCCAGTGCACATCAGGAGTAAATAAAGCAACACAAGACAGACTGAAAAGAAGGGACCATGCAAAATACATTATTCCCATCCAGAAGAGAAACATCTTCCAGGTGAAAAACAGCCAATTGCATGACCAGCTGGCTCTACTCCATACCAGCACAAAACCACATTTGAGAAGGAGCAGTGGAAGCAGTCAGGGTCTTCTCTCAGGTGAGAGGCAGCAAGTAGTTACTTTATCTCAACCATGCCTACCAGAGCATGCAGGGGATAGCAATGCAACGGGAACCACTCCAGAAAAATACAAGTGTTTGCATTAGCATTTTTTTTTAATAAAGTTTATAAACAGTGGCTATTTCTCTTCACCAAACACATTACATTGTAGAACTGAAACCTGAAAAACTATTTAAGCAAGAATTGCATTCAGCTCAATCTTTTCAATAAAAATACAACTTTGAAAGCCATTTCTTGGGAAACAAGGATTAGGAATTTGGAGGTGAGGGGTAGGAAGTTTTTTTAGTGGAATTTATTGCACTTTTCTTTGAAAAATATGATAGAAAGATAAAATGAAAGCCAATCATTTTATATTGCTGAGATCTAAATAGAATCTTCCATGCTAATTAGATATTTTACAAATAACACTTGGAAATTACACTTCTTCTCAGCACTCATTGTATTTAGCCCATGTCCCCTTTAATAGAGAGCTAACAATATTTACCACATATTTATGTTAAAATCACAGATTTGAGGATTCATTCACAATTCTCTCTTTTATGCAATTATGATTGTGAAAAACACAGATGCCTCATTGAATGTGCATACTTAAAATGCTGCAATTGTATTCACATCTGGACAATATTTAAAGCCATATAATACATATAAGTAGAGTCCTCAAGCCACTCTGAAATGCCTAACACCTGGTAAATGAGATAGCAACTCATAGTAGTTTAAATACTGTATTTTAATTCACTTTTCTGAGGCAGTCAGGCTATGTAATTACTAACTCATAAAGTTGAAAATATGACTGAATAAAACATTCCCCTTCAGATATATCTGACAGAGTGCACAGGTAATGTTTTAAACACTTGTATTTGATGTCTTACGTCTTAACATATGCTTCCTTCATCTTCTTGATTACTCTTTTCGGTTTCTTTTTCATGCCCTTTCTCATTTTGATGCCATTTGCCTGGCCAATTACCTGGCATCCTCTCATTCTTTTTGATTACTCTTCCACTCCCCATTATGCTTTTCCTCACTTTGCTTCATTTTGTTCTGACAATTTCATCCTGTACTTTCCACATTCCTTTGAGCATGCTCGATGGAAAATGAGTGCTTTTATTCTGTATTACCACCTGAGTCTGAATTGTGGTTGCATCTAATGAAAGAAGCCAGGCCTCCTTGTCATTTGGAGTGTCATTGACTGTGTCAGATAATCCCATGCTGTGACCACAAGAAACAGATAAAGAGGAAGTTTTGTGCATCTCTTCCAGACTGAAGTTGGAGGAATAGGAATGAGAACTCATTCTTGGATGTTTTTCACAGTCTCGGTGGCACCTCTATAGAGTTCCTCCTGCTACTTACAATTTTTCATGTAGCTAAGTAAAATATAAGATACAAATATCACTAAAGGCAGCAGGGCTGCATGGAGGAGGGAAATCTAAAGAAAAATATTGTCTGCAGCTTGATATATAGAATCTTTAATGGGTGTTTACGTTATAAGAGGAGTAAAAATGGATGACGTTTTAAACAATGTTTCAAATGCAATTCTAATTTAGCTCATTAAAGGTGAATGAATAACCAAATTAATAATTTATACGAGGAAAGATATAAAATATTCATCACATTATGGTATTTCTACATTATTGTGTGCCACATACAACACAATCAGAGTGCTGGTGAGAATGCTACATTCCAGGAGCCCTATGGAGCCACTGTTCATTCCTCACAGTGCTGTAAGACAGGTACTGCAGAGTCCACACTTCCAAACTAGTCACTGAATGATTTTTAGTTTCCCTAAGGGGAGAGCTTTAACAAAACTGTGGCTGTAGGAAAAATGCCAGGTGTTCAAAAATGAAACATTTCAGTCAAAGTCAACTTTGACACAACAACCACCGGGAAAGAAGATAAATTGTATTAATAATTTAGGAGCTTGACTTGGGACATCAGAACAGGTACTTAGCTATCACACATTGATGTGTCTGAGGTTTTTTTTAATGATTGTCTCATCTTATTTCTCTTCCATATCTCTCTTCTCTACCAATGAAAATCAACAACTAGGCACACTCTCTCACACACACTTATTAAGACTTTTCTCTTAGTCCTTAAGAAAGATGGGGGAGAACTTCAAAAGTTGGAAAGTTTCACTATATAGAAAACTGTAGCTTCTCACACTGCTGTAGCTTCTCACACTGCTGTAGTTAAAGAGGCCCTATTATTGCTTAGGGCTGAGGCCTGTCTTGGCAGTAGAGAAATAATGCTGTAATTCCTAGAATAAACAAACTGCACAGTACTGTAGTATTTGTCTAATATATGGAAAATCTTCCAGAATTCTTTCGCTTTTAGAATGTTGCCCCAGTGGCTATCCACTGCTAAAAACTTTACTGGCTTAATAAGAAAACTGCACAGTCTAAGTCTATATGCATTAAATTGTTCCATCGTTCCTGCAGGTAAAAAGGGTTGATTCTTAGTATGAAGTATTGAAAGCACACAGGGTACTGGGACAGTGCTTCTGGCAGCAGCCTTTCAAACAAAGGATTCTACCTCTAGCATTCTCTTGTTCGGGTCAGGGATAATATCTGCTACACATATAATTCTTTCCCCGCATATGTTTTACAATAAGCAGTTGCTAGGTGTCTGCCAGTTCAGGTGAAATACATGTATATGTATGTTAAGTAGTAGCTCTTCTGTTTGTTTCTCTCACTACTCTAAGTGGCATATTCTAATAAAGTGGTTTGTAAAAGCTTTACCCTAAAAGATCAGTGTTATTCCACAATGTGGATTATCGCCCATTAAAATAATGAAATCAATCACCAAAACTACAGTGGAGTTTCTGTCTGTATTTGTATGTGTGCATGATAGTTATACAAGAAAGCACCCATTTATAAAAATGGGCCATTTGGGTGATTAAGCAGATGTGCTCTTTACCCTATATCAGGACAAATTTCTGAAATGAACAGTCATCTGCTTCTGCAGATGGAGAGCTCTGAGGGAGGATTAACGCTTTCCCATTGCTCTTTGTAAACAACCCCAGCCCCAGAGAAGCACAGAATTATCTCCAGTGACTAACTTACTATAAAATGAATGTGTCTGAGTACACAGTAACTGGCCTGTATGGTATGTGCAGGCACAGAGAAAGAATTTCAATGAATTTTACACACACGCACAATAGAAACTTCCCATTATTGTGCTTAACAAGAAGCAACAAATGCAGTTTATGGTCTTAAAGTAAACTAATTGTCATTTATTTTCCCACCTGTAAAAAGGAGATGAAAACCCCATACAATTACTCCAATGAGCACTGTGATACTGAGAAATAATTTAGTTCTTTAAATGATGGCTTTTGAGCCAGGGAAAGTCACCAAGGTAGGAGGAAATGCAGAACAAATAAGAAAAGATTAGTAGTCTGCCAGTTTACTGTTTGACCACTAGGCACAATTGACACTAGTTTGTATTACAAATAACCACAGAGCCACGAATGGTAAGATATCAATTATAATAAGTTTGACAAAAACCAGAAAGTAATTTTTAAATCTCATACAATAAATATAACGATGCTCTCATTTGAAGAATGAAGATAGTATGGGAAGAACAAGCTGCCAAAACAACCGAATAAAACCATCCCTCATTATACCACTTTCTGTGATGAATTTATGTGAATTTGCCTAATGAAATCAGTACTGCATACTTCAGAGTAAAAGATAGGGATTAAGGAAGACTACATTTAATCCTCAAGGAGTATAGAACATTCTTACTGCAAATTGCAGTGCTGGCTTCATTCCTCTCACTGTGGATGCTCTGCAACCAGCTGGTTTGAAAATTGAAAACACTCAAAACTAGTGTTGAAGACCCTGTGCTAGGATACACATGCAGAAGTCTAGGGCTAATGGCTTTCTGGAAGCCCTGGGGAATATGTTAACATTTGTGCAGCTGACAAAACAACTGCAGAGCAACAATTGTAAAAATCAAAATAATTGCCAAAGATTTTATCAAACTAACTTGCCAAATTTATTGCAAAGCTGCTAATTAGTACACAATGAGAGGATGGTACAATAGATTTTGTATTTAATATTGAGAAATTAATGAAGCAACCAGAACAAATACTACAAAAGAGCTAAACAAATCAAACCAGGCACCAGAATCTTATCTCTATTATTTAAATTCAATACTTAAAAACCTTTTGCTTGAGCAAACTTTCCTTGTTCACAAGTTTTTCCCTGAAGAGGTTCATTTCTTCAAAATAATAAAATAAACACAAATAAATGGTAACTAATATTATTAAAATAGAGTCAAGTATAAATTTGGAAAGCCTTCTAAAAAGTCTAATAAAAAGAATATGACCCACTACAGTTAATGTCTATTCAGCAGCATCAGATTTATGACTACTAACACTGTACATTAAAGCAACTACAACAGGTAAATTTAACAAACTAGACATTTAAAGTGATAGAGTAAATTAATATTAATTAATTTAGACAAGATTCAGAACTACATACATAAACAAAAATTTTCACAAGCTTGTACAATGCAGCTGAGTGCCACAAAACTGTCAACTGGGAAAATACTCTGAGCAAGAAGTTCCAGCATTTTGAACCTACTTGTTTTATAAACCAACCATTGTTCTCTTTAGGAAAGGCATTGTAAAAAGTGTTCTTGTTTTGAAGGAAAAAGCCCAAACTGACAAAACTAATGAGAAAATGCATTTTTCCTGTACAAAAAGCAGGGAGAAAAATCAAAACAAATAATCCTTCCCCAGAATCCTTTAACCAGTGGGAGGACTTACGAGTCCATTTGGGTGCCAAACGTGAGGCAAAAGGGGAAAGGTGTTATCAGAAGCTACAGACATACAAACAGATGTCTGACAGGTCTGAAGGCAGACTCCTGAGTCTTGCTGCTAAATACACTCATAATTTTTTTCTACCAACACAAAGAGGAGTACTGCAGACATTGTGAAGTGTAGCATTTTCTGAGATCATATACAGGGCTAGTGAGAAGATGCTGTAAGCAAATACTGAGCAATTTTACTTGTAGTTTGAATCACTTTTAATCAAGGGCTTCACAGCAGAAAAATTCTTTGACGGAACACAGTCAGAAATATACATGCAGGTGTTCTGTTTTAAATGTTTTCTGTATTTAAAAATACACTTTCTTGGTATGCTACCTTGCACTTTGTGTTATGTTTACTTAGAAATCTGTGATAAAAATCATGGTGCTTTCACTCAAACTATGAATTAAATAACCATTACATGCTCTGAAAATGCTATCATAACAACAAGGTCTGTAACAAAACCCACAGGACCACATTTACTATGCAATAGTGGGAACAGCACCTCCACAGATGTATATCTCTGCTCTCCTCCCTTACCTGTCCCTGGATGTCTATTCTGATCTGTATATGCAAATCAATTACCTTTCATCTAAATTTTCTCTTACTTTTTGTGGCAGCCTTTAGGTAGGCCTTGTATAAACCCAGAACTAACTAGGGAGAAATAAAGCTTCAGTACAGAGTAGATGCATGCAAATAAGTCTAATTTGTAAGATTATCTATTCCTCCCAGCAGAGTAAGGTCTAGAGATCTCTGTCACATTCCAGATTCACACCACTACACCTTTCCACCAACAGACCTGGTCACCTAGGATGGGACTAGAGAGATCCTCCACCATTTATTTTATTGAACAGAAAGGAAACATGGACCTACTCAGCACTTGGTTGGGGAAAAAAGTTAGTAAGTAATTCTTACCTAGTCACTAGTTTTTGATAGCCTTTATGCATACCAACATGAAACTACCACATATTCAAAAGAGCTCTCTTAATATTTTTTTTTCCATCGAAAATTGTCTGGTTTCATCCTCTGATAGTTCCAGTCACTTCAAGTAGAATTTACACAAGGGTTAAATTTGGCCTCATGTATCCTGTGGCTTGCAGTGAGAATGACCCACCTTTTCTGGCATTTGCTGTATTGTACAGAGAAGCAAGACTTTCTTCTCTTTTGGGAGTCCTTTGAACTTGTATAAAGTAGCTATTCCCAAGTGATTACTTCCTTTCTCAATTGATGCAACAAAAGCTCATCACACAAAAAAAGAGTCCCACAGTCATTTTTCTTTTGAACACAGAGGCAATGCTGAAAACATAAATTCTCATGTGCAAAAGCTCTCATCTCTGGCTCCTTTCTGATACCTATTAGCTCCACAGGAAAGTAAGGGAAAGAAGCAAATTAAAGCTTCCTGCATCATCAGGTTGAATCACTCTTTTCCTTTTTAGTCTTGCAAGGATGCCACTGATAGCTAGAGAAAAGGAAGAGCTTACCTGTAGTTCTTCAAATTATTACAGTTTAATGTTGAGCCTAGAAGGAAGTCTAAAGGAGGAAAAAATTCCCCTTACTAGTAAGTGCAAGTCACTGCTTTTTTCTGCCTTTCTGTACCACCTCAGACAGTAAAGCAAATGTCTTTCAGCCTTCTTCTCCTTCCTTTTTCCATATAGGAATCTTTTGTTCTCTGATGGTGATGATTTCTGTAAATTCATGTCCAGCAATATAAGCAGAATACCTACCAAAAATATAGTTGAGTAGGTAGATGTTTCTTTAATAAAAAACTGTATCTAAGTATGACCCATATGAATAGGGAAGTCTGCCATCTACCAGGTCTTCATTTCTATACATGCTATTCAGTGGAAAACATTAGAATACATCAGATATTTAGAACAAAACAAAAAACCCAGCCTTTTTCTACAGTAAAAGTAACTGTAAGGAAACCCCAAAATTAATCCAGAAAGCTTCACAGGCCTTTATTAATTAATAAGTTAAACACCCTAGTATGTCATCAGTCTGGCTTCTAGTTGGATTAGAGCCACCTCCTGCCTTCAGGTCCTCACTACTAGTGATACTTGAGCATTTTCAGTATTCCTTTATCCGTCAAATTCACAAGTAATCCCTGAAATTATGACTGCCTTCAATGAGCTGATGCTGACAGATCCAGCTTCCTCTGGTTTATTCTTAATCCTCAAACCCCAGTTTGCATCTCTTTCTACTCAGTGGCCTGTTATGAGAAGATGGAGGTTGGTCCAAATTGTAGCCCCACAGGCTGTGCAGGTAGGACACCTCCATAGCTAATGGATGTGGTGGATCCCTTCTCCCTCACAGTTGGGAAATTCTATAAACTGACTTTCCACTTCTTGAGCAAGTTTTCTAATCAACAGGCTGTTTTATAAGAGTTAGGAAAACCTCCCTATTCCCTTATTGCATTTCAGGTCGAACTCAGTGCTATTTGTCAGTGTTCTTTTCAGCTTGAGGATCACAAGGCCTAATGGATTTGCTCTTTCAGAAGATTTAAAGAGGTTTAAACTTTAGAAATTACAGTTTAAGTGCCTGTTGCACTGATGACCTTATGCATCTATCAGCTAGAGCTCTAAATTTTTGGAGCTTGTGGGGCAATACAGCTCTATTTACCAACTATATAGATAGTTCCAGAGGAGAACACCTTAGACTGCAGAAGGATGAAAGAAACCAAGTCATCTCAAACTCAACAAATTCTTGATTATTTATCACAGAGACCATCAGAAGAAAGACTCCTGCATCTAATCATAAGAAGTTTACTTTCCATGATAACAGAAGAATAAATTAGATTATTTCTTTCTTGAAATGTAAACATCTCTGTGTTTGAAAACCTGAGATTGATAAATATTAAAAAAAAATCTCAGACACAATTTCACCTATAATTTATCCATAATTTTATCAATTAATTAATTTGGTAAAATGCTAACATATATATCATGGATGTGACTTAACAGCTTGTTTTCCACCTTGGCAGAAAAAGATGGATTTGTACTATCCAGATGAACTGAAAAAGTTAAAGCAGTATCCAGCAGATATCATTCAGTTTAATACAATTATCCAGGTGTTAAAGGAAGCTGCAGATTTGTGATTCAAGATGAGACTGTCAACAGGAAATAATAGGAAAAAAAAATGCATTTGCAGTGCTAATAAATACAGGGATACATTCCAAGCATTCTGGACATTTTAACCATATCCTGATAGGCATGGTAAAATAAGGCAAGATGTACCTATTTTTCAGATACAAAATCAAATTATCAGAAGTGCTGTCAACTCTATTTTTTGCTCATCAGTACGGGAAAAGCTAAGATGCTAAAAGCATTCTTCTAACAATCAGCTACACACCTACCTTTGAGATGTCAGCCTAGTATTGGTAATTTTATCAATTGTCATCCTCTGTCTAAACTGCCTGTAGGGAAGAAGGTGACTGAGAAGTTTATGTTAAACAGCTGTTATGCCATCTGGCATCTCTGACTTCCACGACCCTTTTCAATCTGGCTTCCAGCCTAGGTAAGGTACAAAGTCTACACTGGCTTAATTGGTCTATGATCTACTCTTGGCAAAAACAGAGGTCAAGTTTCCACGCTGATTATTGTAGATTTGTCAGCAACCTGTTAACATGAACCATTAAGTTTTGTTGACTCATCTGTGGACAAGGATGGCCAGAAATCAGCATAATGACCTTTCCTCTCTGGGGGATCTCAGAAGGTGATGTCCGACAATTGCTCCTCTGCCCAGAGGGTTCTCATAAACAGGTTGGTTTTTCATCATTCCACTCTGTTGCCTTTCTTCTTCAATGTTTACATGAAGCTGCTCAGGGACAGAGCAAGACCATTTGGCCCTGTCATTTCATCAGAACACACACAACATTTACCTTTGCTAATTGTGCTTTTCCATCTGATGCAGATGGTCAGGCTGACTCATCGACTAGTTTGGAGACAGGGGCAGGCAGACTGGCTAAATTCTATTTTCACTACCTATTTATTTTTAAGAAAGCTATTAAAGACTGTGAGAAAACAGAAAGTGAGGCTTGGCTTGGAATCTGCTAAGTCACAGCTGTAGGTTTAAAGTTTAAAAGAATTATTTGACTCAGTTACATAGAAAGGCCACTCTCAAAAGAGCAAGAGAGCCACTAATTACACTGTTTGAAATGAGGAGAAAGTAAAAAATTTCTTAGGCCACAAGGAATACTTCAATCCTGAAAATGTTAATTTAGCTATTTATCCTATTACTAGACTTTTTCCTACCATTCTAAAATACATGCACTGTATTAGGGTCAAAGCAGCAGTATATCTTCTTTTATTTGTTAATATCTTTAGTTTGCAAACCAAGAGTTTCATACTGGAGGCTGCTTATCAGGTATTAAATAAAGCAGGAGACAGTGCTGGAAAAGCAAAACTGCTAGTGATTACTTGCTAATAAAAAGAATACTAATTATTTATGAGAAGTTCAGGCAATTATTCAATTATTTCAATTTAAATTATCAATAGTTCATTGCTGAATCAAAAAATATACCTATTTTTTTTCACTAACCTCTTTGCTGAAATAAAGCTTTACTGCATCAATCTATTAGACTTCCTTCACAGATCTTGGAGATTACTTTACATCACCTCATAAAGCATATGGAGTAAACCAGCAATCTCTGAGCTGTATTATGTTTGTCTGTCATGGCTTTCCAATGAAATTTGCCCCTTGTTTTGGAGAACTGTTCCACACATACCATCTTAAGAGCTAAGCAATATTTAAACTTAACAGCCTTAACATTAATAGAAATTTTGTATTAAAATTGGGCACCCAGAGGCAGAGCTTTACCCAGAAGCAGAGCTTTACATAAATACAATCTACAGAGGAAAAACTATTTTAAAAATAATAAGCAAGCACACTGCAGATCAGCAGATAGCATGCCCCAAAACAACTATCACCATAAAAAGAATACATTTCATAGAAATAGATTTTTGGACTGTGCTCAAGACCAAACATTTGCCTGTTTGGTATTTTACCCACACACTCAATCACATGCATTAATTTATACATTATTCTATTTGATCCAGTGTTCTCATTTCTCCTCCAAAGCCCTTCCTGCCCTGCACCTCATTGCAGAAGGCCTAAATTATCAGTGGCTATGAAATGCCAAAGGATCCTGGAGAACAAAAGGGCAGAGACCTCAGGATGATGTGAGAGAAGGTAAAACACAGAGTGTGTCTTGGCCCTCATAACTGCAGAACAGACTGGAAACTGCCCAGCCTCCCCTCTCTAGCTGTCCATCCTCCTCATCCTGAGCTCCTGCTGTGAGGTTTTAATCTTCTCTAATTCAAGTATTTCTAGCAGCAATTAAAAACAAAACAAAACAAAACAAAACAAAATCTTACTTCCTTCTGTGAGATGTGGAGAACAAAAGTCAAGAAAACAGTTGAGGACTCAAAACTTCTCCCTGATCAGACAAGAGATAGAAGAGTGTGCTTCCCTGCTCTGCCCCAACCAACCCCTTTTATGTGAAGGAAACTGAAAGGGAAAGCATAAGAAGCTTCTAATAAGAAAGCTCACAGTCTATAGGAGGAAAATATTTTTGATTAACGTGAACATCAACATTGTTCATGCTCCTTGAACAATACTGGCCAGAGAAATACCATTTGGCTACTCCTGTTTCTTGGGAAATTAAACATGAATGTCACCTGACCAACATCATATCCTTCAGAATCCCTGAACCATTTGAGTATCAACATTTTTTTCATACATTTGACCTCATAAATGACCAGTAGAGGTATTCAAATTTGAAAGCGTGACTGCAAGCATGAAGTAAGATTTGGGCAAAGCAAGATCATTATCAACATATAAAATATATTCCATTTTACTGAAAAAAATTATATAAGTGGTTATCTAACAGAGGTAAGATGTATCTGAGGATATACCTGTGTGTTGCACATAATATAAAAGTATTTCTAAACTTAAGGTTTCATTAAAATTATCAATAATTCAGAATTTAATTCCATTAAAGAATATGAAAAAATGGGTAAAACAAAGCAGTACACGAATATGAAAAATCATATTAATTTAAGATTAATGTAAAAGATTTCCAAACATGGAAGAACAGACATGACAGGCATCAGCTTTCTCCTGTTACCGATTCTATGCATTAATCATGAAGACATGACAAAAGCCTTTTAGTGACCAAGATACCAGCTTTGAGAAAAGTGATTCTAGAAGATAAAGATTTCCTTTTTCCTCCTGGTGTCACTACAGGGCTGAGTTAAGGTTGAGTGTCTCGAGTCTCTGCTTCTGTAATTTAAATTCATTTAAAATCTTCTTTCTGAAATACATTGCAAATGTAAAAAAAAAATAATAGATTGTATCCTTACCTATAAATTTTTAATAAATACCTTTGCATAAGATTGCATTTTTGAAGGGTGTTATTTTAGATTTTTTATGGTAAGAGACAAAAATACGCCTTCCCCTCTCTTCTACCCCAAATTCCATATTTTTCACTTTATTTTATGTTGGTATGTCTTTACATGAAAGAAGAATAATTTACTCACCCATTAGTCAGTACGAGTTTATTGCTCTCAGAGAATTCCATTGCCCTAGGTATGCACAGAAAGCTTCAGTTTTCTATAGCACTTTTAACAGAAGAAATCTCCACTTACATATTTTGCTTCTAAATTGACAAAGTGTTGTAAAATGTCCCGTAGAAGTCATGAGGAGAAAATGTGTCAACTTCAATTTTGAAAGCAAATAAGTGCTTGGATGGAACTTCAGTTCAACGTCTTCATAATGAAAAAAACTTATACTCCCACCTATTTATTTGACAGCAGGCAGTTTTTAACATTTACAGTTACCTTAAGCAACTCACTAATGGAACTTCAAAGCCTTCAGAAAGAAATTAAAGTAGGTTTCGAAGTCACTGGTTATACAACAAATATGAGAAATACAGCAAATTACAGTGATAGTTTGAATAATATTAGTATTTAGTTAAACATGTACTGCATAAATTAATTATTTCAGAGTTCTAATTAAAAACTATTAAAAATTTAAAAACCTTTATTTTTCACTGGAAAACTTAACATTTCCATCCTACTATGAATATTCAAGTTTTTATCAGTCCCTACCAAGAGAGGTGAATATTTCAGTGTGGAAATCCACTGTTCACCAGAATAAATAGTCAGCTCTCCCACTGCTGCAAAGCTGAGTTTCAGAAGTCTCATCTACAAAACAAAATCGTAAAATATCTATATTTCCAAAAGATTTTCAACACCTAGCAACACAAAGTTAACTCAATTACAGTATTTATTACAGAAGTTGATGTCATTCTTTTTCTTTAAAGCACTGACATTTACTACCAAATACCATCCTTTACTGAAGACAGACAAAAGGCCACACATTAGTCTCCTACTTGCACACAGAAGCAAATGTTGTACTAACGGATTAGTACATAAACAGAATACAAGAAAAAGTATTTCCCAAGGAAAAACCAGTCAGAAAGGAGACCTTCAACTGTGATTCATTATTGATTCTATTACATTGAGCATTTTTTTATATATATGTTTATACTGATAGCATTTAATTATTAATTAGCTGTACAGATAAAAATAGTTGTCTGTATTTCAACTAAGACTTAGTTTTTTGTAACTGTGGTTTTAACTTTTGTTTTAGTTATGATTTTCTCCCAGAAATTTGTTTCCATGATTCATTATTTCAATAGAAAGTCACCGTTTGCTCAGATAGAACTCACTGCTGGTTTAAATTTTGTTTGCCTCATCTGAATTATAGGAAACTCAGACAAAGTATAGAAGGGAAAAAAAATTTTGGCCTGATGATGTTATTTTCTACAGCATGGATAGACAGAATAAGCAGTAATGTAGCAGTTCTGAGTATCAAGAAACTGAAAAAAGGTTACTATTTTCTATCCAAAACCTTTTATTTCTGAAAGTCTTTAATGTATAAGCAACAACAACAAAGCATGATAATTTATTTTCACTTATTTTCAAAGAGGGTTTTTTGTTGTTATTGTTGTTGGGGTTTTTTTCCTTCTGATTAGTGCATAGAGGGCTAAGCATTGCTGGTCAGTGAGTTAATATGTCCAAGATTATATGAATTAGAGACTTTTGTTAGTGAAATATTTTTCAGTTTTAAAAACTGTTATTGCCTGAATGCCCCAGGTCTCTCTATCATACTCCATCACTCACATAAAAATCATATTGGCAATCATACCGTAGGTTACATTTATATGGAAAATACTTCTAAGTACATACTTTGAACACATTAGCATTTCAAGTGATCAAAGAACAGCAAGAGTTTCAACTTTTAAGCCTGAGAGTGTTAGCAATAACACTCTTTATCATTTAGGAAACTGATATTTTAAAGTGGTTTTAAAATTAAATTATTGTAGTAAATGTAATGCCATATCAGTCAGGAGATCAGTCAGAACCTCAGCCCTTGTACTACCACAAAATGACTGGTTATCAACCCTTGCATCATAAAGACAGCCAGCAATGGTGTGCTTGTCTTAATCCCATTCCTATGGCTCTGTTGGGCATGACTGGCAATGTCCATCTCTATATAAAACAGAATTGTCAGAAAGACACAGAACTGTTTTACTCTTGTATTGGACATGGTCCAGGCCTATAAAAAAAAAAACAAACAAAAACATTTTGTGTCATACTGACTTCACAATGCATTTTTGTCTTGCATAGTGCTGACCTTCTTGGATGGGTGACAACTGCATCTTCCAATGCCCAGTGGATATTAATGCTTCTACTGCTAAAGTGCAAAGAATGGTTGAAACTTACTTCTCGTAATATTAAAGACTAAGGCATTGTTTAAAGAAAAGAGAGGAAGCAAATCCCCTTAAATGAAATTTATGCAAAGTATACATTAAACAGCATGGATTCCCCAAACTGCAACTCCTTTCCATGAGAGAGACCTGACATTACAAGATTAAAAAAAAATAAAATAAAAAAATCAAGTCATCGGCTTACAAAACATCTGTAAAACATCTCTCAAATGTATGCACAGAAAGTGAGAACTAAAAACAGAGCTAATCTAAATATTTATTTAAATACAATTTGGGTTTTCATTGTCCTCTAGCTATACCTATATAAAGTTTTTCAACTCTGTTTAGTCTGCAACATTGTGAGGGAAAAAAAAAGGAAAGAGACTTTTAGTTATTTTATGTTAATCAAGATTGAGTCAAAGCAAACATCTAACTTCACCACAGTCTGTTTCTGAACTCAGTGGCTCATGAAGCCAAATTCAGAAGTGACTTACACAGACATCAGAACCTCTGTACACTGAGTACACAGTACACACAAAGAACAATAGAAAATGCTGATAGTGTGGCACTATGTTTGGTCTTAAGGGTTAGTTTGGGAAGTGAAATATGCTCCAGTGACCAGAAATGCCACCTCAACCTCAGGGAGTTCTGTTTCCTGATCCTGAATGAGTAGTGTATTTATAAACATATAAAAATCCCTGTGAGGATTTAAACTTTAGAGTGATAAAGCACTGCTGTAAAACATGTTGTTGTGTCAAACATCACTAATTGCTCTTCAGAAAAACCATTTTTACATTCTTTGGAAGTTCTTTAAGAGCCACTCTGAACAGCTCAGTAACTTAGATGTTTGAGAAAACATCTGTTTGCCTTTTCAAGTAATCTAAAGATCTGCAAGCTCCTATAGATGAGACTGTCTTATCATTTGATGGTAACAAAACATACGAGTTGCTCAGTACAAGCAGAAATTCTAACATCCACCTTCCATAAAAATGATAAAAACCTAACTAGAACATTAAAGGTAAAATGGTTATAATGATTAATTCTGGAATCTTTTAAAAGATGGTAGCCTAGATATCTTTAATGGTTGATACCAAAAATCCAGTTGCCTGGGAATGGAGTTATCCTAAGTAATCTCAGTATTTCATTTTATGAGAGTTACCATGTTATTCAAACACAAGCATAAAAACAATACACTCCCATAAACCCAGAAGAAACACAGCTTGTCAGCACAGTAACATGGCTTGAAAAGACTTAATATTTCCTTTACTATATGCTACTTTACAAACACTACCCTAAAATTCAAGTCCCCTTCTGAAAACTGGGTTTTTTTCCTGATTCACTGTAATATTAATACTGCTCTTAATCCATATATTGGTCATCAACATGAGGCATTTCCACTTACAAAAAGTAACCTATTCTACATTAGGACTTAATATTACAGAACAAGTAAGAAGTTCACATCAAATATTTGAACTGGAAAGTTGGCTTAAGTTTTGTTTCTCTAGTGCAGAATTATTTTAAAGCTGTGAGCTTATGTGGCAAAAAATTAAGACAAAAAAAAAAGAAATAAGAAGTAAAACCTGTATGACAACTTTTTTCTTTTAATATGGAGTGTTTTTCTATTCCTCAAACTAACCTTCACTGCTCACATATAAAATTTGGACTAGCCATCATTAAGATTTCAATTTCCAGACTATAAATTTAAAAATCTCTTTGAAAGATATGGGTCCCTTGTTTAATTCAAGATTTTATGTTGAGAGACGGTGAGTTCATGCAATTTTCAGGGGTAACCCTAAAGTGTTTGTCCAGTAACATCTCTGACGACTGATTCAGCAAAGCTCTACTGTAAGAAAATAAATCCTTCTCAGACTTGGTAGAGAAGGCATAAAAATGGATTACACAGGGAAAGGACATTAGGTTATTTTGCCTATATTAAAATAACCCTTTGCTTGTCACCAGTGATATTTCTTATTTTAAGCACAGTCAGTGCAGCAGGTATTTTTCAAGTCATCCCAGTCCTCATACCTGTAAGATATCATGAGTGGAGGGGTAGGAGGAAGGGCAATCTCTCTGGCTTCCAAGTTAGCCAAGAAATAAAAAAAGCCAATGAGTAACTGTCTTTTCTAATTATGAAATAGCCAGATAATTGATTGTGGGAATGCAATGTAACAGAAATACTTCATGGTGTACACTTTCATATTTTATGAGTAATACACATATAAGGAACATTAAGATCAGAAGCATAGCAATATTGCCCTCTATACTATTTTTTTCCATACAGCTGTCATCATCTCCTGGGACACTAGTAGCAGTTAAAAAGGAGTGAGAAGCTGCCTTTAAAACAATTTTTGTGTCTGCACTGAGCTCATCAGTGGCAAAAGCTGGAGAATGTTGAATGTAAAAGCTCACCTACCTGTTAAGGTCTGGAGTTTATGTGAGTAATAAATAGAATCATAGAATTATTAAGGCTGGAAAAGAACTCCAAGTTCATCTAGTCCAACTGCTAACCCAACACTCCTGTGTTCACCACTAAAGCATGTCCCCAGGTGTTAAATCCACACCGTTTTTTAACGCTTCCGGAGATGGTGATTCCACCACTTCCCTGGGCAGCCTGTTCCAGTAAGTGTGGGTTATTCTTTTCTTCCTTGAAAGTATCTGAAATAGTGGTAAGAGGAAAAAAAAATCTTAAAAAATGTTTATATCTTTAAAGCAGTCAAAAGACTTTCACTAGCTCTGAATTAGAAAGGGGGAAATAGTATCTAAATCAACAGTGAGTGGATTTAGTAGTGCTAAATAAACTAGTAGTGGTCAAGTAGTAGCACTGTTAGATGCACATCCAGTGTCACTGGCTCTGCTCTTGTCTATTGTACAAAATCATGAATTAGCTAACCAGGACCAAGATAATCTAAGATTGAAATATCTAGAGGTCTCTTAAATGTCTCACAGGTCTGCAGTATCCCATAAAACAGATTTCTCCATCAGATACTATTTCTGGCATACAATGTGTCAAAAAGCTATTATTTTTAATACATTATTACACCTATCAGGGTACTCCAGATCCTACAACAGAACAATAGGTCATACAAGTGTAAATTACTGTAATCAGATAACAACAATACAATCACACAAAAATATTCTTCAGATTCCCTAACAGTGGACAATTTTTAAGACTGGTTGGGCATTAAAAAAGCTGATATTGTATAAAAGTATAAATTGCTACAGTTCAGGAAAACTTGGGAGTTACCAGGGGCAATTATTTTGGTAGAAGAAGAAAAGACAACCTGGAGTTGCAAATGGAAAAAAATAGATATTATTCCAATGGAAAATTTATAAAAGTTACCCAAGACACAGAAAACTTAAGCAGAAAAAATATTACAAAATTAGCAAGCCGTTTATCAATATTTTCCAGTGATTATGTAAATTAATCCATAACATCATAGTGAAAATATTTTTTCAATGTACAACTTGCCAGAACAAATTAAAATTTCATTAATGCTTTGGGATTTTGCCACGGAAATATTAACTAAACAGCTTTACATTTGTGGCATAGGCATGAGATATTTAGGCCAATGAGCTATAGAATGACAGGGCAATAGACACTATTTTATCAGTTATCTATGTTTTACATATTTGTTAAAAGAGGCATGGATAACGAAATGTTATTTTTGAGGAACAGAAGAACATTTCTGCATGTTTTACCTGATCACTGCACAAGTACCTTCCTCCTCCACATCTCTTCTATGCTACCTCTCTGCCTTAACTGCACTGACAAGACTTCCCCGGCTCCACTTTATTTTTTAAGTACTCTCTTAAGTCCTCTTTAAAATGTCAAAATTTCCTTTTCTCTCTTATTTTCTTCTTTTCTGCTTTTGTCATAACTTTTCATCTTTGCAGTGGTTAAAGGGATTCTATCCTATGATATAATGGGATACACGCGTTTTATGCTTGAACCTTTTCCCCTTCTGTTTCTTCACTTGGTTATGACTACAACAAGCCCCAGAGAAAGGGGGAATAGGTAAGACACACTTTTTTTGGTTTTGCCTTTCTGATTTAAAGAACTAATATTTTTTTTTTCTTTTAAGCTCACACAAATGACATCAGATTTTGTTTCAAACAACTGAATCTGCTTCTCAAGCACAACCAACTTATTACCATGAAAACCATTTATCTGCTACACTTCTGCGTACACTCTATTTATCAATCACACGTCTTCACATGGTTTCAGGTCGCAGATTTGACTTCGACTTTCAGCTGTAGACTTGCAAAATTTTTTCATCTATCAACTTTCAACCAGTAAACTGAAATTATGTGACTTCTCTGGAGTTTCTACCACCACTTTTAAAACAGAGCTGCAGGATTAATGCTTTTTACGATTCTAAAGCCAGTTTCCCAAAACTTTTTTGGAATTGCATTCTGTACTTATTTTCCTTAGCAAGGTATGATTTATTGGCCAATTTTAACCCAGTTTGGGAGAAAGATAAAGATATCTAAAAGACAAAGTTTCTACATGCCCTCTGAAAAATCAGCAGGAGCCTGAAAAACTGATATAGGGAAAATACACACACGTTAAGTGTTTGCAACGTGGAAAGGTGAGTGTGACTTCAACACTTAGATCTGTCTTCTAAGTCGCCAACACCAACACATATACTTGCCAACCAGGCAAATTATGTACCCTTAATTACAGGACACAAGGACAAGCCAAAACTACTGGCTCAAAAAGGAATAGTTGGGCAACTGGAAGTATCATGGAATTTTGGACTTCAAAGGGAATAAAGGAAAAGCTGGAGCAAGGAGTAAGGAAAATAGGTTTTCAATTATGCACTTCACATTCTCTACCACTTAATACAATGTTTCACATTGACTATTAAACCTAATGCTAGTGAGTGGCAACTTCCGCAAACCTCGCATTTTAAAGCTCCAGAGCAGTAATATAGGAGGCAGGATATTTCTGGCATCAGCAGTGTTCTAAGGCTACAAAAGCTTATAAAATGATGATCATTTCAAATACTCGCTGGGCTACTGAGGTGTGACCTAAACTATCCTATGATTCTAAGACAATTGTACAGTAAAAGCAAAAATAGGTTTACCACAAATCTCAGGCTCCAGTCAGGGCTCAGATTTTCTACCTACTGAAATTTAAATATGGATCACATATAGTCAAGTTCAAACTGGAATGGAAGGAGGGAAATAAAAGTCTGAACAAGCTTCTTGCTTTTTAGTTGCATGTAATCCTACCATTCTTTGCATTTTGGAGTGGTCTCCATCTGAGAAAACCAAATAAAATGTAATAATGCAGATTTCCCTACTGCCCTACATTTTAGATAAAGTAACATGAAAGAAAAAATTTATGCCTTTGTCAAAAGCACTACAGAAAACTCATGTATTCTTATATTAGAAGGAAATTCCCCAGTTGTGGATGAAAATGGCAATATCTCCAAAGGTAAACATTATTTTCACTTATAGAAGGTCACAAATTTTGTTTTAAGAAATGTAGTGGTAAAAATATTACTGTTTAAGACTAAGAGGTCTAGCTAGACAGTTACCTTTGCTAAAAGAACTTTCCTTTTGACTAAAAGCTAACAGCCTATGATTGTAACTCCCCACTTCTGAGCTAAGATAACCCTGGGTGTGCTACCTCTGCAACATCTGTCGAACCTGTCCTAAACCATTCACTGAGGCTTTTAAAGTGCTTCGTAAGTTATTTCAAAGTTTTCCTTGTTATTAATGTTATTCTAACTTGTTCTGAATTTTAGGCCTTCCTTCTAAACGTGCTAGGTGACTTCCATTCATGTAGAGTCCTATGGACCATGATCATTTTCAAATACTATGAATTCAGATATTTTTTTAAGGTAACTCTACAGCCAGTCTACAACGAATATCATCACATTATTCTGATTTAGATGTAGTTTATGTAAATATTCTAGACCTATATTTTCATTGCCCTAATAGCTAACAGAAATTGCTCAGTGATAATACTGGTGACCACATGATCACCAATAATTTAAAAACTAGAAAACAAAATTATTAAGGATTTCAGCCTCATTTATTTCACTCACTCTTCCCTTATTCATGTGGTTAGGTACTGGAACCATACTTCCCTTTAGCTTCCTCCATTTTCAAATGTGATTTCACAGTATTTCCAGAAACTTTAATAGTCCTTATCTTGTCCAAACATTTTTATGTTATTATTTTATATCCATTCCTAACAATACCTACTTCCATGTTCCTCTACAATTCTGTTTTGATTTTCAGCTCACTGTAAGGCCCTGGTAAATACATGTTTGGTACCTTACTCTCCTTTTTAGCTCCAAAGAGGCCATTACTGTGCATTTAGGTTGCTCCCTTTCCAAAACTGCCATCTGACCCTGGGTTCTTTTACTCCAAGTGAGATGTTTTCTTCAGGGAATTCCTCATATACAAACTAATAGATACTAACTTCAATTAATAATACTAATTTCATAGAGGGTTTTTTAATCCAAATTTTTAAGGTTCTAAAGGTTTTATTTCTTCATTGGCTCTCACAATCACTTTCACCCTAACTACTAAGATGTTCGATTGCAACTAGTTCCTCAGAAGTAGGTTTTAAAAGTGCTTCATCCCCAGTTTTACTTCCAAAAGCAGAAATGCTCACTTTCTTCATGGGAAAGTTACTTAACTCTGTGATACTGAAGTCCTGTTTGTGTATTTAGAGAGCTTGCTACAGCAGCAAAGTGTACCCAAGGAAAAGTCACACCATTGAACACACTGCAAAACTCTTCACATACATTTTATCAATCAGTACCTGCTGACTGGTGAAGTCCCTTTTCTAAAAACCAGAGCTGTTCAAATCAAAATCCAAGATGTGATAAGAAAACAAAGACCAAAAGTACTTGAAGTAATAAGATGATTATTTCTCACAACATAAGGTGAGAAATGAAAACAGAAATTACAGCACTGACATAAGACAGCATCTGCACTTTTCTTAGCACAGTCTGTCCCTAAGCAGTTCTTTAGCAATGTGGAACTATAACAGGGTCTGGGTGAACAAAAAAAAAAGGGTGATAATTAAGTAATTAAGCACCATCTTGCTCTTCAGCCTGCAATCTGCTTGATGTATTCAGTGAGACTAACACATTACCTCCTGTGACATACAGGATCTCACTACAACTTCCAGTAGCGTTGACAGTGGAGCACTCAGGTAGCTCCATATGCAGAAAGTGAAGCAATATTAATTGTAAAGTACGACTGGGACATAACTGCAGAACCAACTACCTGTACCTGATGCAAACCAAGCAACAATAAATAACTTATTTCATTCTTTCTTTGTAATCTCCTTCAGGTAGTTCAAATAAAACCCTTAATTTTCAAATTTTTCCCCACCTACTGTGGAAAAAACTACAAACACTGTTTTCAACAAAAGCAGGACACTGACACTGAAATTATGAATTAAGAGTTTACTACTTTGATGACCTCATTCTCAGGTTTTCTGCATGCAATCCATTCCTGAGAGAATGTTCTGGGTCTGACTGTGTAATTTACACCCAGGCAAAGTGTAAATGATAAACCTCTAGCACTGTTTCACACAAAGAGATAATTACAGTCTAACACTGTTTTGCATCCACTGTGAATAGGTGTAAATAACTCAAGAAGATATGATCTTATGGGAAACACAGTGAATAACTTCTTTTTTCCACAACTGTTTAGTTCTTTCAGTATTGACAAGTTAAACAGACTGCATAACATCATGCTAAAAAAAAAATCATATTTATCATCAAGATCAACTGTAAAAATGCTAAAGGAAGCTTTTATCTGTAGTTATCAATGTCTTTGTATATTTACCTACAGGGATTTTATTTGTTTCATTAATAATATTCTAAGAAGAATGACGATAGTAACACCTCCCAATCAAACACTGGTTCTGTCACTTTTTTTCAAATTTTTTGCCTAGTGATTCATTCATTTTACATTACAAAAAAAAAATCATAGAATGGTTTGGGTTGGAAGCAATCTCAAAGATCATTGTGGTGGTTTCACTCTAGGCCTTCCTGGAGACCAACTTGTAGCCAGGAAGGAACTAGAAAAGTGATCACGGAAGTATTCCATGCTATTCCTTTACGTAACTTGAGGTATAAATAAAGCCAGCGGGAGGGATCTCGCTCTCTTCCTCTCCGGCGAGGTTCGAGAACGGTGGATCCCTGTTTCGGTCGGGCTTATCTGGAGCCGAGGCCTACAGTGACTGCCGTTATCTGCCCGCGTGAGGGGAGAGCCGAGGACCGTGTCTGGTCATCCTGCCTGTTCGAAGGGAAGTGGTGAGATTTTTGCTAGTTTGCCTTCGGCTGGCCGTTTGACTTGTTCGGTCCTTGCCCCTTTTTGTCCTTCTCCCTTTCCCCCCCTTCCCCCCCCCCCCGGTGTGTGGTATTCTCCTTTTGTGTATCTGTCTCATATGTAAAGTATATACATATATATATATATATATATATTTTGCTATAGCTTTGGCTGCTTGGTTTTTTTTCTTTCCCTTTTTCCCTCTCTGGGAGGCGGGTTCTTGTTGTCGAGTTTCGGGGGGACTTGGCGGGAAGCCAGCTCGAAACTTGTACAAACATTTTTGGTAGCAGAGGATGGTTGTTTTGGTTAAGTTTGGCTTGTTTTGATAAACATTTTCCGGGAAGACAGCCAAGCTCGGTGTTGTTTTGCAAACCAATCTATTGTTTTGGGAACAGGTCTGGGAACACTGCCAGAGTCTGGGAAAGCAGCCAAGGAAACTTTGTTTATATAAACAAAAGTTTGTTTTGGGATCAGGAAGAAATAATAACAAAAAACAATGGCTATTTCATTAATTTGTCTTATAATTCTAGCCATCTTTACACCTGTGCTAGGCTACTCTATAGGGAGACGTCCAGACCTTGAGGATGGATGGAACGAATTGCTTCCATTCTTTAATTTTGACATCGAAGGTTTGGTAAAGGAGATGCCCATGGTTAAAATCGGCTCTAATTACTATATAAATCTTATTGCAACAGTACTGTCATTGATAAAGGTACTGGAAGTGCTCCTTAAACTTGGAAGAATGGGGTTCCGTTGCTTTCCCTCTTGTAGGAAAGATCACACCTCAAAGGGACTCGCTGGAACTTTGGAAAGGGCTGCAGACAGGCCAGTCCCCGGGTGGCATGGAGCTTGGGAAGATTTCGGTAGATTAGTAGGACATGTGTCACCCCCCATTAATTGGGAGTTCACACCAGAACAAATGTTTGATTCTGGTGAGATGGCCCACTCTTTGGCAGAAGGGAGAGCTGTTTCTGGCTCGATGGGCCCATGATGCTTCCGGTCATCAAGGCCGAGATGCCACCCACAGATGGGCAAGAGACCGAGGGGTGGATTTAACCATGGATATCATTTCTGAAGTTATCCATGATTGTGAGACTTGTGCCGCTATTAAGCAGGCGAGAAGACTGAAGCCCCTATGGTATGGTGGACGATGGGATAAGTATAGGTATGGAGAGGCATGGCAGGTTGATTATATCAAACTGCCACAGACTCGCCAAGGTAAGTGCTACGTACTTACCATGGTGGAAGCAACAACGGGATGGTTAGAGACTTTTTCGGTGCCCCACGCAACGGCCCGGAATACCATTCTGGGCCTTGAAAAGCAAGTCCTGTGGAGACACGGGACCCCAGAACGTATTGAGTCAGACAACGGGACTCATTTCAAAAATCAATTAGTCACCACTTGGGCGAGGGAACATGGTATCGAATGGGTGTACCACATTCCTTATCATGCACCAGCTGCTGGGAAGGTTGAGAGATATAATGGACTATTGAAGACCACTCTAAAGTCATTAGGAGAAGGAACTTATAAAAACTGGGACAAAAACTTAGCCAAGGCTACCTGGCTAGTTAACACCAGGGGTTCTGTCAATCGAGCTGGCCCTGCACAGGCAGAATCCCTTCACATTGTTGATGGAGATAAAGTTCCAGCGATCCATTTGAGGGGAATGCTAGGGAAAGCTGTTTGGGTTACCCCTGCCTCAGGCCAAGACAAACCCATTCGTGGGATTGTCTTTGCTCAAGGGCCAGGAAATACGTGGTGGTTAATGAGGAAGGATGGAGTCATCCAGTGTGTGCCTCAAGGAAATTTAGCCTTGGGGAAAAACTAATTGTAGGTCCTAAGTTGTGTTTTTACAGGAAGCCAGTCACCAGATGAGAGAGAGACCTGAACTAAGCTGATGCTGGTATCCGGCGATGAAACAGCCCAGTGATGAAACAGCCATAAATCGAAACTGTAATTGTGACTGAGGAGACCAAAGATCTGGACTGAACTGACATCGGCATTGATTTTCCAACGACGAGACAACTATGCTATATATGCGCGGGATGTAGGCGAACATGAAACATAGGTGTTACGTAAAGAAATAGTATGGAATAAGGGGTGGAGAATGTGGTGGTTTCACTCTAGGCCTTCCTGGAGACCAACTTGTAGCCAGGAAGGAACTAGAAAAGTGATCACGGAAGTATTCCATGCTATTCCTTTACGTAACTTGAGGTATAAATAAAGCCAGCGGGAGGGATCTCGCTCTCTTCCTCTCCGGCGAGGTTCGAGAACGGTGGATCCCTGTTTCGGTCGGGCTTATCTGGAGCCGAGGCCTACAGTGACTGCCGTTATCTGCCCGCGTGAGGGGAGAGCCGAGGACCGTGTCTGGTCATCCTGCCTGTTCGAAGGGAAGTGGTGAGATTTTTGCTAGTTTGCCTTCGGCTGGCCGTTTGACTTGTTCGGTCCTTGCCCCTTTTTGTCCTTCTCCCTTTCCCCCCCTTCCCCCCCCCCCCCGGTGTGTGGTATTCTCCTTTTGTGTATCTGTCTCATATGTAAAGTATATACATATATATATATATATATATATATATATTTTGCTATAGCTTTGGCTGCTTGGTTTTTTTTTCTTTCCCTTTTTCCCTCTCTGGGAGGCGGGTTCTTGTTGTCGAGTTTCGGGGGGACTTGGCGGGAAGCCAGCTCGAAACTTGTACAATCATCTACTTCCAATCCCCTGCCACGGGCAGGGACACCTTAAAATTCTCTAGCTCATTTCTTTGCTTGGTCAACGTGCAGAAAGTTGTGTAAGTTTGTTTTTAACAGGGATAGTGAAGCTTTTGTTAGCACTCTCCATCCTGCTGCAGACCTCCCTTTCTTTGAAGGGCTTTGAAGATGAAGCCAGTTGTCCTTCTGGCAGTGAGGTGCCCCCAGGAGGGCTGTACCTCCTGCCTTGTGTTGCTGGTCCTCCCCCCTCACACTTCCACACAAAACTGTTCATCATCTCACACCAGCTGAGCAATTAAGGAATTACATGGGTTCATTACATGAGTACAGCACCACTTGAGGGCAGTACCCTCCTAATCCAGACAAGGTCTTTGAATACAACTCCCTGTAAAACAGGAGTTCTGCCCATGCAGAACTGGGCCTAAACAGATGGGTTTGTCTGCTGAAGCATTTTATTTGCATTTTGACCATGTGCCAGGGTTTCACCCCAGCCAGCAACCAAGCCCCACACAGCCGCTCACTCAGTCACTCAGCAACATCAGCAAGAGTATCAGAAGACCAAAAGGTAGAAAACCTGTGGGTTAAACAGGTTTAAAAGGTAAAGTAGCACACAGAAGCAAAGCAAAACAAGGAATTCTTTCACTACTTCCCATGGGCAGGCAGGTGTTCAGTCATCCCCAGGAGAGAAGGACCCCATCACACACAACAACGACTTGGGAAGACAAACGTCATCACTCCAAATTTCCTTCCTTTCCTCCTTCTTCCTCACATTTTATGTAGTGATCGTGATGTTATATGGTCAGGAATTATCCTTTTGGTCAATTTAATTCTGTTGGGAAATATGACACAGAATAAGTTTTTTTGAGATGTTTGTTCTCAAATTATTGCCCATGAGAGAATATTCTTCCAGTTTGCCAACAAAGCCACAAGAACGAAGAATGCTCCAAAAGTCAATGAAGTACTTTGATGATGACGACCTCTTGAAGAGATACTGCAAAGAAATCCTGGATTTGTAAAAGCAACTGGAAGAAGTATGTAATAAACTTACTAAAATTAATCTATCCCTAGTACTGATAGCTTTGTGGACACCTATTTTAAACCAAAACTAGTTTGATTTATTCCCCCCACTTTATATGTCATGATGTCACCTGATATGAAATATGACATACCATATTCTTACAGTTTGCCAGTAAAGCCACAAGAATGAAGAACACTTTGAAAATCAATGAAGTCCTTGATGATGATGACCTCCTTTGGTCAGCTAGGGTCACCTGTCACAGCTCTGTTCCCTCCCGACTTCCCATGCATCTCCAGTCTCCTCGCCAACATGGCTATACAAAAGAACTTGGCTCTGCGTAAGCCCTGCTCAGCAATAACAAAAACATCTCTCTATTATCTATCTTGTGCTCAGTACAAATCCAAAATGCTGCCCCATACCAGCCATCAGTCAAAAACAGCACAACTGGTTTTTGAGAAGGACATGTTTGCAGACCTTAACTTCCAAATAGCTGAGTTACCACCAGAAGGCACCATGATCACTATGCATTTGTGGGAGCTTCAGATTGCCAGGTCTATGCACCCCATTTCTAGCACAGGCAGGATCAAGGGTCCTGACAGACCATCAGCTCCAGGGTGCAGTCAAGATCCTGCCTTGGACAATTAAATTAGAAGAATAAAAAAGGAAGGATTACTCCTCTCAGCAAGCAGCAACAAGATAAAAATTAAGTACATCAAATACTAAGAAAATTAATGTGCTATTCAACAACTGGAAACAAAAGATTGATAATCACTGTGGCTCAAACAAGTAGCTTCCACAAAGACAAACCCAGCTCAACTGCTTTTCCAAATCCCACCAGCAGCACAGCTGAGCAGTGGTATTTATTTCTGAGTTAATGGGGCAGCAGCTGAGGAAAAAGGCAGATTCAGAAGAATGAAGCAAATTCACCAATACAATTTTGCTTTATGGGGGTGGGAACCTGGTCATGACAAATGCAGAGATTAATCTAGTTTGGAAAGGACTTCTGGATGTCCCCTGGTTCAGCCCTCTGCTCAAAGCACCATCACTTCAAGCTGAGTGAACATTAGGCTGGGATACCAGGGGAATACCAACCGCAGGACTACACTGTGACTTTTCTCCATACTCTGAGTGAAATTCTGGCACCATCCACCATCTCTGAGGAAGCAGGTGAAGGAATTGTCCACCTTTTCTTCTCACTTCATATTGTCCAAGTGTGTGGTAGCAGTTTTAGCTCACATACTTGAGTAACACTTGTCAAATCATCTAAACTAGTATCCAATGATCTCTAATTAGGACTGGACACACACTGTGTGATCTGTAGTATGACTGGTCCAAGAATCCTTTTATAATGATATTTCTTGAGGAATTAAAACTGTGTTTTGAGACTGATAACTTCAAAAACAGTGACTGAAAAGTCTTAGAGAAAGCAGCTTTCTCTGCACATATTTTTCACATTAAACCATTCACTAAAACAGCTGGGGCAAGCAGGGGGAAAGTATAAGCACAAGCAAGGGCAATTTAGCATATTGTTTTACTCACTATAAACACATGAGGGTTTTTTTGAGGTATTTACTTAGATGTAATTATTCTAATCTTGTATTGAGAAAGCATGTGGAGGAAGTGTTTTTTCCATCAAATGATCAAGAAAGATAATCCAAAGTGCTCTACATCCAATGTCGCAATTAATTCTCTTAAGCTCTAGCTTTATTCATGTTAAAAGCACTGTGTAATTCTGTGAACTATACCTCATGCTGCTGTAGGTATTATTTTGTATATCGCTGCTGGAGCATAATAAAGCATTGGTTCAGTTAAGTGCAGTTCTGAGAATGATATTAACACAGTTAATGCTTTCTTTTCATTTAAATAAATTGTATTGACCACAATGCTATCTTTCAGTGGCAGCACACCTACAAAAGTCTGTTGTGATTACTAAGTTATGAAATAAAGAATGATACAACACGACAGAGCAGCATTTGGAACATGCTTCTAAAAACATATGCAGTAAAAGTCAAAACATGCCTAGAGCAAAATTTTACCACAATGTTTATTAATTAGAAAAGTGAGGTCTGATATGTGATTTGGGTATACATGCCATGTGTCTTTCAATATGTCACAGCAGACAGAACAGTTTATAACCAATGCATGCGCCCCTGTGTACATTACTAGAGAATGATAAATGTGTTTAATCAAACTGATCAAACTTTACAACACTATTAACATCATGAGATGTGCATGTAAATGGATACATATGCAGATATGTTCCTTCTAGGAGGTCAGTTCATGTTTTCAGATGCTGCACATATAGCTGAACATTAAACTCCTTTTCAAACATTAAATTTCATTTGGAACAAGTGCACCACTCTGTTTTAAATTGTTGACCTTAAATAGCCGATCATTAAAGTGTCAGCCATTTGTCTGAAAATACTAAAATGGATTCTGGATGGCTTCCAGAATCTCAAAGAATTATGTGTCGATGTAAAATGGATTATATATTTTTTTCAATTATGAGTCCAGTCTGCCAGTTTCATTATTTCTCTTCTTGCTGTGCACCCAAGACATACATTATGCTTTGGAAACCTAAAGGTCAGCTTTAGGTGGTGCCAATTACACAGATAACTCACAGTGCTGTGTCTGCCCATTTGTTCTGTTATTTCTACTGGCAATGCTGAAAATGAGTAACACTTACTGCTCTGTCCAGCGTTGAGTTTCTGATTCACTCTGACAGGATACCATTAGCAGTTATTCAGACTTTGGTTGGATACTAAATTTCATTATATTATCTTTTAAGGTAATACTGAATAATGCTGAAAAATTTTGTTCAATATTACATGCAACTCAATTTCCTCTGATATGAATGCAAGTCAACAGTGTGCAAGAAGCCTCAACAAGACATAAAGTTCTGTTCTGCAGTAAGAATATTTATACAGGAAAAAAATCCATTTCAAAATAGTAATTAACAGTTGACTGTGTTATTTAATCAACTAAGAGAATCAACACTAATAGAGATATCTATAAAGATTTTCCTTTGTAGACTGGGGGGGGTGAGGGTTCAAGCTCCTTAAGCACTATATCCAATTGAAAACATTCAACAAACAGAAAAAAAATTGGTCATGTAATCAAAGCAAAAACATCTTAACAGATACAGAACTTATATGCACTGCAAGTGAAAATAATTGTTACAATATCCTAAATATCCTATTGCACCAAAAAGCAACTGTTTCACAACATAACATTACAAAGCAAGAACCTTAATCTCTGCACTGTCAGGAGGCTTTGCAGTTACAGAAGAAAAAGGGTGGAGGGCTTTAAGGAGAAAAAAAAAAAAAAAGAATGGTCTTTGTAACTTTTGGCATCCTCCTAAGGTTAGCTTGTAACAATAGGAACCGACTGTAAACATGTACAGACATATTTAAATACAAAGAATTTCAAAAGGCCCAATCTGCCTCTGAGTACTGACATATTTTTTAAAGAATTTAAAAGACTGTAGTTTAGAAGTAAGATGTGGGATCAAAAAAAAAAAAAGCCAGGAAAGTGCTTTTTTTATTATATTATACTGTATTATACACAGTATAATAACAAGGCTTGGAAATTTGTGTCAATTCTATTATACTGTATTATACACAGTATAATAACAAGGCTTGGAAATTTGTGTCAATTCCAACCCCCTAAAACCCCAAATAATTTTCTTGATAGCTTGTTTATAATTTTGGAAAAAAAAAATAAAAAGAAAAAAAGGATGCTTCTCTGTTACCTGTGGTTGCATTTACTTATCAGTCATCAAAAATATCCCTGGTTCACATGAATTAACATAAATTAGATAGATTTCTGGAGTACTCCTGACTTCCAGATCATGTAAAAGATAATTTTTGAAGAGTAACTAAGCATGTTCATATAAACAACAACTAATAATATCATACCTATCTAAAGTTGTGAGTGCATTACCTCAAAGACATACTTTCTTTTAAGCAAGGAACACAAATGTCTCTTAATAAGAAACGGGTTTAATGAAAGAACTGGTACAGCCCACAAATCTTTTTAGTCTCTGTCCATATGCACTGTCTTTACAACACATTAAATTGGGGGCATTTTACTAATTTATATGCAGGTATAAGTGCTTCCATCCTCCCAAATGTACAGAGACTGTTGATCAGCTGTTGACACCAATAATAAGACTCCAGCAATGTACTATCATGTTATTAGCTATTAAAGTTTGTAAGAATCAAAAACCCCGTGCAACTACCTGACTGTTTTTCAGCCCTTTTAGTGCAGATAAATCTAAAAAGGCAGGTTTACAGCCAACTACACCTTTAACCTCCCAACTTCTGTCCCAATAGCTAAACACCAACATAATTCTGACATCCAAATAAGAGTAATTTCCAAGTAGAGTTAACAACAGTCAAGTGTATCTGAAGCTTCACAACAAATGCACTTTCATCAGGATGTTTACTTCACTACAGGTTATCAGGAATGATTTGTGAACAACAGTTGGCAGGAAATTCTGTAAACAAGAGTTAACTTTACAGACTTGTAATTAGGGGAGATGTGTGAACAAGGTGCAGAAAAGCCAGCTAGAGGCCCCAAAGCTTGCAGTCATATGATGAAATTAAGCAGTTTTGCAAGGAGTGCTTATTTATACTGACACTTGGCAAAAAAAGTCTGGATTGGTGATGTGCAGTGAGAGAGCACATGTTTCATTAGGGTTGTGTGTGTGCACCTGTACTGCCCCACACACGAGGAGGGCTTTTCAGCATATCAGTGGTTTTTCCCATGAATCACAGCTCAGCTTGTAAAAAGTACATGAGATGCTAATAACTCAGAAGGAAGTATGCAACCACCACACAAGTTTTTATATTTTAAGTAATAACTGCATTACACAAAGCCACAGCCAAACATTAGTTCACTGACACCAGTTTCTCCGCACTCCTTCAGTCAAATCCAGGCTCACCCTGAACCTGCTATATATTATTATGAAATTGTAAAGGTAAGATGTGATTTCCACAAAGGTGACAGAAAAACAATGTTATGTAAAACTGTGCCAGACCATCATTGATTTTCATCAGTTTTGCATTGCTGGAAGCAAGGTAGTGAGACAGTGGGGGTATCCAATCAGTAGGGAAAGAAATCTCTGTCATTCTTTAACAGAATAGTTCCCTGGATACCTGGGGAAGCAAATGGAGTCAAAATAAAACTGTAGGAGGTGGAGGGCAAGAAAAAAGTTGAATTAATTGAGATGTGCATTAAAAAACATGGCTTAGAAATTTTGATGGAAGAGACTATACTGTTGACCCTGGTTCTGAGAAGATAAAGGCAAGCAGCACATCAAGAAAACCTTGTTAGAAGTAAACTGGGGTTCCTGGATGAGACCATGCTGACCTCCAGGATCCAACAAGATTTGGAAGAAAGTGTTTACCTCTTGCTGTAATGAAAGGCAAGCTTGCCTAGGTTTTTAATTCAACAGAATAAGATTTTATTTGAATCCTAATGGAAGCATAATAAAACTGTTCTTCTCCCAGACCAAACTTCTTTGGTTGGGTAAAAAGTAATGCAAAAGTTTTCCTTAATTGAGAGAAATATATCTTATTATATGGTATGAAGATTTCTGCCTCAAGAAAGGCAGAATTTTAAGAATTGGTTTAATTTCTAGCTTGCTACTTAATCAGGATAATTCTTGAGTATGAAAATACAAAATTAATATAAGACAAGCACCAGTGACATCTGTATCTCCCTTATCCAATCCCCCCTTCAGGAGATCATATTTCCTCAACATTTCTGTAATCAAGTGCTTGCATGTGTACTGATCTTTCTTAAATTTAAATCTTTTTCTCCTTAACTATATATTTGCTACTTCAAAGCCTTTTAAGTTGCAGAAAAGGAAGCAGGGGGGGAGGGGTGTAAGACCTTTCCTGGAGGACCCACAAGCAGTCTACACTATAAGAAAGATTATTTTAGTTACACTGATCAAATTCGAAATAGACATGGATTTCTCCAAAGATAATTTGACATGTTAAGCCTTGTCCAGAAAACAGGTATGAGAGACTTCATACATTTCATCATTTCTCTGATCTTTTAATCCATATTCATGCCAACAGTCCCACTACAGAAAATGAGATCAGAGTGCTTAGGTGGGTAAAAAAATATTAAAAAATGGTTTACTTGCTTGTATTAGGATTACTCACTCAAGAAATGAGTTCCATGATTATAATCATAGCTAGTAATGTTTCCTGTGTGCTTGAGAATTTCTATGATCCAGCCTTGGACAACTGGATGAGCTAGGGATTTCCATAATCTTGTCATAAAAATCTATGCATAAAAGATTAGGAGGTGGCTCATCTCTTATCAGTGAGAAGCTGTAGTCCACCACCCCTGTTCCAGCATCATTCTAGAGAACAAAAAAATCATAATACCATAAGACAGCTTTATCTCCTTCTCTTGTCAGATTGGCATTAAGATGGTTATCTTCATAATGCTGTGGAATAATTTTGGAATTAAAGATTAACTTTCTCTTTTCCTTTGCAGAATCTTACTTTTCCAACTCATCCGGAGGATGGTACTACAAGCTACAGCTCTACCTTTTAGAGTAATATTAGCAACAAGAAGAACAATTTGATATTCCTAAATATTAAGATAGGTTCCCTTTATTCAGCTTGCTCCATTTATTCCCAGAAGTTGTTTGGCTTCTTTGTTTAGTAAATGTTTCTAAAAATGTTTTATCAGATATTTGTGTCTTCCTCCTCCTCCTCCCTGCTCCATGAAAAAAAAAATAGTATCACTAGATACGTGTTGCTATCCTGAAATCAGGAGATCCATTTGGGTAAGATCCATTTCTGTGTTCATATATAATTTTTTACCTGTAACTAACAAAATGGTACCAATGTGAAGTTAGCTACTGGTAGACACATTTTCTTTTTTCTTCTTGATGCTACCACTCTTCATTAGAAGTTTTGCATTATTTCTGCATTTTGACATTATAAACTAGTGTCTAAAAGCTTCCTCCTTTAGCAACTATCAAACTGAGTGCTACATGGATCAATAAATATGTAAAAAATATTAAACCTTGAGCACTCATTTTCAAAATTATTTGTAAAATATTTAATTCTTAAAATTTCCTTTCCTCAGATGAAGATTTATAATACAAAAAAATGAATTGTGGACAGCATAAAACTTGTTATAAGTATGCTACAGAAGAAGGACATATGATAAAACTTCTCTATATATTCTGGCGTGTGCTGTTTGTCACCTCCTTAAGTTTCCTCCACATTGGTTCCTGCTGTCAAATGTCCCTGTTTTTCTTGTATGCCATTCTTAATGACCTGCTTATGCATTAGTGATTTTCTGGGATCATTAAAACTGTCAGTCACTCTGGAAACTACAAAGGAAATTAGACAGCAAGAATATGTTTTCAAATAATCTGATCTTGGATGCCATTCTAGGATATGCAAAGAATTGGCTGGCACCAGCTTGGAGCTGTTGGCAGTGCTTTGGGAGCATACAGAACATGCATGAGCTATCAAATGACTGGACAAGGTCAAAGACAGTGCTTACTTCTAAAAACTGAAATGAAATATCTCTACTGATGAAAATACTGATCAGAAGGTAAAAAGGGGTCTAAAAATCCCCAGAAGATTATTGATTGCTCAAAATGGATCAATCTAAACTGCTTAGCGTAGCTTGTTAAGGGCTGTTTTGTCTGTTGAGATCCCTCAATAATTCTAGACACTTGTTTTTAAAAGCAGAGAAGTGCAAATACTTTATTGTATGTAATAGGTTAAAACATGTTAGAGATATGATTGAGAACTAGAGATCTCTCACATTCCGCAGGAACAGTTCAACTTCCCAGCTATCGTACTAGATCAGGGTAAATCTGTCAGTCTTGCTAATATTAATAATATGTCACACAAAGTAGAAAAGATTTAAGTCAAAGAGTGAGAATACCACACTACCTTGATGTGAACAGTGGTAAAACAGGATATGAAAGCATTGAAGAAGTTGTTACTGCTGAGAAAAGTGTGTCTCAAAAAACCTTACAGATCTAGAAGAGTACTAAATAATAAAAAAACTCTAGGTTGTTATATGGTAAAGCGTCAACTGCTCCAGCAGGTAGTGTGATTATAAAGTATGGAGATCATTAAGATCTCCTTTTGCAATACCACATGTATTTCTGATCCACCAGGGTCAATCCCTTTAAAATATCATTAACATCAGTATGGGGTGTGTAGGGGAAATAGAAATTTGTTGGCTTTATAAGATTTAGTGACTTTTGATGGCATCTCAAATTTGGATTCCCTAGAGTCAGGAAATATCTGCAAGATTTTAGATTATAATGTAAATCTTAGCTTGAATATTTTTCTTTGGTCTGTACGCTTTCATAACCTACAGAGTCCAACACGTATGTCTCTATTTGTTATTTTTTTTCATAGTTTATTTACAAAGATCCCAAGGAACAAAAGCAAATTTTGTGCAGTAGCCTAGAGGAAGTTTAAAAAAAAATAAAATAAAGCCTGAAGAGATGAGAAAGTCCTGAAGGGCCCCTTAAGCTGATTTTGTAACAGCAAACCAAATTATCATTAACTTCTACAGCCTAGTACCAAAAAAAAAAAAAAAAAAAAAAAAAAAGGCAGGTAAGACAAAAGACTGATAAACATTAAAGCATTATGTGTGTACAGAGGTACTTTTACGTAGTGAAATTTTTTTTTTTTTTTAGTTTATAAATTTACTCCTTAGTTTGGAAGCTAAGGAGTTTGGAAGCAAGCCAAAGCTGGGCCAAATAAATGCTGATGCTTTATTTTAATCACCTGCTCCTCATGAATAACACCTCACCTGATATTACAGGAGTTAGCAAAAGACTGCTTTTATAAGTATTTTATGGCGCTGTTTTTAAATATAAGTCATACTCAAGTTCTGCCACGACAATATTCCCAGTAGATCTCATTTTTCTTAACATTGTGAGAGCTGCAAGTTTAGAAGTACTAGGTTCAGCAGTGGCCTCATTCCTTACAAGGGCGGCAGGGAAACCAGGGAAGCAGGGCCAGTAAAGTTAAAATCCGTGTGCACTCCAAAGGGAGGACCCAGCATTGGCATGCAGCTTCTACCGGGATATGGCGGCCTTTCCCTCTCTCCTCCCACCGAGGAGCACAAGGAAGGACAGAGGGACAGCCCTGTAGCTCCAGGAAAGGGAAGAGGAGCAGGTGGCCAGGCAGGAACTCCTCATACCTCAGCTGAGGGAAGCAGGAGGACACGCAGCCCTTTACAACAGCTGAGGGAACAGGGATGTGCCATTCCCACCTCACGTTTGTCACCCTTTGCTAAGTTAAAGGGTGGGCCCTGACCCAGCCCTTCAGTCAGCACAGCAAAAGCTGTGGGGCCACACTGCAAAAAAGACACCAAGGTGTTCTGTATTTTTGTATTTGAAAAAAGAACTTTCAAATGTGGAGTCAATGAGATGTCAGGTTTCTCATCCCTGGGAACACATTCCCTTTTTATCTTATGGGTGGCTTGTGCATCCAGGCCTGTCACAGCCTGATCCCTGCTGGGGACGCACAGCTGCTCATGTCCCAGGAGATCCTGTGCGTCTTTCCACCAGAGATGGGGTGAGAAAGAAAGAACAGACCAGTAACATCAGACAGAGGTTAATGATGCAAAAATGTCAGCCCTTAGACATGATTTTGCGCATTTTTTATTCCTGTAAGAGATGCAATTACTGTGCATCATCTCACATGACAGTTATGGGAATTTATTAATCGCAAGCCAAATAACCCATTTCATTTTCCTTCCTTTGGTTACCAAATCCACAGCCAGACAAGAGACAGCAGTTTCTCTGGCCAGGTTTACTTGTGATCAATCTCCGCTGTTTTTGTAGCCTGCTTGGTTGTAATGCTCAGCAGGGAGCATGTGTTCCTACATGCTTTCTGAAATATTAATACACAAAATTGTACTGAGGTTTCTGATAGCAGCAGATTGGCTTCTCTGAGGTTTCCTGATTAGAGGTGTATTGGTGATTCCGAGAAGCCAGTGGCGCCGAAATGGGTTAAAACTAATAAGGTTTTGAAAGCTGATAGTGTAATTTAAGAGGGCTCAGAGTCACAAAGCTGCAGACCTGGCTGACCCCAGCAAATTACAGTGTTTGTTAATGTTCTCTTACAGATATCTTCTAGTCAACCAAAAGCAGATATATTAAGTGAAAAATTGACTTGTGGTTCACAAAGATAGGCTACCCTTTCTTCCTTATTTTTGATGATTGGTTGACTAAGATGTAAAGGAGGGGCTTCATGGCTTCTGTTTTTATCAGGGCTCTGGGGAATGCAGTCTTCAAAAACATTAACTTCAGCTTCCAACTAAAGAAACGTAATTGCCTTAAAATCCTTATCATCATAATCTTACACAATATGTGCCCCCTGGGAAATCTAAAAACAATTTAAGGAATAGAAGGCATGGGAGAAATCCTTTTACTGTGAGCATGATGATTATAATCATATAAGCTTTAGAATCAGTGCAACTGGAATGTAAAGTGATTAAAAAATGCACTAAAATTTATATTGTGCTTTCAGAATCAGTGTTAATTAAATGAAGTGGTGGCCAACTCACAGTGTTTTAAACTGAATCTTCTTACTAAATGTTTAATGACAATAAGTTGGCTTAGGAACATTTCTTACAGTCTTTCAAAAAGGATTTTATTGAAATTCTGTTTCAAACCAGGACAAACTGACAGCTTTAAGAAGCCAGTAACTGAATAGAGAAAAGGGATTTTCATTGTTACTAAGTCTAAATTAATGCAAACAATTAACAGGGGTAACAGTCTCATGACTCCTCTTATAATCTTGTTATGTTCTGAAGAAGGTGTCTGCATTCCCAGGCCTCCCCTATTCAGTAATGAAAATACTCTCCTAGGCACAGGCCAACACAAACAGCAGTCAACAGGCAAAAAGACTGGACAAAACAGGAATAAAGGTGCAAGATGTCAATGGTGCAGACCTCAGGTCATGAGTTAGCTGACGTTCTTGAGAGAGAAACTATAAGGCCTTTAATCAAAGACTCTTGCATCAGCTTCACCATTTATTCACTGAGACTATTTGCTGAAGTTCAATTTATAACTTTTATTACAAAACAATAGTCTGAGTTCAGCCAAGGCCAAACATGCCATTTTGATAGCTTTTTCATGCCCAGAACCTTGCAACCTGATAGGACTGCCTGAGGAAGCTAATCCCTCACAGCAGAGGCAATATTAGCAGGGAGAAAAGTGGGTACCAGTAAAAGTCACTTGGATTCTCCAAGTGTGGGCCGCTGCTCTCCCTCTCTACTGCTACACAGGCTGATTGGACAGTCCAAGTGTTAGAGAGAAACCAGAGTTCACAGAGAAGCAGGGATGTTCAACACTGTCTTGGGAAATGTGGGGAGCCAGGGGTCACCAGGCACTGCCTCAGCCACTCATGAGTTTAAAACGTTCACTGCTGCTGTGCGAGACGATAATCTCTCAATATGTATTCCCTCAATATGTTGCTCCGGAGGCAATTGATTCAGATGTAAAATTCTCTTCATTAAACAACATTCTGACATTCCCTTTTAAGGAAATGAAAATTTAAGTACAATAAGCAATGTGAGTCACCTGTGATGATCACAGGCAGAATTTGCATGTAAACTGGGATTAAAATCTCTGAGTTTCTGACTGTCAGTGCTGTCTGTGTATAGAGCTCACCTGCTTTAAGAAAATGAAGAATAGTCTGTTCGTTCTGCATTCTACAAAAATAGCATACTTGGTGAGATTTTTATACCCATTTGCTTTAAATTTGAGCACTCACCTGAATTCACTGCATTCATCTTCCATGCCAGTGACTACAGTATCACTGCTGTCAGTGCTGCCTGAAGGCCCAATTCTTGCAATGATCAAATTGTTTTTTGCTCACAATGCATCTGGGGATATCACAAAGGTGCCACAATTTGCCTCAGTAGGGAAACTTATGGCTTAGCTCTTAATGTGGCCTCTGATTCTTATTCCAAGGTAAATTTTAGGGGAAAGGATCTTGGCCCACTGAAGTCACTATAAACACTCTCATAGACTTCAAAGAGAGACCCAGGTAGTCAATTATGTTTGTTACTGCTCTACACAAAAGTTAAAAAAGAAAGAAAAGTTTCTAAATAATTCATAATTTATCTCATCACTATACAGGAAGAGATCTGTCTCTGTGTTATCTGTGTTTAGAGAACTCTCTAATTCCTAAAACTAAGACATGTGATGACAACACATTTTGAGAAAAAAACCTACACAAAAAAATAAACAAGAAGCCCCTAACCAACAAAAAACCCCCTCAAAAACATGCTACAAGTGAAGTCTGAGCACTTCCAATTTGCATAAGGATGTACAGAAAACAAATAACCAGTTACACAATTACACTTTGGATCAAACTGCTGTTATTAAATCATCCTAATTTTCATATAATGGTAAATTTCAGTAGCAGGTCCACTCCTGAGATTGTAAAAACAGCAAGATAATGCCACGATAAAAGATGAGATACATGTGTTAACACACTATTCAAGGACTGACTTCTTACTCCTCCAGGTTGCAAAGTGTTGACTGAACAGTGAGAGTAAAAAATTAATTGTCTTCTTGAAGACTTATCTCCACAAAGTAGTCTTTCTCCATTTTTTAAATGTTTTTCCCTCTTCTCATACTACAGATGGATAAATTAAGACTGCCATGTTGGTGATGGTAATTCAGAATTTAGTACCACTTTGGGACAATGCAATACATTTCAGTGACTGTCAAGTGAAATATAAAACCTTAAATCAAGTTAAAGAGAAGTTGTGTGGTTAAAGCTGTAAAAGCTTATTTTCTGTGAAATATATTTAGAGGTTTATATCTAAACCAGTTGGGTTTTTTCTATTCCTGCCTAAAAATATGCACTGTCACTGTGTGACTATAGATTTTTACTCCCAATTCATAACCACAAGGGACTTTCTAGTACTGTGAGCTAGAATAATGGCAATCCCAGCGATGAAAAAAGAAACACTACTAACAACAACAAAAAGGAGCTAGTCTGTTTCCCAAGATCTTGGAGTATGTAAAACAAGTCCCACACTGTTCCTCCTAAGGCTTAGTATAAGATTACTAAGATTTTTCTTCTTTTTATCTTTATAGAAAAATCACAGGCCTAACAGGGAAATCATGAATCAATGATCCCTAGAAAGGTAATGTAAGTGAATTAAGACTTCAAGAAGAGGATAATCTGGTGCTGTATTCCTGAATTCCAGAATGCCTCAAGGCCACCTGTGTAATCTGCATGATTTAGACAGTGCCACTTTCAGATGTAACTCTTACCTCGTGAGAAAGTTTTGATTTGAGAGAAACCTAAATTTAATAACTTAATGTATTTTTACACGAAACAGACATAATGTGACTAGACAAGGACTGGGTACCAAGACAGATCTTGCTGGTTATACAGCCAAGCTAATGCTGGTAGTCTTTGCCTGAAAAGTCTTGAATCCTTTTAAGTAAAATGGAATAATTTTAACAAAATAAAGGCAGGATGCTTCCCTCTGTGCTTTAGCTTGCCATAATTAGGGTTCTCTGGACAGTTAGGATAAACAGTATTAAGAGGTCTCAGGCATCAGACATCAGAATGATGTCTTTGAATTTGTGCTTGGCAATGGTTTCAGCATCAAGATGCTACGTGAAAAGCACCTCCACTCAGTGATGAGTTAAGAGAAGGATAGATGTTATAGTTATGGTCTGAGAACCTGTGGTAAACTGAGATTTTCAGAACATCACCTAATTTATTTCTGCTAAACAATACAATCCTGCAAAGTCTGGCAGTGATGCTGAAGGACTTACCAGAAGCAGAATCTCACAGTTCTCTGCCCAGATCCCCACAATAGCTAACTTTTTATCTTTTAAAATACGAGTTTAAAGCACTTTCTCATAACTTTTGAAGGTGCCTATCTGCTGCAGAATAAAAAGGAAAAATTAGATTAGGAACTGAAAATTTCCTTAGGTATTTTTCTAAAAGAATAGACACATCTTATTTCAGGTGAACAGATAATGTATTTTATTTTCATGGGGGAAAGAGGAGAAAGAAAATAAGTTAAGTTTACCGCTTTCTTCACAAACATAAAGACAGCAATGAATATATTGACATTTCTTTAGTTTTCAAGAACTGTGAAGTTTTCATAAAGCATAGAAACTATTAGAAAATATTTACCAAAGCCTTTTTTTATCATTCCTTTTCCCTTCATTATTCTATGTCTGAACTCTACAAAGAGCATGGCTGTTCTTCTACTGCAATAAGAGCTCCTATCACCAAATTATTAGTTTAGCCAAAGAAATAAAAAAGGAAGGGAAATGCATATAGTTCAGTAAAAACATAGAGACTTGTATTGCAAATGACATGTGGATCAAAATAATGGGATCTCTGCTGTTCCCAGAAAGAGCTGCAATGAACTGATTGGAATTTCACCTTGAGGTTGCCTCTGGTCTCAGTTGTCTTCCTTAGTATGGATATTATTCAATAACCACTGTGGTGCTGGTGACAATATCCCACCAGTATTGCAAAACTCCCAGTGCAATCTTTGCTTTGTGTCTGAAAATACGTGTGTGCATCCACTGACAGGGAAAAATATTTTAAAGCATATTAGATTTATATGAGACCCTTTAACCTAAAGGATTTCAATAAGTTTCAGAAACTGCATGCCTTTAGCATGCCTTTAGCAGACTTAAAATATAAATCGCTGCTGGGATGGTTTGCAAAACACTTACCAATAGGTTGCTAGTATATGGGAAAGGTAGTAATGGTTTATTTAGATAAAATACTTTTTACAAACTTTTTACCATTTTACTGCAGTACTACAAAAAATGAAGTAAAAGTTTTCCTGTCCTTGCTAAAGAAACAAGTCTATTATTTCTTCCCGTAAGAACTCCAATTTGTTTATATGATATTCAATTGATTTACCTTTAAAGGATGAAAGTGCCAGTCAAGTTTGTGAGGAGTTCCAGAAAGTCTGGAGATAAGATGTAGTATTCAGTTGTATAAATGCAATTCTACTCTATTAAATTAACTTCTCTCAGTATTCATACTAATGTAAGAACAACGTCAGTATTATGCTTAAAATCTTATCCATCCCAATTCTTTTAAGCTGTCTAGTTCTCTGATGACTCTTGTTTCTGCTCTTTTTATTGTCAGCTACAAAGATATCACCATCTTCAGTTCTGTGGGGTAGTACCAAAACTGTAAATGACCTGGTTAAGGATACCATATCCTAATTAAAGAAGCAGTTGTACATATAGAATTGCCCAATATAGATCAGCTTTTAAGTTAACGTATATTACTGAAATTATTACTGCAGATAATAAGTGAATGCTAAGTGGTGAGATCTTCAGTGAAAAGTTGTGAAATTTGAAGTTAACGTGAGAACAGCACTTTTAAATAGACCTCAAGTACCAAAAAAAAAAAAAAAGAAAAGAAAACTAGTACTCTGGATCAAAGGAATAAGTTTAAGTACACTTTAGATATTACTATGAGTTAAATTAATCACTAGAATTAAGGTCACACTTACTGTTTTACTACATTAGGCTCATTTTTTAGTGTTTAAATGTGTCTTTGGCTGTCCCTCAGCTAAAGCCAGAAAATACCCTATTTCTTTATAAAGGGCATTTCAAGCAACTGTTGTCCTAGCATTTAGGCACAATAATACACAGCTTTAAAAGACAGAATTTAACTGCTTTAGTGGAATTACCTAGTTAGCAATTACTTTAATGTTAGGGGTTTTTTAACCCCCCACCACAGAATTGCAGATTACAAGTGAAAAATTGAAAATGTTTGGGGGCATAAAGAAGATCAGTCATCCTCTACTGACCTGCAAAATGTATGGTTTGAAACATTTAAACTTCCCCTTGCTGCAAACCAAAGCCAGTGTTATAACCAGACATGGTTCATGAATCTATTTAATGCAGTTATTCAGTTTGCTGAGTCCAGATTACCAAAACAGAGACAATAAATTTGTATATAGGCTTGATAAGAAGTCTCCCATGGATTGGCCTCAAATATTTAACTCATAGAAACTGCAGATGATAAATACTTCTTATTAGTGGCAGGAGGTAAAATCAGAGATTCATAGAAGAATTTAAGTTGGAAAAGACCTTTAAGATTATTAAGCCCAACTGTAGAATGAGGGACAATTGCAACAGACAGTGAACGTTTAGGCTGGATATCAGTAAAACCTTCTTTACTAGGAGAGTGATACAATTCTACTCTAAAAAAGCTGAGGAGACCACATGGTCTCAGATATTGTGGGCTTCCTACACCCGGAGTTTTCCAAGACTGAGCTAGATGAAGCTACAGCTATTCCTTCCTAACACCTCTATCCTTCTCTCAAATCTACATCCTGAGATTTCTGCTTTAGTGGACCACATCCTTTCTGTGATCCTAGCATGTGTCCCTGCTTATCAAATGACCAACTGGTTTTTTAATGATATAGGGCTGTAAAAGGAACTCAAGCGATGACTGGTTCCATCAGAGGACAGAGCAGGAAAAGAAGCAATTCAAGCTTGCTGTGGCGAGTGGAGTCTAAAAGATGCAAAATTCACTTCCCTGCGCCTCCTTGCCAAGTGTTTGTTTTTAGAGAGCTGAAACAAAGCCCAACCTGCTTTGTCCTCTGGATGACGACAGGATGGTATCAAGCAGTACTGGGAGATCTAGCTACTTTCAAAATGAGACTTTACTGATTTCCCAGCAGGTAATCCACTGCATCCTCCTGAGGAACATTTACACTTTACTTGTACATCATAGAAGTTTTCACAAATCTGAAGAAGAGCAAAATTAACTCTTGTTCAAGTTCAGATAAACAAAAGCATTGCTAATATGTAATGGTGACTGCACAACACAGTGGCCCCTGAGGTAATTAATCCACTAAGTTTTCTTGTCTGCATGATGGTTTTTGAAAGCAAATGAGTATGAGTGATAAGTTTAGTATTTTTGATGGACCATGTTGTTAGAGATAACTGAGAGTCACTGGCAGGTGAGGCTATGAAGTTATGGAGCAGTTGTGTGCTAATATATATGGCACCAAAAAATAGCTAAATCACCAGCTTCACGATGAGCCAAGGACTCTGAAGTGAGAGTCAGGCTCTAAACACATAGAATAAGCATAGCAAGAAAGAATAATAATAAAATAGAAATAATAAAATAAACTCTGTCTCTGCATGGTTGCTTAGCATTGGGGCTCTAGGCCTCTTCTTATAGGAGATGAATTTTAAATGAAAGAAATTTCTCTTGTTGCCAAGAAAACAACATAATTTTGCAAAATCAGTAAGGTTGGATTAAGGAAATAAAAAGGAATAGAATTGATTTGTTCACTAGTTATCAGAATGAAAGTTTCTCTCACTCAGTTTATGTTAAGTTGGTAATAGCCTGACAAAACTTTCAGATGAAACACACAAATTGGGATATACAAAATTATGATATACATTATAAATTTTCCCATACTGTTAATTTTGTTGCCTGCCATTCACATCTCTACCTTTTACATCTTTCAATTTCTGTCAATCTACAGAAAAACTGTTTTAAAAAAGACTGGATTGCAAACTCTATTTAAATAGTACTGTAGATTTAGCCTCAGTAGTTTAGATAGATGAAAAGTCTGACTCTCACAGTCAAAACAAAGCCCTTTACAGAAAGCACTAAACCATTTTTCTAAAATCGATACTAGAGAATACAGTACCAAGTTTTTGGTTTTATATCCCTTCCATCCCCCCTTCTCTTGAGAGTACTATACTGAATAGTTTACCATCTTGCTGGAGTACAATACTGTAATAGCAAGTAATATGTCAAAGTGATGTTTTCGAGCACAGTAATGCTGGGATTTTATAACAGACCACAGGTTTCAGAATAATCAATGTATATTTATAATGACTTAATTACAGTGATTAGATATGTCTCTGCTGCCCTAAGGAAACTGAAAGGAAAGAATACAGTTTCAATTATATATAGCATAACCCAGCTGAGTTCAGTTTTGCAAAGTTTGCTATTAGCAAAACCCATTTTACCCCAGTGAAAATAGCTTTTTCAATAAAAGACTCTGGAGACACACAATGCATTACAACAGGCTTAGGAACTGAACTTGTTGAAGGAATCATCTCACCTGAAGCAGTGATCACGAACTGCCATGTGGCTGAAACAATCACTTGGAGTATCAGAAAAACCTAGTTCAAATCTTTCTGATACACTGCTACAATGTGAACCCCATGCTTTGCTTTTAAGTCATGGCAAAGGTCTGGTAAAGGTCTAGTCTTAGTCTGTAATATTGATACCCCTTCTGAAATTCTTTATGGATGCTTTCTGAAGTAGGAAAACAAAGCCACACTTGAAAAATAGCCTTGTTTGTTTGTTTCTTAATTAAATAACAACACACTACAACAAGAGAGACAACAAAGTTAAATTTGCTGTCATTTGCTCAGGTGACTGCAACTTTGAGGTCCACAAATTTTACCTGTGACAACCTGAAACTGGGAAGTAAAAAAGCATTCACAGAAGATGTTTTGTATGAATAGAGTTATCCATATCACTTAGCTGCACTAATCTACTTAGAAGTGAGGGGAATAGATGAGGAAAAAAAAGGGGTGTATTTTAATTTTCTTGATGGTAGTCCTGTAAGAAAGGATAAATTCAAAGATTTCTCACTGTTCCAATCTGTGACTTCTGGTTGCTTTCCAGTTCAGTGTTCCAAAGTTTAGCTTGTACACGAGGAGAATTAAAGGACTGTAGAAATAATCCTTTAAGACAGAAAATAGAAAAGAAAAGATAATGATTCTTTTCATGGCACCTGAGCAGCTAGTCTGTGGTTGGTCTGTGCAACACAGGCAGCAGTTCTGACCAGGGAGCTGCCTCCTGCACAAGGCTGTCAGCCATTCATTCTCCCCATAGGTACCACTTTCCTTGTGCAGACAGAAAAAGTAGTACTCAAATAACCGTGCCTAGAACACTTCCTGCAATGTGGGCGTATTGGGGTTGTGTGACAAGGTTTCAGTAGCAGGGGGGCCACAGGGGTGGCTTCTGTGAGAAGCTGCCAGAAGCTTCCCCTGAATCCAGTAGAGCCAATGCCAGCAGCTCCAAGACTGGCCAAGGCCAAACCCATCAACGGTGGTAGTGCCTCCTGGATAATGTATTAAGGGGAAACAAAACCTTTGTGGAGGGCTGTCTCCCATGGGAGGGACCCCAGGCTAGAGCAGGGTGAGGAGTCTTTTGCCTATGGAGTAAGGAGTGGCAGAGATAACTGACCACAGCCCCCATTCCCTGTCCCTCTGCACCACTGGGGGGGAAGGAGGTACAGAAACCAGGAGTAAAGTCAAGCCCAGGAAGAAGGGAGGGGTGGGGGGAAGGTGCTTTAAAATTTGAGTTTGTTTCTCATTATCCTGCTATAGTTTGATTGGTAATAAACTAAACTACATGTTTTGCCAATGACAGTAATTGGTGAGTGATCTCTCCCTGTCCTTATCTCGACCCATGAGCTTTTCATTGTATTTTCTGTCCCCTGTCCAGCTGAAGAAAGGAGTGACAGAGTAGCTTTGGTGAGCACCCAGCATCCAGCCAGGGTCAACCCAGCACAGTGGGAGATACCATTTCAAAGCAATCCACCTGTCTGATGTGCAGCAGGGACTTGAACATCATTTTCTTCTATCTCTAAGGAGTACTCTGCAGTACAGTGGCTGTCCTGGAGGGGTTCTCTGTAATTTTTAAAATCAAGTTTGATTAATTGATTATAAAGACAGACAAAGTTATGTTGACCATGGAGACTGACTTCCTATATCATACTCTTTCGGGAAGTTCCCAAAATAGATAATTTCAGCAGAAGACAGTAAAGCAAATTTCATTCTGATATAAATAATTATATAGTCATTGAGTGAGTATGTGGAGAGGGCCATCCCAGTCAGTAGGGCAGCTTAGCAACAGAGTCAAATATCTTTTATTTTTATATTTTATATTTTTTTATCTTTTATACTTTATTTTTTAAAGACAACATTTTTGTTTTCTGATAATACAAGGTGGTTTTTAATTATTTTGCCAGAAACAGTGAATATAAATATCCTAGAAAACTATCCTACTCACATATTGCTTCACTTCTGTCTTCTAAAGGATAGACTCTTACATAGATTTACATTAACATAATGTTAAGGATTTCACTAAAACATGAACATCAATAAAATGTAGTAGTGAACTAAATGTGTAACGTAAACATTTTACCTTGATGTGCAAATGTGACTGTCATATTAAAAAATGTGACTGTCAAAGATCTGAGAATGAAGGAGGCCCAAAACTAGACTGCCTCTGAAACTGGTCTGTAAACTTCTGTAACATAACGATTTGGGTTTTTTTTTATAATTTCTTTTTCTCTGCCACTTATGTTACAGTCCTCCTAGAGTTTGAAAAAGAATTTTGTATTTTATCCACCCTCTTTTTCTTGATTCCAGTTTACCAATCTTTCATTATTTCAATAAGACCACTCATGCTAAAAGGAAGGACCCAAGTACTCCTACTAAGCTGAAGAAATAAAACTGGCCTGTTAGAGGGTGCGGGTGTGTTAGATGGCTTTTTCTAGTAGTATCTGAATATGCTTTAAAGCACATGTTGCTTTTTTCTTCTTCTGTTCCCTTTCCATTTATAAAACTGTTGAAAAAAATTTTTATAAGATTGAATTGAAAGAGTTTTCAACCCTATCTCTAAGAACCAGTCTTCTTGGACAGAGTGAAATAAGTTCAGTCATCCTCTTTAAGCAGAGATGAATAAAACAGAGAATTAATAAAAACATTATGCACTATTGTTTCTCCTTTTTCTTTCTGATGTTCCTACCTGAATATCACCTACATTGAACCCTGATCAACCTTGGTTTAAAAATATGAACATTTCATGCTTTAATGTTTCTATTTACTGTGCAGCAAAGTAATCAAGCAACAGCCCCACTTCTTTTCATATTTTCAGTACCTTATTATCACTTCTCTGTTCAGGGTGCTGAAATTTCTTGAAAAGAAGGTGAATATACAGTCCAATAACTGTAAATCTAGTCTGAAGTTTTGAAAACTCGGGTAGCTCTCTAGTTTGCTGGAGACTTACCCTGTTTTTCATTCTTTCTTTTTTTTTTTTTCATTTGCTAAAAACAAAAAAAAGACTAGCACCTGAATCTAAGCTTGTCTGATAGTTGATACACTTAAAGTCTCAGAAATGTAGTGGGAAAAAAAATGTATGGTTGGTATAATATATACAGATTTGAAATGTGTGATTTAGGATTAATTTTCTTTCCTCTAAGGATTTGTGTCACTTCTCTATTTAGGATACAGTATGTTCTTGAAAAGAAGACAAATATTTGGTCCAGTAGTTATAGTACTAGCCTGAAGCTTCGAAATCTCAGATAATTCCATGCTTTGCTGTATAACCTTGGAGAAGTCATTTTGCCTGTCTATTGCAATCCTGTTTCTGTAAAATGAAAATAATAGCAGTACTTCTCTACCAGTGGGGTGTTGTAAGGGATGCAGTTTCCACAGGGATGAAAACTACATCAGTGTCCTAAGCACCTTCAGAATGGTAGATAAATTTTAAGTAGCAAAGACATTTTGGATATATAATGAAAAGAATGGATGATTTTATCCTGAATTTGTCAACCTGGAATGGAGGCAGCATAGGTCAGTTAATGTTGTGGCACCTGAAAAACGAAAGGTGCCCCAGGTGCATGGAAGCCCCAGGACGATGCAGGTATATTGATATATGATGCAAATCAGGAAAGGAGTAAATACTGATGTCACACAGAGAGCTTTGGGACAAACAAATGAAGCTTCAGTATTATGGAACCTTATCACAACACTCTTTTCTCATGTTAATGCATTTCTCATGCAGCCAAAATGATACTTCTGAGAAGAGCCACTTTTCCATGTTCTCTAAAGATTATTCCTTTACTCATTGTTGAATCCTGCATATCCCTTCCTGAAATCATTTTAATCTTCCCTCTCAAGCTCAGCTGTGTTGAAATGTATATTCTGTATGAATGCTTTGGTACAGCAATTGCTCCATTTTGATTAGAGATGTGCTCATGAGATCTCCACAAACTAAAGTCTATTTTAAATAGAATTCACTTTTCATATAGACCTGTCTCTTCCTGTGAGAGAAATGTCTCCTGAGATTTCTGACATATTTTGCCTCTAGTGAGCCAGATAGAGAGAACAGCTCTTTAGATTCCAGATTAAGACAGAAGGGGGAGAAGAAGACTAAAAAAAAGAATGACCCAAGACTTTATCATCACTAAAAAATAAAGGTCAGAGAGTAAGGACTTAGTCTGGGACTATTTCTCCTATGAACATGGTCAGGAATGATGAATATGAATAATGTGCTGTGAGAAACATGAAGTAAAGACACCATACAAGCATTTAAAGACTCCATTGAACAAAATATCCTACAATAATAAGAAAAATAAGTGTTCAAGCAACATGTAGAAATAGAAGAAATCTCTCCTCCCTAACAAAATTTCCAGGTTAAATTAATTTTCCTGTCACTGTAGTAAGGTTCCTTTTGTGTATATAATCACCTACACAGTATAGAACAACTTAATTCTATTCAACCTTTCTTTTCATATTTTTTTGGTTGGAAATGACAAGCACAAGATTTAGAATATAAAATCAAATGTAAGGGATTTTTGCTCCTTAGAAAAAGAACCAAGAGGAGACAGGGAGTGAATAGTATGCAAGTTATAAAAAGATAACATGAAGATTTTTGCTCCTTATGTGCTTCTTGAAATGTTCTCTGTTAGAAAAAATAAAGGGAAATACAGTCTACATTCCATCAGAAAGGAATAATACAAAGAAGAAACAGGTGTGCTACTTTGTTTTTACATATCTACTAATTTCTGCCTCTTGCTGGTACTGTCAGGTAGTGTCTAGCAAGCTGACAAATCTGAAAGAAACTGATAAAACAGAGAGATCACTGAATTAGGATTACATATATGTTCTTGTAAGGAAAATGTGTTTTTACTGTATTAGTTGATGTGACCAGTGACCTTTCTCTAATGTCCAGTCATAAAGCATTTGATAGACAGGTGTCATTTGCAGAAATATTTTTACAGGAGCAGAGCTGAGTATACTTGCTAAAAAAAACTTTCTGAATGGTTATACTGCAGATCTCTCTGTCATCATTACATTTTTCACAACACAGATTCTCAGAAAATGCCTTAATAAATGCTAAGTAGAAAATAACCTCTTGTTTAGATGAAAATAGTAAGATGAGTTATCTAAAAAATACTACAAAGCCCTTACAGGGATAAACAAGTTCCCACATGATTAACATTTCTCCAGACTAATAGTATCTCAACAAAACAACTGCAAACAAATACATGCGAAAAATCAAAACCAATTCACAAATAATTTGCGAGCAGTCAAAAAGATTAAATTCATGGCATAAACTGATCACTAGTAATAGCCTATCTCTAATTTGGAATGATACCAGCTGTTGGCAATTTGCTGAGAATTGAGATTTTGGCATGGAAACTCTTTTCACTCCATCCGTCACAGTCTGACTTAAGAGGGTTGGAAGATAAAGGGGCAAAAAGTAAATAAATTCTGCTTGTTGCCTAAGGCAAAATTTAGTTTGTTACTCAGCTTGTTGCAGTATTCATCACTTTTAATGAACTTCCTAATGAAATCCACTTCCTTTCTTGTGTTTTTTAATTTGAGAAAGAACAAAAACATGTTTATACGCCTCCAAGTTCAAGAAGTCCCAATATGCATGAAATGTGAAGAATGAGCCTGCCATGTATGTTGAGATCTTGCAATATTTTGTTAATTCAGGGGTTAAGATGGCTTTTGACATGCACATTTGATCTTCATCAAGACCAAATGAAGGAATTGTAAGTATTCAATTGATTATCGATAAATGAAACCAAAGATAATGTTGTCCAAAGACTAAACAGAAAAAAAAAAAAAAAAAGAGAAGAGAAAGAAGAGAAGAGGAGAGGAGAGGAGAGGAGAGGAGAGGAGAGGAGAGGAGAGGAAGAGAGGAGAGGAGGGGAGAGGAGAGGAGGAGGGAGGAGGGAGAGGAGAGGAGAGGAGAGGAGAGGAGAGGAGAGGAGAGGGAGAGGATGGAGAGGAGAGGAGAGGAGAGGAGAGGAGAGGAGAGGAGAGGAGAGGAGAGGAGAGGAGAGGAGAAGAGAAGAAAAAAAAGAAAAGAAAAGAAAAGAAAAGAAAAGAAAAGAAAAGAAAAGAAAAGAAAAGAAAAGAAAAGAAAAGAAAAGAAAAGAAAAGAAAAGAAAAAAGAAAAGGAAAAGAAAAGAAAAGAAAAGAAAAAGAAAAGAAAAGAAAAGAAAGAAAAGAAAAGAAAAGAAAAGAAAAGAAAAGAAAAGAAAAGAAAAGAAAAGAAAAGAAAAGAAAAGAAAAGAAAAGAAAAGAAAAGAAAGAAAAGAGAAAAGAAAAGAACTAGGATTTAGTTGCCATTGTGTGGAAGAGCCAAAAGACAACACAGACCATAAGCAGGAAAATGTGAAACCTCAAAAACCCACATGGTTTCAGAGAAATCTCAATCTCCTGTAATTAACTTGCTCAGTCAGCTTTGTCTGACTGCTCTGGTAAAACTAGAGAAAAGAATTTTGGAGAATGTTTTCTCAAGTAAACCTTGAAGTTGGGAAAGGAAGGAGTAACCAATCATCGTAAAAAACTGCATCCCTTTGGCAGTTGCCCTGATGGTGGCACTCTTCACTCTTGGATCCGTTTGCTCACACCTGACACATAAAGAACAACTAATAGGGCTGATTTAACGTTCAGAAATAATGTAAAGAACAGCTTTCCCCATTTTTGAGCCTAGCTCAAAAAAATAACAGTATAAGTGTGCTATTTTTAAAAAAAAGAATATTAATTATGAGAGAGCAAAATCATATCATTTTAATCTCAAACATTCTCTAGTCTAAAAGGACCTCTCTTCACTTTCACTGTATTTTTCTTCTCCCACTGTGAATGACTTACAGAACTGTTTTTCCTATTCAGTACTTTTATTTGATTTTTTTCACTCTCCTATTTATCAAGCTAAAATGTTTCTGCAGTATTCATGAATTCAGCAGCAGCCCAGGAGTGGGTGTCAGGTGTTGTTTTGCTACTGTTTCTCCTGCTGGGTCCCCTGCTCAACTAGAGAGTATAATCACATTTTAGAATTTATCAGACTTTAAGTTGGGGAGGGTTGTTGTTTGAGGTGTTTTTTTTTGTGGGCGGAACATACTGGTTGTTGTGGTGGTGTACTTTATATATACCTGAAGGAAGAAATGTTCTGAACATGATAGAGTTTTACTGATTCTTGGATTGCTACATTAACACCTTCCCATATTAGGTTAAAACTACATCTGATAAATATATATATGGATCTGGAAGTTAATGTCAAAAATCTGCAAACAGGTTGAAGGATAGCCCCAGATTGCTGTCAGAAGTTTGGAAAACTGCGTGTTTCTATGCACATGTTTCTATTTACATGGTGGAAACGAGAATGTTGTTATTTACATATATATTGGAATTTCTCAGAAAAATTAATCCCATTCTCAGACAGCAGTTCAGTTTATTCCTCTACAAACCCCTGTGCACATCAACCAAACAATTTATCTTGTCAAATGATTCAGATTAAACAGATACAACCAGCCCAAGTATGACTAGACATGCGTTTCAGACTGATAAAAAATGATAGGTTCTTCCCCTTCTCTTCTCTAACCTTCCCTCTTCCTCTATCATAACATTAAATTAAGGGAAAAAGTAGGGTAGTTCTCAGCCTAATTGACAGCAGAGAGCTAGTGAAAAGATGTTGCCTTTATCTGACATGAGTATTCCATATCCTCCCTCAGGTTTAGAGAATGGCTGTGCTGTACAAATCAGGAAGGGCAAAGTAGATCTTGGTCTCCAGCAGGCTTATGGTCTTAAAAGGTGTAGTAGATGGACAGGTAAGAAATATAGCTCCACTGTTGAAGTAAATAAAGGAAAGAACTGATATAACTATTAATTATATGTTGTTGAGATTTTTTTTTTTTTCACTTAGAGAGAGGGTAATGGAGAGTTTAATTAGAAAAGAGAAATAAGGAAGGCAATTACTGTTCCAGCCCATCACTTCCCTCAACATGATTAACAGCTAGAATTGTGTAGGCCTTAGGGCAGAGTTGAGTCTTGAGTATTTGAAAGAGATATCATTTTTATAGATCACATCGGGAAAGAAAATTCACACTTTTAAGTCATATCCTGCACAGATAATACAGTCAAAGAAAAATGACAATATTAGAGATATTTATCAGTTGGAACAGTATTACATCTGTGGATTCTGTTGCCAGTAAATCTGGTATCTGCAACCTTAGGGAATATAGGATATTTATGATAAAAACTAGTGAAAGTTAAAGGCAGCTGAATTTTAACAAGTGCAAGTAAAGACTATGTTACAACATTTCCTAAGATGAATGAATAGCATGGAAACAAAGAAAGCCAATCAAGTAAGATGGTTTGAAAAAAAATATCTTGCACAATTAAAAATTACAGAGAAGTTAATTTTAAATATACTCAACAAGGAGAGAACACACAACTGCATCAGAAAGCAGCCACTGGAGTGAGTAAAATCCATTTGGGGGAAAGGAAAGCATGAAGGACATGTTCAAGACAAGGTGGAGTAGAAGTCACAGTTGAGAAAAAGGAGTAAAGAGACTGAATGGTCATCTGAGTTTTCTTTGGCATCAGAGAAGGTTCTTAAATCTCAGCTTAGGAACAGAAAGAACTCATACCTGTGAAGTCTGAACAGAAGCATGAAAACATCAGGTTTAAAGCTGAAGAAAGGCTGTGAAACAGTAAAGTATGATAGTCACTGCAAAGTGGTGTGCTTTCCCTGTGTGGTAGGGTGCTGCAGAACAGGTGAAAATCCAGCAAGAATTACTCAAACTGTGTAAGTGTGTGAAAGTTATAGGAGTGTGTTTGCTTACCTTATTTCATTTTTCCCTTCAGGTGTCCTTCCTTTTTTTTTTTTTGACTGAGGGAGATTATTCACTATGTGTTCTGATACCGCTAAGGTACCTTTGCAGAAGGCATTCAGTGTGCATCCTGGATTATTGGAAATAAGTTATCCTGCTTTTAGGGACTCGAAATGAGCTGCTAGACACACAATGGGTCTTGTATAGCTCTCTAATGAGAGGCAGGGTTCCTTCTTTCCCTCAATTGGAGAAGCCAAAAGGACAAAGGTAAACTGTATCCCAGTTGTTACAGGCTTGGTTTATTGTGTCAAATGTGTTTTTTAAAGTTTTCTTTACAACCATGCTCATTCCTTTAAATGTACTGAAATAATGTCTATTAATAACAGTATGCATTATTAATAGTTCCTCATCTAGACGTTATTTGAACAAATTATTATTATTTCATCTGTCCTTGATGTGCCTAAGAACAACACAATGACCTTCTTTAAAGTAATTCCTATACAGTGTTCTAAATACAGTTTTAAATAGATGTACAGAGAACAGCCATTTCCTCATATCCAGAAACTAATAACACTGCTGCCATCCTCTGCTTTTCATTTATGTACATTCATCTTACACTCCTGCACATCTCTCCCTGCGTCTGCCTGGGCATGGTTTTAAGAACAAAAATGGAGAAGTCTGTAATCAGCATGAAATATTATTTAATTGCCTAGAGGCAGGTAAAAATGTGTGTATGTGTGGCCAGTTGCAGAAATGATGAAATTGTCTAGGAGGTTGATAACATGTCAGGCAGCCAGAGATAGCTTTCCTGTTCACTTGGTGGTATCCAGATGTATGATTTGCAAAACTCCCATCGTGTTTGCATTTGTGTTGTGTGTGTGTGTGTGTGTGCACAGCTGCTTAGCAAAGAATGCAGGCTGTTAGGTGTGTAAAAAAAAAAAGAGTAATCTAATCTCCCTTCAGAAGATGTTTCTTCACCCTGCTAAAGAAGAATACAATTTACCAGTCTTAGCACAGCTGTTTCAAGATATCCTAGAAAGGCACAACTGAACTGTAAGAAAACGGAGCTGGTATGTGGAGTGCAGAAGGATATAGAATAACATACACAGTACCTGCCTCTGCTGGATTTTCTGGCTCCCTTATTTGCCTGAGAACTGTAATTGTACACACACAGACACGCTCGCTCTCCTCCCTCTGTTTATCTCGGAAACTGAAAGAGAACTACTGATGTGCAATACCTCATACAAAAAAATGATAAAAATATCTCACTTTTGGCTGAAATATATCCTGATGGAAACTATCCAGCCTTAGTTCAACCTGATCTCTGAAAAAGATTAGCAATGAGAGATTTCTAGTGTCAGTATGACTTAAAGTGCACACAAAGATGCAATTTTGGTGGCAGAAACGTAAGGTTCTTTTTTTTATTATTTTTACTCTGGCTTCAGAAGCAGATAGAAGCAGTGATTGCTGATACATAGTTACTCACCTTTCCAGTAGATGGTAGTACAGATGTGCTTAAAAGACTATTACATCTGGGACTGAAACAAACTGTACGTAGTCATTTTCAAATACCGAATTAAGAAGAATTTTTAGCTGCATTAGTTCTTAAAACTAAGTCATGTGAAGTTGCCATTGTGAAAAAATGAACATCAGGACGTTTTTTATTTTAGGTACCGATCTATAGCAAGCTACTGAAAGCTTTATTTTGATAGAAATTTGGTCGAAATGCAAATACACATAATTGAAAGGCAGGGATCTCAATAAATAAATTTCTGTAATATTATATTGTCTGTGATGCATGATAGTCCCACTGACTGCCAAAGTCTATGACTGTATTAGTCTGTGTTATAAGTCGCATGTATTCATTTTTTTAACTAGACTTAGCTATTTGGTTGAGACAGAGATAACAATCCTTTGTGTGAACCAGCTTTACAGATTTGCCCTCACAGATTTGTTATTCCTGTAAGTGCTGATTTTATCCGAAATAGCTAAACATACATATGATAAAAAATGCAGCTCATTCATGTTCTAAATGTAGTTAAAAAAATAAGGCATATAAGTTGGAGATGCTTCTTAGAATAACAATTTAACTTGTAAGTTCTCTAAATTTTGGGTTTTTTTCACACAATGTTATAGCTCTTTAACAAAATGTAACAGAGGAATGACTGAAGGAAAGGAAGAGGATCAGCAAACAATTTATCTGATAACCAAAAGTCAGAATTTATTGAAGCCATTTTAATTATGGCATAAATGTAAAAAACCCCAGATGTTAAAGAATTGCCAGTTATTTAGTGCATACATTTCTATTTTTTTTCCTGATAGTGAATATTAACATATGATCTGCTAATATCTACAGAATATTTCCATAAACTACATCTATACATGTTCCATGGGATGTGTTTTTACCATTATGGTTTCTACTGGTTCATTTCAGAGTTTCATACTTGCTATTAGATACAAGTAAAACTTGCTTAGAATAAATCTGCATGAATTTTCTGAACACTGATTATCAGCAACAGCTGATATTAATCAATATTGCTGTCAGATTACCTCTGAGGCCCTAAAACACTAACAAAAAACCCTAATTAAGGAGATTATATATATTCATATATATATATAAATATATAAGCTTGCAAGAGAGATAGGAAGCAGTACAAAAACATTACCTGTTTTATTAGTGTTGTCTGATATGTTGTAATGATTGTCACTGATGGAAAAGCTGGTGGTTCATTTTAAATGACACACTCAGAAAATCAAGGTAGGTAGCAAGGCAGAAGGTGAGTAATTACGTGGAAGACCACGGATCCTGCTCCCATAACCTGTTTCCAGCAAAAATAGTAGAGATATGGCAATAAGAGCCACTACCTCCTGGATGATGTCAAAAGAGAAATTGTCTTGACAAATGAGGGAGATTTTAAATGGGAGTTTTCTCTGACCTACAGTACAAGGAAAGGTTATGCTAATATGTTAAAGCACAGGCCTTTGCTAATGGCTGAGCTGTAGATGAGGCAGTATAGCTCATGACGAGTCTCAGGTCTTTCTACTTCTTTCTCCCTGAGTGACTGAGAAACACTCATTATCCTGTCCTAGGTTATCCTATTATAAATGCTCTTAGCTTATTATAAATATTCTCTGATATAAACGTTGCAAACAGTGATCTTGGAGAAGAAAGTGTGAAGTTAAGATCTGGCACAACGAGGACAAACTACTTCTGTTTTAAAATTAAGAACAGCAGTTGTTTGAGCTACATTCTTGTTTCATGAAGGGTCATCTATCAATCTATGCAATCAGTTATAAATATTTCTATTTTTCCCCAAAATGCATTTTTTCTGATTAAAGCCAATTTGGCCCTGAATTATTCTATATTCACTTTTTCCTATGAACAGTGAACTGAAAAAATATTAATCTTTTTTAAGCACCTGAAAGCCCTTTTCCCTTTTCAGCTAATGAACTATGTAAAGGAGCCTCAGTTGCCTTGGGGAAGCTTGTCAAAACCATCACAAGGAATCTTTATAAAGCCTAAAGGACATGTATCATAGTGTATAAAATTTGTCATAGCATATCATTATTACCTTTTGGGACGCTTGTTATAACAATTATAGGTGATTAAGCCATATTAAGAAAAATATTAAGAAAGTTTTGTGACCAATAGAACAAAGGTCACTAAGTTTAGCATGTTTTGGGGTGGTTTTTTTGGTTGTCTGGTCTAGTGTGACGGAAAATGAAATCTTCATTAAAGACTTTCCTGCCCCAAAGGTGTTTATAGGAGACCTCTCAGGGAGGATTCTTTGGTGTCCAATACTGCATTCATGCAGAACTGTGTACAGTTTCCCTCTGTAGGATGTTTGTGGGTACAAAACTCAAATCCGTGTAATTATTTCTGAGACCTCCACCTTCCACAAATCTGGTTGCAATGAACCATGCAGAAATTATCCAAACTTACTGAGGAGTGTGGGAGTGACACAGATACATTTAGAAAGGTACATAATTGCAGTATGATAACTGGGGAAAAAGACTGAAAAAGCTACTGACATTGAGCCTTCCCTATTTTCTTACCGTCCTGAGTGTCTCCTCTCTCACTTATTTTCATTTCAGACTGAAAAACAGTGTAAGAATGATTATATAGAGAAATACATGCAACTCTCACCTGGCAGAAGGATGTAAAGGGCAGATTGGCCCAAGGGAGAAACCCATACTCACCACATGACTGCAATGTCAAATACAGGTGTGCCCTTTTCTCTGGTCTCCACAAACCTTGCACAGTAAGTAGCCCCAGATTCAACAGGAACAGGTAGACTTGCCTTGGGCAGACTCTGGAAAGATGAGATTTGAAATCTTTTCATGAGGAGGGAACAGCATTTTGGTCCTTAACTGCTCAGCTAATGTGTACAAAGCGTATTAGTTTTGTATCCTGCAGCCAACCTTGCTCAGTGTGCTGGCTGTTTTGAATCTCAAACAGAAATGCTTAACTGTCCCTCTGCACTGTAGGCGTCCTTTTGTGTTTTTTGTTGTTATTGTTTTTTAATTGTAGCTAAGCCTAAGATAAATTTGATGTCTGTCTACAGTGTGTTTTGGAGCACCAGGCAGCAATCTCTAAACCCATTGTGACCAAAGCAATGGCAATAAAACTCATCAGCACAGCCATAATAAGCTGAGACAAAGTACTGCACTAATAGAACACTGATGCTCTCAAGACAAACCAGTAGCTGTTGCACAGGAATGCTCTGCACTGCGCCATGTGGAAGATGTTCACACCAGTTTGCATAACCTTGTATTTCTAGGAGGATTTCACAGATTTACATTGCTTGGCACTATCAGGGACAAGTTTGGTAACAAGGGTATCACTCCCACTAGCAGAGGAAGCTCTAAGCACCACCACTGCCCGTGGAGACCTTTGTGTCAGCTTGCAGATTCTTGCACAACTCTTCAGCTAACCATCCAACCTGGGACAGACTGCAATTCGCATTTTAATTACTTGGATTTTTTTCTTTCTAATGAAACAGAATAAATCAAGAGGCTTGCTGAAATTCTGATTACTGTTGGTAACATGGTAGTGTACATAAATTTGACTAGATATGCCTTCAGAGTGAAACTTTGAAGAAGGCTAGGTTGTCTAGAAATTATCAGTGTAAATTAGTTCTATCTAATAGACGCTGCAATTATCTTCTGATATAATTAGAGGCCCCCTTTTTAACTCTGCCAATTTTCTTGATGTTAAGGAATAACCACACCAGCTAGCAATCACTAACACAATGGAATAGCAAGTATACAAGCCATTTATCATAAAGAAAATATTTTTAAAGTGTTTATGCAAAACAAATCACTGCTCTGCTCCATCTTTTCTACCTTTTTGTAATGCAAACCACTGCCTAAAGTTATTTTCTTAAATCACATCTTTTATTATCCATGTTTTATGCCAAATTTCCTTTTTTTGTGATAGCTATTTATCATAGCAAAAGCAAAACAGAAACATACTTCAATGTGGGAGTTTTACAGTAGGAGGCTTTGGTGAAGATGGGATTGATACATCAAAGTCTTATCCCATGATAACAGATGTATTTAAATATTTACCTTCATTTTTGTCCCTACAGTTAATACAATACTTCCCTAGCATAAGCTGCTAAATGTATTTTCCCCTTCTTTATTCTTATTAAAATTGTGATTTGAAGATATATTCGTAAAGCTGTGAATAGTTATTACCATTCCTTTAAAGGCTTCAATATTTGAATGGTCAAATTCCAGCTTGAGTAATTTGATTCTGCCTGCTTAAATTCCTCTCACAGTTTCAATTAGATAAGTTATTCTTCTACTCTTTATGTCCTAAAACGGTTCTGCAGCATTGCTGCCACTATTAAACAGCTGCTGAATTTTGCTCCAGAGGTGACTTAACTGATCTCTATATACAAAACACAAAACATAAAACAAACTTCTGTTTTTTCTGGATGAAAGTTGGTAAATACAAGTTTTATGATGGGTAAGTGTTGGTTTTGAATGCCTGTGTTTATGCTCATTTTAAGGGTAATGATAAAGAAACCTTTCCCACAGTGTCCTATTAAGAGTGTTCTAGAAAGAACAGGAGAATTCATCTTCCATATATATTCACAGTCTTTCCAGGGACTATCACGTGAAATATCACCTTTAAATTGTAGGTGTTTTGTCATATGGGTGTAAGAATGACCCCACCAAAGAGACAAAAGAAGTGTAGGCTAAATTTTGTAGATACTGAGATACTTAAAGTCTCAGAAAGGCAGTTAATATCTGTGTCAGGCACATTGTGGAGGACTCTTCCTCTCATGCTTTTGGAAATCCTGCCAGGCCTTTAAAGGAAATGCAAACCCAAATATTTTTAAAAGACTTTCCCCATATACCACAGCCTCAGCCTGAAACTATCCAGTTGTACATAATTTTACTTTACCAAGCAAATCCCATTCTTCCTACGCTAGTTAAACGTGAGATTCTCTTCCTTGACAAAATCAGTGAGAAAGGATCAGAAGTAGCAAAGAGCATTACCTGCATCATTTAAGAATAGTTTTAGCGGGGCCTCAGTCTGGCGGTGTGTAATGCATTAAAGGTTTTTTTTCCTATCCAGACCTATATTTCTGCTCTTTATAAGGGACCTGTTCAGATTACAGCGGTTACTGTAACTTCAAGGTAATCTGATGCTGCTGGGAGGTTGCGTGGCAAATCCCTGTGTAACTGCACATCAATAATTAAGCCAAACTTCAGAATAGGTTTTTGGATTTTAGGCCTTAGTAAATGAAATCCTCCCTCCTTTCTTCATAAAAGGTTTCTATAGATAAATCTTCAAATAGGCCTAGGACAGGTAGGCCCCAGGCTTGTAAGAACTATATAAAAATTAAATTATTTCTGGGATCAATTAAATTGCATGTTTAAATATAGGACCTGTGAAAATTGAAGAAATGCTTAAACATTTACAAATCTGAATGCTGAACAGGGCCTCTTCTTTTTTCCCTTCCTCATGAATAGATGGGGTAGATGACATATATTTGGTGAGTACCTTAGAACTGGTATTCCTCTGTTTTTCTTTTCAGCTATTCTGCCTTGCAGAAGACAATCTGCACTCGAGGAGAAAGATAAATACTCTTCTGCAGTATTTCATTTTCTTGGGGGCATATAAGACTTTTTTCTTGATAATCTGATGAGGTTTAGAGCATTACCTAAAAGACTTTCCACAGTTTGAGATTTCTGTTCTTTTTTTTGTCTATTTCTTCCAAATTCTACTCTTTTTTCCCCCTAAAGTTTAATCTTCATCCGCATATTTTCCATATCTGTGAATCCTCTCTACGCAGTCCAATCTTTTTCTATATATTCTATTTCAGATAGTGAATCTCTTCTCTTCCTTTTCCATCCCCATTTTGTGTCCCTCTCAGTTCTTTCTCAGCCCCAGGCTTTTCCTTACCTCAGCGTTAGGGGGAAATGCTGCCTACCAATCTCTCTGATTATATTGAGCTGCACTTCAGGATACAGACCTGAGCTTTAGCATTACTTGCTGCCTTTTGCTTGTGCTGAAGAACTGAGACAAATGAGACAATAGTACTCAACTCTGGATGTTGAGAATGGCATTGCAGAAAATGTCGGGGCTACAGAATCTTAGTGCAATGTAAGAACCCAGAGCAAATCAAACCAGGTAAGGACAGTTTATGAAGCATCACAACATCCAACCAGTACTGCAAATCCACAACAAAACTAGTAGTTTACTAGAATTATGTCAACTGTCAAGGATCAATGTTTTAAATAAAACTCTAACCAAAGCACACCAGGATTCCTCTTAATAATCAAGGTTGCCACAATGCTTCTGTAATCTCTGTCTCTACTAATAAAACTACTTGTGGCTTCTTATCATTTGCACTCCCCAGAGGAAGAGCAAAGACAGTGCTAAACGTGCCGTGGTGTTGCTGCTGCAAAGACTGACAGCATCAGTCTTGTGTGCCTCGCGTTCTGTGTTCCAAAAAAAGCCCTGCCACGGATATGGGCTTTACTTAGAACACCATTCCTTTTCAACATTTGCTAACTTAATTTTTTAGTTTCAAAGAAAACATGCTCCAATTTTACAACTTTCCCTTATTTCCACAGTTCAGCCACTGTTTTTAGACAAAGAACTTTGTCCATAAGGAAGAGAACACACTTAGTAAATGGCAGTGCTAAAGAACTCTCATTGGTCTTGTGTACTGTCTCATTTTATATCCTATTTCTTAAAACATTACTAAAGTAACACTGTACAGTTAACGCAGCTGATAAAAATAATGCTGTCATAAAACATCTAATTTTTTGTTGACAGACTTCCTTATAGATCATATCTGTTCAAGGTGAATTTGGAATGGAAATTTTCACAAAGCAGGGCATGGAAACTATTAGTCTTTTTTCTTAGTCTCCACATTTTCATTGTACTTGACTTCAGTTAGTTACATATAAACAGTTTCACTGTACTCTCTAATTAGTATAATTAGTGCCATAATTTTGATGCCAAGATTTCAAAGAAAACTAGACTCAAACTGAAAAACCTGTTCTTTTTCGTGTATTAAGATAGACACTCAAATGCATTAGTTATTATTGAACACTGAATAATTATATTTGCATTACATATTCAATTTGATTTTTAAAAATGGGAATATGTCAGCACATTTACCATATTGTACTTAAGAAACCATTATCTACAGTTTGAAATAATAGAGAGGACTCTAGATCTCTGTGTATAATTTGCCAATGTATTCTGCATTTTTCTAAAAGCTTACAAAAAGAAAGCTTTCAAAATTTGAGGTTTAAAGGAGAATAGCATTTTACTCATAAATGTAGGAAAAAGAAAGGACTTTTTAATTTTTAAAGAAAGCACTTCAGAATCTGATATAGTTTATCTATTTACTTATATTTTAATAGTATGTTTCTCCAAATGTGCTGGATATATAAGGATATGTGCATTGTTATATTCATATCTATCTACTATATATCCATTAATAAAAGCAGTACAGTATTGCACACAAACACATTATTGAATGTTAAAAGTAATGTATTTTCTACATTTAAAACATAAATTGATTTTTAAGCTCAATTTTTTTTTCTATGTAGACAAGTGTTATCACATTGATAATGAGAAATATGGAATTATTGCTCAGAACATATCTAATTTGCAATTTTAAGACTGACCATGGTTAAAAGGATCCTAGACATTTCTTGAAGAGAGTCCTACCAGTGTTATTTATGGTGAGGTTCAAATTGTAGTCAGTGCTGTTCACTGCTGTGTTCCTGTGGTTTTCTACTGTGGCATATTCTTTCTATCAAGCAATATTTGTTTTTTGACAGATCACTGTAACTTAATAGGAACATAGAATAGATTTAACCTTATTGCCTAGTGATACATAAACTCCTTGCACTGTGTGACATGCAAGAGGGAAGCATGTACAGTGGAACATAATAATGGACAAAATTAAAGGCTTCCTTTACTTAGACATTTTAATTACCATTTTCTAATTAAGATTTATATTCTGGTGCATATATACATGTGCCCACACATATATATGCCCCCAGTTCTCCCTCATAAGCAGGTCTTGGATTAAATGAAATACAAGAAACTAAGTCTGAAATACTTCAAAGTTTGAACGGACTTCAGACTTTGATCTTGGTTGTGACTGTTTCTGTCAGTGCAGAATAAGTGATGGTGAATTCATCACTTGCTGTTTGCACCTTCACAAGAACCCTCGCTTGCTTATTCTAGTCCCACTCCCCAAACAAAAGGCACCTGCTTATGTGCCATAAAGGTAAATACTGACCTGCATGCTTAGTTACCTATTTCTGTATTCATATTATTAACTAATAATATTAATAAATAATAATAGTGATAAAGGTTTCTGGCCTACAAAAAGTCGTTATTTAGGTGGCCAGTATGTATCATGATGACAAGTTTAGTTTCACTGTTTTGTCACGATCCTCTACTTTATAGACACAGATCTAGAGAATCTCTTCTGAATTTACTCCCTTAGTCTGATGAAGCCCTCAAATCCATATGGGAAGACTTGAAAGTGATATAATAAACAGGAAAATGTCATTACTGCAAGAGTCAAGCCTAAGCTACAAATTGGAGTCCTAAGCTTTGTTGAGGTATGGGCTTTGTGGCTGGCAGTTCCCCAGCACTGGACAGTTATGGCCATGTTTAGCATTTTGCTTACACTCATCTTGTAATTAAGTTATATCAATGCCATCTCATGCAAATTGTCTATATAAGAAAGAAGCCATTCAAATGCATTGTATATCCATATATGAATTTCAAAATTGGTTAACATAATCATGTCACATTAAATAGCATAAAGGGACAGAAGGTTCAAGTGGGAGGCTTTGGCAGTTTGAGCAGACATCCTTAAATCAACAGCATAAATTTTAATACAGTAATTGTATTACACCGAATGTATGTGTTAACAGGATGCTGTTTCCAGACTATTTACAGAGAATGCAAGAGAGAAATAAAATAATATTAATACATTCATATTTTTTTTAACATCTTTGTTTTCTAAATCTTCTGCAAACAATCCAGTCCAAACAAATCTTTGTTTTTGTAATCTACTTCATTTCTAAAACCCCTACTGGGTTAGACTTTCCAATTAAAATATGATTCTTTATGCTTGTTTTATAGAAAATATTTACTCAGACATTGTGCAGTGTTTTCTTCAATATACAACTTTAGCATTGCAGGAAATTAAAACTTCTAGAGTCTTGTTTAAGCTCATCTCCATTAACAATTCATAGACAATTACCTGTTACTTTATCATATGATAGACAGGGGCACCAACACATTTTGTAACATTCTACCAGATTCCTTTCTTTTTATAGGATCACTACAAGGTGAAGGGAATTTGGAAATTTCCTAATTTTTACATAGCAATTCAAGAAATCCCAAGACCACATGTTCACCTAGTCTTGGTGCTGTTACCATTCCACTAGCCAAAAGCAATGGCTACCAGGGCAAATTCTACAGTACACTGGAAGCACATGAGTTAAACAAAACAGTTGGGGGGCAAGAATTCACTATTGGTCCCATATGTGCTTTGCAGGGGCTACTTCACACTCACCCTGGGCACTGAGCATCTTTTGATGGTTGAAGTGCAGCAGGTAAACTCTTGGAGTGTGCATCTTCCAGTTTTGTTTTGTCCAAAAGAAGGTCTTTCTCAACCTCTGAGGCTGTTCCACAACTGAACCAACTTATTCTTGGGTAGAAATGGGTCAGGAGATTACTTCTGTGTAGATGCATTCCAAACCCACTACCCAATGGCTGCATGGCATGCCAGTGTTTTTTGTAGTCCACCGGAGTTCTCAACACCTTGGAATAGCATTTGATTTTGATATAGATGAGAATCTGGAAAAATGTAGTAGGGAACACATGAGAACAACTTGTTCCAAGCAGAGTTAGTGAACAACCAGTGAGAACTGCTTAGTGCACGCTGATTGTCAAACACCTTCTGATCACACCCTACTCCCTCTCCCTTTCCCTCCTCTACTCTTTGTCTCTCTCTCCCCCGTCAGTAAAATCATATATATGAGAGATTAGTGTCTAAGTAACCATCTCAAAGTTATAAAACCAGAGTTATATAAAAACTATTTTAATTTTAATAAGCAGGTAAAGAGATTTCTTATTATGCCAAACCCTCAAATTGGGTGCCTACTACTACAGTGTAAACAAACACCAGTAGATGTTCAAAATCAGTTGTTTACCTTACTATTAAACCAGATAATATAAAAGAAAGGTAATTACTATTTCACTCTATCATCTTTGCAAGTCTCCATTTAAACTATTGTCTCAGGTTACTCAGCTTTATACATAGTCTTGTAAGTACATATATACTGAGTTAGTATAGAGACTAATTGAGATCACTATGGAAATTAACATTGCATATTGATAAATGCCAGGATGATATTGTGCTTCAATAACCCTCATCGGTGCAGCCATGAAAATTGATGCTATTTCTGGATTGCAGTGTTTTCTTCTAACAGTTTAAATGGAAAACATCTGATATAGAATTGTTTGCAGTGGATAAAAGCAGCCCACATGGTAAAGGATCTGACATATTTGTAAACCAGCAATTACAGCATAAACCCAGCAATTTGAAATATTTCTGAATTGTTCAGCACATCCCCAAATTGTTCATGTAATGAAAGCACACAAAAAAATGATATTATCATTGTTTCTAGTTGTCTTTCATTTTCCATTGGAAACTTTTTTGTCAACTTAATACATTTTTGTTTGTTTCCAGCTCTAGCTTTATTTGGTTTCGGTCTTGGAATGAAAATGAGCTAATGACACCTTTTCTCAGTCTGCAGAGGCTTCCTCTGTCTAGCAAAAACAGATTAGCTGCTCAGTGCATGATCTCAGACTGAGATTGGAGGTTGCTGCCTTATTTGTTTATTTATATTTATTTTAGAGGAGGGAGATCCACAATGTATCTGTACAGGACATGTCATCTACACTGTCTGAACACTTTTAATGGGCAGTTCATATCTTAAAAATAAACATAATGGACTCTTAACTGATGCATTATTTTTATTTTTTTTCCAAATTAAGAGAAGAAATGCAATAGAAATCTGAAGAAACTCTTACCAAATGCCCAACATACCTACCTATAGCGTTTTTAAGAGTTGAGAGCAGAAGTGACTCAGGGATTAGGAGTGATAGTTGTATCATTTTATCTTTGGATTTTCAGTCTGAAGCTAGTCAGGTTGGCGACAAATATTAACAGAAGCATGTCTTAACAACTTGGAATAGGATACAAAAGGACAGTCACAATCCCCCCTACCCCATTCCCTAAATGTTGTTTTATAGATGGTTTGTGGCTTGATGGAAGCAGAAAACAGCTGTAGCCCACTAAAATTGCTCTCAGACGACTTTCCTGCCTAATCCTTAAGCAGTGTAGAGTTTTATTCTCAGCAGCACAACCAACACAGGCAGGGACAAGTGGGGATGGCTGCAGTGTCTCCATCATCAGCTGCTGCCAAAACAGTGCCTTGGGAAGACAGACAGTCTCTCAGAAAATGGAATGGTTCTCAGGATGCACTGATCCACAGGGGACCAGGCTGGCACATAGTCCAAAGGACTGGTGAATAGGGGAGGTTTACCTCAAAAGCAAATCATCTAGCACAAAGAATTTTGATGATATTGCCCAAATGAAAGCTCAGAAAGAATTAAAATATGACAACTGTCATAACACCAGAAAGCATTGTTATAATACGAGATCGTCTCGCTAATTTGTCATGGCTTCCCTGAGGATAAGCAGGTATTTTGGTTCTTCGTTTTTCATTTTGTTCCACTGATATCAACCTGAACACCTAGACAGCAGTGCTTTACAACACGAACCTTGTAGAAGAATATCAAGCTGTGTGCAAACATACTGGAGATAGATTTGCCAATGCAACATATTGTCTCTGGTACAATCACTCAATTATCAATAAAACCTCTGCAAACAAATGTGTCTTCAGTTTAAACAAAAATATAATAATACATGTACTTTGAAACTGCAGAGTCTACATAAGCTGAATAAATCATCAGGCCACAGCAAAGAAAAAGATTATGCTAACTCCAAACTTAATGATAAAAGCAGTTTTTAAAGATATCCTAATCAAAGGACAGAAGAAAGTGTGGACAAAATCAGATTATTTATTCTGGGCTTGTACACCCTTCATAGCCCAAAGAGACCTCATCCATGACTGAGCCTCCTGAGCATTATTGCAATACAAGCAACTAAAGAAAATACAAAGTTATTAAAAGCCATCTGAACAATTCATATCCATAGTTGACACAGAGAGAAAAGCAAGTATGTTTAAAGTGAAAATAAATTCATAAGTACAGCAGAAAGACATGTGCCTTTCTCGCATAAATTCACAGACATACTGCTGGTATTGATAAATGTTTTGAGGAAGGGGAAGAGGTTGTCTTCACTTTCCACTTCTCAGTTAAAGACCACTGTCAAAGGAATAATATTTCAAGTTCAAGGGCTATAAGTCCATGTAATATCAACTTCAAACTCTTTAAAAATATTGCAGAGTTGCTATAAAAAGAAATTGAGTAATAAAAATTAAACTTGATAAACACTTCTAGCTGTCACTTAGAGTTTTTACTATTTAGATTTTAATTTCTCCATTGTATCAGGCCCATTCTATTAGTGCACTTACATGTTAAACAGACAATGGCTATGTAAATTTCCTTATTTTCCTGGAACAAGAATCTCTTGACATTTGCATTTTTCCATTTAATAACCTGAAACTTCAGCAACTGAAAAGTTTACAACATACAAAGGTGAAAATTCTGTGCACAATCTATTTTTACAGTAACTAGTTCTTGGCATGTTCATAGTTTTGAAAAACAAAATGATTTGGTTTTGCTTCACAGCTCCAGATGAGAAGAAACTGCTTTCATATACTTCCCAGATTTACAGGAATAATAGTTACTAATGTTGAATACAGAAGTTAACTGTGCAAAGTGTACAAAAAATGAAAACACACCTAGAAAGAAAACTAACAGTTCAGACTTGCAGTTGTGCTTACTTATTGTGCTTAACATTTTCTTTTTTCTATTTATTGTGCTTAACATTTTCTTTTTTCTATAACTCTCTTCTCCCTCAGTTTTTTTCTGGACCTCAGCATTTTCTTGGTATTACCACTAAGAGTTTCTTTCTTCTTCTTTTTGTCCAAGATTCTTTTACTCAGTAAAAACTATTTGTGGTGCTCTATCAGTCTTGAAACAGTTTGAGTCTTTTCTATTTACCTCTTTTTAACTATTTGTCCTTTTATTTCATGTAATAACAGTTAAAATAAATTGAAAGAAAAAAATTCATAATTCTCCAGTTGAAGCTAAAGGGAAAAGAGGGAGAGTATTGCAGATGTCAATTGTGAAAATTACCTTGTCTCTGTGATCAGACAGACCTTGGATTTATTGAACTACAGGGCACGCTACAAGGTCTATTTAGTTTCTCACATTTGTTTCACAGCACTGAACAGAGGGAACTGAATGATTTGAGCATGGTTATTGATTAATATTGTTTATTGCATATATTGTTCCAGGCACTTCAGGAAAAATATAGGTATGTTTAAAAGAAAATAAGTACATAAATAAGATGCCACACTGGACTCCCCCTCTCTTTCTCTCCCACAGCATCTGCATGCATTAGCCCAGCTCCGAAAAGCCTCCTGGACAATTCATAATGATAGCAGGCACTTAGGAAAAAGTATAGGTATATTTAAAACTAAAACATATACATAAATAAGATAGTGAGGCAGGCTACATTCATATGTCAGCAGAGATATGAAAGCTGTCTGAAGAATTCTGTCAGCAGCAAATGTGCCACAGGGTAACTGCAGGAACACACGAATGAGATGGACCAAAATAATTCCTTCCCTGAGAAGTACCCTGCAAGAGCATGACTTAGTGATACAAAGGACATGCACAGGACAACAGGGAATGTGAAAGCTCTGCCTGGAGGAGCATTTGCTGCTGTATTAATACGATTTTGGGGGATTTTTTTGAGTATTAAGTCATATGTGAAATGTTAAGGAAATCTCAAAAATTCACTATTTCAGACTCACCCTCAAGAGTTCTGTACTTGAAAGTACAGAATTCTGTCATGTTTTCATGTTTTTTTCAGTTTAATTCATGGTAAAAGAAAAAATTTCTCCTTAAACACTATTTTCTGAAGTGACCTGGGTCATTAATGTATTCTAGGCCTTAGTTTGCCTGTTATTACTTACTAAAAACATTTTCTAAGTGGTTTTGGCTAAATCACAGAGAGGCTGTAAGCATCTACCAAGACTCCCCAAATAGAGAGTGAGTCTGCAACAGCTACTGTGTCTCAGTTCACCCACTTCCCAGTTTCTCACTAGCGCCTTCGTGTAGACAAACCCTTCCTAGTGACTGAAACAGATTTTCTGCATCAAAAATGTCTCTTATTTGTGTTGTAATGAAGAGACTTCATCCTTCAGTGTCAAACTGTGTCACTACAAGAAAAACAGAAAACACTTTAATCTCAAACTATGTCTACACAATGTACTAGAGGTGTGATGACAGTACAGACACCCATTCTAGTTTGAATTTAGTTAGCATGGGTAACGTTAGGAGCCTGCATTTCTAAGCATAAACTTGTAGAAACTGAGTGGAACACACTCTTTGGCTGCTAAGAAACAAAAAGGAGCAAATCTTTGGGGCTAACAGATTTGGGGCTCACATATTCTCATTTTATAGTCTGTAGGTCAAAGGGCTGATAAGTAATGTCAGCACAGGACAACAGATATACATTTCACATTATATACATTTGTATTGATAATATATTGAGTTTTAATATTAACCTCTTTCAGGTAGAAGGCTTGCACTATCAAATTCTGTTATGCTGGCAAAGTCATATGTCTCCATAAACTATGGAGATTCCCTTGTTTCTCATTTACTTACCCTATTTCTGGCACTAGTATGCAGACAACAGGATTTTCAGCCAATTGATCCACTTATCTTCCTTCTTATCTCTTCCTTGACCTTACAATGAATGACCCAGTCTTTTCCCAGTTTATATCTTCATCCAGATTTTATATCTGCTTATAATTACTTGGTACTTTTTGTTTCTAACAGGCAGCAGTCACAAGTATTGAGGCCATGTTACTGAGAACACAGCTGTGTTGGGCAGGGCACGTCTCCAGGATGAAGGACCACCGCCTCCCTAAGATCCTGCTCTATGGTGAACTTGCCACCGGCTGCCACAAGAGCGGAGCCCCAAAGAAAAGATACAAGGACTCCCTGAAACAACATCTCAGCCTTGGCCATACTGATCAACATAACTGGTCTACTCTGGCCTCCAATTGGGAGACATGGAGACACAGCATCTATAACGCTGCTGATGCCTTTGAGAAAGCACTCAGGATCACTCTCGAGGAGAAAAGACAATGCAGAAGAATCGTGTCTTGTCGATACCATCCAAGGAGTCTTTCTGCTGTGCCTTTTGCAACCGGACCTGTCTATCTTGCATTGGCCTTTTTAGCCACCAGCTCACTTGTAGTAAATGTGGGTAGAGCCCTTCCGAAATCTTCATTCACGAAGCCTAGCCATGTTGACGATGATGATGATGACTTTTTGTTTCTAGGTCTGTGAAGGCTTGATGCTAACAAAGCTTTCTGATTTATTCCAACATGCCTTTTTTTTTTGGTGAAAAAACCGTCTTTGAATTAGAAAATATAAAATATTCCTTTCAACAAGTAGCAAACATTCAGAGACAGATTTTGAAAAAAAAGGATGTGTTAGAACACTTGAGATGGTATCTCATGTCAGAGTTTCAGAAGTCTGTAACAGCTGTATGTTTGTATATGGTCCCTTCTTCTGTGACATAATCAAATACTAAAAAAAAAAGTCTAAATATTATAAATGCAGCTTGAAGAAAATGTTGAAATTCTTAAACAAAATCTGAACATTTGTAAAGAATTTTCAAGTAAGATGCTACACTGATGTGAAGGAAACTGTTTCCTGATTGTAGAGAGGATGAGATTTATGAATCAGAGTAGAAACATCTTGAAATACCATCATTTCTGGTAAAATGGAAAATCAAATTTTTAAGCACAGCTATTAATCCTTGTGCTAAGTGTGGCCTGTATGACATGAAAAAGAGTCAGGTTCAGCTGCCACAGGAGCTGGAAGTTCCACTTGTTTGATAATGAAGAAACAAGGAGATGTTCTCTTTTGTTACAGTTCTAATTCACAGACTGTTCAATCTAACAGAATACTAATTACCTTAAGTGGATTTCACAGTTGACAGAGACCTTTGTAGGGAAGACAAGCTTGACAAAGGCAATTGAAACTTAGCTAATGAAGAATACTAGATCCACCTTTGAGGAATGTTAAGTGCGTGCTTTGCTTTTTATGAAAGGTACCTCTTTTATATGTAAAGTAACCATAGAAATGTCAACATTTCATTTTTAGACACCGTGCTAAGTTCTGCAGAGGGTTATCAAATTACCTTTAGGTTTTCCTTTCCCGTAATTATATTTATTCATAGAGCATTTCCTTGCAGTGGAGCTCTGTGAACCAATCCTGAAAAAGGCACACTTAATGTTTGCTTAACACAGCTTAATCAATCCAGTCTTCATATTGACAGTCACAGGATGGTAGAAATTTTTCTTTACAAATGAGGGCTATGCAGGTGTGTGTCTAATTATTACACAGTTGCTTGAAACACACCAAAGTGCAGGTGAGAGGCAGTACTGTAAAAATGTTCTTTTGGGATCACACTACCTCAGGTAGCTCCAAATATGCAAATAACTAGTGCCTTTGGTGCTACTCAAGGGCTAATCCAGCTCAGCATTAATATGAATTTGGAATGCTTTAAAAGCTACCAAGGAAGATGGGCAAAGCCTTCTTGTGTGTTTGGCTGGGGTTCTGTTTGTTTAGTCAGGATCAAAACCACACAATGCAAAGGTTTTAAGGTTAACTCTCTCCTTTTCATAGTCAAAGTTACTTCCTCAGTTCAGAAGATCTGAGCATTCTTACATACTACGGGGTACACTGATATGATCCTGTATTTTATGGCTCACCTGGATTTTTCAGGGAATTAAGTGTTTGGGTTTCAGCACTAGTAAGATGGTTTTTATGCAAATAAATTAGAGTTGTTCAGGTAGTACAGAGTTTCAAAGGCTTTTTAAAGCCAGAAAGCAGTTTATTTTCTAGTTATTCCAGATTTTACTGAAGAAGCCAGTAAGAGAAAAATTCCTTTGAAAATGATCTAGCTTAAAGTCTTTGCTCTCTCTTTTCTGAACCATGTCCTACATGATAGTTTCAATTATTTATTACAAGGCAATGGTAAAAAAGTGTTAATTAGCAAAGATGAAAAAGACCGACTCAATGGGAGCTCCTGTAAAGGAACTCTTATTTCTAATGCCTGAGGTGACCACTAATTTACAGCTTTTGATAGCTTGCATGCATGGTTCACAGAATAAATCAGTCTTGGGGAAAAAATACTGTACACCTCATTCACTTTGGTTAATGAAGAAGACCTAGCTTTTGCTGTAGTTTTGTTTTTATTTTTTTAGTTCAGGTAATTTAGCTTTGGTTTAATTTGAGAATGTTAGAAATTAAAATATGCAAAGAGAGAAAATATGACACTGGCACTGCAAGACTTTCTTCACTCAGCTGAAATGTCCATACCCAGCCCAAGTGGCCAGATCTAAACATAATCATGCTTTTTTTTTCCTTTCTGTGACAATGTCAGCTAGTCTTTTGTATCTTCTGAAAATCTCTTCTAAAAATCTTAAAAATACTAATATCCCAAGATCTTTACGCCTTTTATGTCTTAGTGAAAATAAGTGGAAAAATAACATACAAGACTAGATTATTATGCTCAAAATGGGAATCATACAGAAGACTGAAGCTAAACTCATAAACCCTAATCATAACGCATCAGAATTACCTTCATATTATGTGTTATGTTTTAATATTTACTCATAGCTAGACCTACACAACAGTGTGAAACACATTCCTAAGTAAAATTAAGTATTTTAATTAATTAGAATACTCAATGAAGGCAAATAAAGCAGTGGTCAGAGGTCTAGTTCAACCTTTTCTCACCTGTAATCTCCAACAAAGATATCAGCTTGTTTCTTGAAAGCTACTACACAAGAATTCATATTTATCACTGCTTGTTATAACTAGATTTTACATAGATGTAACTGACATGTGACTTGCATGTGAGGGATTCTGTCTCTCCCTTCCTGCCCTTCCTTTTTTCCCAACTGTCCTAGTAATTACAAAAAAAAAAAAAAAAAAAAAAAAACACCAAACAAAAAATGAAACAAAGAAAAAAAACCAAACTCAATCTTCTAATTTTGTTCATCCATTTTGGCATTTAACATAGCTTGGTCAAGAGAACAATGTCAAATTTTTAGAGTGACCACTATGAGAGGTTCCAAGGACCCAAGATGTGCTGCACCTCACTCACAGCAAACCCTTCGAGGAAAGCAGGAGTCTTGAATGCTGAGTATTTTTTTCTTTATTTCAGGTCATTGACTTGGTGTTCAGATGGCAGAAATTACTGGAATATTTTTTCCCAATGATATCTGAAAATAAAAATGTTTTGACCAAGTGCCTGTTCCATCAGTGTTAACCCAGAACCCAGACTGTTCCATTTACTCTTTCCCACTTCTGCTGCTTTTGCTTACCCTATTCTTCGTGTTGTTTCCCAACATCATAGCCATGAGGGACCAGTTCCTCAAACTTCCAAGCAGATGAATTCACATGAAAAACTCACTCTTTTCTTAATTCTTTATGTTTAGATCTTTCAAACCTTTCAGATCTTCCTCAATTAACACCTCTCCACTTAGCCTATTTTCCTTGTTTATTTGTTCATTTTGTTGTTGTTTTCTTTATTAATGAAATATTAATTGACAGTCTGTGATGTTTCTCATGCTTCAAGATTTTTTTCATCTCCTGACAAGGCTTGCTGAACATAAATGAGAACAATGAACAAAGTCATTGTGAGAGTTAAACTAAAAAGAACTATAAAATGGTAAAGTCCAGAATCAACAGCAACAGATAAAAGATTAACATGATGCTGCTGTTGTGAGGAGTTCATTATCACCATGTTCCTAGTCAGAAAAAAGGTGTGAAAGGAGAGGAAGTTTTAACAAATTTAGAGTGTGATATGAAAATAAATGAGATAATCACAGTCTATCTTAAATTGCTATGGGCTTCAGGACATTTAAAATCCAGGAACAACTAAACATCAAAAACTTCAAAACTAACTGAAACAATTCTACTGTATAGATAGAAAGGTAAATTTACTAGTCTGACTATCTGAGGTGCATCTCCTCACCTGGAGAGGAGTTTTTGAAGCTCAGGTCTTTGAAAAGATGTGGTATTACTTGATTTCACTGTTTTAATGACAGAACATCATCAATAATCAATTAACTGTCATCCTTTTCTTCAGAAATGCATAGATTTTTAGCATTCCACAAAATATTTTGGATATTTAGCATCATTGACAGTAGAAAGAGTTTTACAAAGGGTGATTTTCCTCGTTATCTTATAGAGACTTCCAGCCTTAATTTATTATCCTTTATTACCCTCTGTGCATTGATCAAAGAGCCTAGAAGATCCAGTAAGAGTAGATGTCCAGTTCTTGTTTAGCTGAGGTTAAATTCACATCTCCTTAAATTCACATCTTCTGTTTAAAACCAAAAAAGGATATGTTTTTTTTTGCATGTTTGCATGCCTTCCATGCAAAGTCTTTATTTTACCAAACAGGGAAAGAACCAGCAGGTGATTTTCAAAGGCTGTGCTCTAACGTTTCTATCAGCCAGGGCCAGTGCCAACATCAAGCAGTAAACAGTAACTTGAAAGTACAAACAGAGAGTAAAGGGTATCATCTGCTGGTGTTGAGGAGGGAGCAATTTTTATACTGATTCTTTTCTCTTTGACTTTCTTATGGTATATAAAATGTGGTCATTCAGTTTTAGATATTGGTTCTGGGAGTAGGTTTAACCAATCAGGAAATTAGAGTTCCTATCATGCAGCTTCTCTAGTGAATCACAGAAGGGAGTGAAACAAAGCAAAAGGGGATTTATTAAAGATAAAATTTAATTAAAAGCACAGAATATGAAATATAATAAATATTAAAATAAAGAAATGCCTTCTGGGGCAGGTAGTGACATGAACATGGGATTAGTATTAATAAGGTGAGTAACCCTTCAGTAATATGAGTATTGGGGTCAGAGTTTAGCCTAATCATTTGAATATTTTCCTGGGTTCAGATTATTCTTTTTTTAGATATGAAAGTCAGGTTTTTTCTCTTTTAGCTGCGCATCATTTTGAGAATTGTTTGGTTAACAAAAAAGAAACAAGAATTGAAAGCTACAACTTTGTGTTTCATAAAGATGGGGAGAAAAGCCTCCTTGGTTTTAGTTAAGTTCTTCAAGTTTTAGTTGCAATACCAGAAGTACCATTGGTGTACCAGAAGACACAAAAAATTAGTTAACTCAGATTCATATACAAAATTGGATGGCAAGTAAAACTAAAATGCAAGCCATATTATGCAGATTTTTTTGTGTCAGTTAAAGATATACATAAAATTAAAATAACCTTTGAAATTAGGACAACCAGGTCACTCCACTGTGATCTGAATTACTGACCTAATGATATTCTTATTCTTCTATGTCTTCCCAGCACTGCCACTGAAAATCTAAACCTGAACAAGAAAACTTAAGTTGAAAGAGCTACCCTGAGAAAACCACTCCAGACTTCTCCATTGGTGGTACACGTAAAGACAAAATACAGTTCTTAAGTAGATACTCAAAGCCAGAAATATCTAGAGCCAGAAATAAACAAAACAGCCATTATTTCATATGACTCTTCCTTCTGCATTTGAGAAAAGTGAGAGGGTGGGGGGAGGTTTATGCAGACAGGGATTTGATTTTGGTGCATATTCTTAACATACTATAACGAACAAGACTGCTAACTCATCAGCTAAACAGTTGTAATGAAATTAGCAAATAATACTTAATTGCTTTTCTGAAAAGTATAGTTAGAATCCAGATGCATAAAAGGTACTTTTTTGCTGTACTACTGGTGAAAAAAAAAAAACAAAACCGGATTAAATGGCCAGCTGGGGATACTGGCCCCATAATTGAAGACCTGAGTGGTAAACAACTATTTTAATTATCTCAGTGAAAAGAGTGTCCAGGGGGAGAGGGGAGGAGTGACCAGAGTACATGGCATTCTGGCAGTCTTCTAAAGATCCAGTCGTTGCTTGGGACTATAAATTAGAGCAATCCTAAAGAATATATAACCTCTAGGATGCTATATTCTCATGTTTCCATTTCAGACCTTCACATGGATGGTAGAATCCAGACTGCTAATTGTAAATAACCAGATATGCAGAATTCCTTACTTTCAGGACAGAGATTTTAACTCTGTACTGTGAGTGCATCTCTTTGTCCTTTGTGAATCCCAGGCTGTTATCACAGCCTTTTAATGATAAAAATGGTGACACATTTTCTGTAAAATTTCTATATGGTTGTTGGATATGGTTTGTTTAAATTTATCATTAAGGAAATTACATATAGCTATCTAGTAGCTTCTCTTGCTATTAGAAAATGCTCACAATCATATATACATAGATCTGCTTGCAACATGTATGCATCTATAGGTGTATATTTCTTAAGTAGCTTGAGTCAAACACTTTAAGCACAAGGCAGTGTCTGTAGTGGAGTGATGGCTATAGGATACATGCTTCTTAATATTTTGTGCAATGATTTGGAAGTAAGCACAAAATCACCATTGATAAAATTTATGGCTGATGCAAAGATTGGTTGAGTGGTAAATAATTATAATCAGGCCTGGCATTCATCTAGAATGACCTGAATTACAATAGTTATATTTATTTGACTTGTGCTGGGTTTGTCTGTGCTCTGAGGCAGCCAGAAGCCTGCCAGCTCCAATTCCAAAGGCACACAGATGCAGGCAGCCTAAGCAGTGTGCTTGAGCTCTCAGCAGTGTTCATTAGCTCACTGAGCTACTCACCACTGCACAGCTCCTGTTTTGCTGCTGTCTGCGTTTGGAGTATTAAGAGAAAGCATTTGTGTCTTCCTTAAAATCCCTTCACCCTTGATACTCTGGGCTTATTACAGCAAAATCAGTTTTAAAAGAAGAAAATGTAATTCTTTTCTGCTAATGAAAAGGAATTGGAGTCCTTACCTATAGCACAGGGGACTAACCTAAGGTTTCCAAGGACGGACATCTATTTGTGGGGATTAGATTGGGTAAACAAACTTAGGTATGGAAAAAATTTAATTAAAATAAAGCTATCTTGCATTCTTCTAAACTCAGAAATAATGGACAGGAGCAGTTAGGTGGTATTAATTCTTTTAGGTGGCACTGAAGGTACCGATGCTCAAATGTTTTATGCTGGTCTGATGTCCTCATTAAAACAGAAAAACTGAATAATTATGAAAATGAGAAGTCACAAATACTAGACAAAATTTTTATACGAAAAAAATTATCACAATCTCTTTTGCATTTTCAGAAAAAGCATGGGGCAAAACCTGATTACAGAATTATATGTGAAAGACAAGAAAACACTGAATTCTGAAAGTTTCTTTCTTATTTCTTGGAGAAAGGTCTATCAAACACCTGAGTACCACCCAAACAAAAGTATGATTGCTTCATACAGGGTGACTAGCTGAGGTGATTTTAACCTAATGACTTCAGACTGGGTTGTTGGAGTCTGTAAGGATATACCTGTGTATGTATATGTTTGTAAGAAGTGAAGATTAACTATGAGACAAATGAATATAGAGACCTCTGTTTCTTTGGGCAGGAGACCTGGGAGTAGATGAAATGGAATACCTTTGGTATTGAGTAGTTCAAACTAAATTATCTAATGCTCCCTCCTTCCTTTAATGTTCATGAATCTATATATATTCTTATGCTTCAAGAGCATATTAATGCATCATTTACAACTAGAAGCATTTTTATGTTTTAATAAAACATTTGTCCTGAATATGTTGCATGACCATATGCATTTGTATGATATATTAGAAGTACTGCAGCAATATCATGTCTCCCAGATGTAATATTGCAACATGTATTTGCATAAGCACTTTAGCTATGGAACACAGTACATTTCCTTCTCTTATCAGTACAGATTTGCAGAATTCACTTATATACAGGTCTGTAGAGAATAAAAGAGTACTTCAGGGTCCATAAAAGTTACGCTTAATGACTATTTTGATTGCTGTGGTTTTCACCTTAAATTGTAGGTTTAAGTGCTCAATGTATTTCTTTCAAACCTATCACTGGAGAATTTTATCTAAAGTTATGCAATATCCAAGTAATCAAATTGGCAGGATTTTACTTTCCATTTTTTTCATCCTGAATATAACTAGTTTATTATTAGCCTGTTAGCACCGCTATTTTTTCATTTTTCATTATTTTTCATAATATTTTTCATTAACCGTTTGTTAATGTCTGGATTACTGGTAAATATTCCCGTAGTCCCATATAAAAGAGAATCTAAAATTAAAAGTAAAAAGAACAGACTTTCTCATAGGTCTATGTAGAAATAGAAATATATTGATAAATAAATGTAATGGACTAAACAGAAAATTAAATTTTTAATTAAAAATATTTGTCTTTGCTTTGCTTAGCCTAAGGGAAAATGTCAAAAGGTCTGATATATAGAAAAAACTGCCACTCACCCACTGAAAATCATCTCTCTTGAAGTTGCTGCAATTCAGGTACTCTTAAACTCCGGTATCTAAAGAAAAAAGTAGCTTCATCTTAAAATATTTTCTATTACATAAAAGTTCTTCTTATTAGGGTCTGATATGAACACACAATGTGATAAATATTAATAATCCCCTAGGAGAATAAATATCTAAAAAGCTTATAAATGCACAGTTTCTGAGTGACTCAGCCGTGATGTTTTTCCCCAGGTTTCCATTCTAGATCTTTGTTCTTCATTCCTTCTACCTCACTAGCACATTTTAACATTGACTATTCTGCAGTGATATTTGAATGGAGTTTTTGCCTAAGAACCATAAGTTCAGACACTATATACTCATTTTTAATACAATCTGTGACCACAAAAGACGTACAAAAAACTGTTTTCGTTTCGATTTTGACTGTGAAGTACAATTGCCGAAGTTCAGTCACCTTGGAAGTTTCTTGTCTTCCATTTTCCCTATTTCCTGAATGCTTCTTATGATACCTTTCTCATAAAATATTCTATGAAGACGTTAAATGAAAGGTGAAAGATGGAATTATTTAAATCAGGAGAAAGACTGAAAAGTTGCAAGGTACAGCTGCCACTCAAAGGGAGCTTGGCAAGCTGGAAAAACCTCATGAAGCTCAATAAAGGAAAACGCAGCGTCTTGCACTTGGGACACAGTTTTCCTATGCAGTCTGACGGCTGATTAGGTAGAAAGCCTTTGGGTTATCTAGAGAGGCTGGAATTCAACTCCAGACTTGAATCAGGGTTGAAGCTGCTTTGAGTCAAGTGCCAGATTAGACATCTCCAAAAGTTCCTTCTAAAAAAGAAAATCCAGTAAAATTCTATGTGTCTATCTCAGCACAGTCTCTTTCAATGTTGTACCTGAAAAAGCTACGGTGGTGCTCAGAATTTGAAAGTGCGCAACGAAGTCACACCTTCTCCCTCTTATATTTCTCTCAAAAAATATATGGTAATTTAGGGTGCAAAAGGAAGTTGTCGTCTCCTCATTTTATTGACTTCTCGTCTCCTAAAAATACAACTGAAAAGAATGTCTTTCTTCTGTGATTAGATCTAAAATGCCACGAGACTACACAGCAGGTTGCTCTCTCTCAACCATAAATTTTATCGCTACTACTTCCTGAGTTCTCTACTAAAAATGGACAGCTTGTGAAATACTTCAACCTGTCTGGCTTCTGACAGGTCTTCCTACAAAACTCTGAGTTATCCAAGAACACTCTGTAGCTGTCATGACTATCACTCCACAAACCTGATTTCTAAAGAAAAATCCAGTGGGAATCACAGAATAACAGCAACATTAGTCAAAAAATCCATCTTTTTGTGGAAGAGCACACAAGCAGAATTTTCTTTTGTGTCAGAATTCTGAATTTGGAAAGAATGTTGCTCCCAATTTTATATGAATGACCAGACCACTGCAACCATTAGAATACATACATAGGTACATCCATACATTTTTGGGGGGAAAACACTGGTAAAGATCAGACAGTTTAAAAAACTAAAACACAACAGAACCTTACTGGTAAGTTAGTTATTTAATTGGTACTGATAATGGCATAAATTGAGCATATGGGATTTTTAATCTACTAGTAATATTAATAATATTGATGATGATGATTAATACTGTTCTATCTAACATTGCACTAGATATGCTCTATGGCTTGGACATCTTCACTATGGAAAACCCAGGTTACATAAGGAAATATTGAATTTGTGTCAAGAAAACTGCTTACATAGTAATACACTTATTGACTTAATCAAAAAATGCAAAATTACTGTACTTTATGATCATTAGACTTAGTATCTCTCTTCTGACGTATTAACCCTTCTACAACCATGGCAATAAATAAATGTTGGGGTTGGTTTTCTTTGGGTTTTTGTCTTTTAGTAAATATAAGGTTAAACAACAAAACTTTGGGGATAGAAAAGCGGTTATATTGGGATTGTTGGATGTGATTTTCAGACCATGAAGTTTTAAATGTGTTCTAATATTTCTAAATTGCTGGAACCAGAGAAATTGAATGTACTTTTCTTCATGGCTTCCCTGCAGTTTTCTCCATCTGGTTTTCTCTAAGTGCTCCAACTTCCATTAGGCTAAAGATTTTAAAATGCAGACTGCTTTTCTATAGTTTCTGATGTGAAGTTTCTCCAGAGTCACATTAACAAAGATATGTGTAATGTGCTTTCAAAATACATAAACCTGGCATTCCTTGAGAGGGTTTTCTTGCCAGTACATTAATTAGGAAAATGTTCCTTATTACTATCTATTTAAATTACTAGTGTTTAATTAGGTGCTATTGATGAATTAAGGGTTGATTTTTCATATCAGTGTATATTGGTCCAGGCTCTCACCCATTGTAGCCAAGTTTTCTCAGAATAAAAGCAGAGTGAGAAGGTGACCTTGGATCGTGGCGATGCTGGATGCCAGCTGATCCAATGGTTGAAGACCAGAGGAATACAAAAGTTATTCCTATTCATTTTAGTTGCCAAAAGCAGATTGAGACTGTCCAGGTAGACCTATCAGCTTTATAGAGAAAGGGTTTTCCTTTTCAAGAGTTATTATGAAAGTTCTATGCCCTCAGACTTCCTCCAGAAAGACTTTTGCTGCAGAGCTATTGTACTGGAAATGCCTTTGTTGAGAGGGGAATTAAGCAAGTGCTGGTGTAATCCACTATTGTATCCACTGACTTCTTCACTAAAAGTGTGTTCCTTGCTTTGGAAAGTTACCTCTAAGTCTACTGAACTAACTACCTTTCTAACAAAGGTCTGAACATGCACTTTTTGTTTATTTGGAATGAAAACTGGATGATCTATAGGCAAGATAATCCATATCTCTAAGGTGAATTAACAAAAACTGTACCACTAGTATTTCTGAAAACGATTTAAAAAGATGCAGTAAAGAAATAGAGATATCAGAAAGTTCAGCAATCTTCTGGTTCTTGTGTTCAAACCACAGTTTATGGGGGAACTGGCTGCAGTAAAATAAGATCAAAATCTAGAGAACAAAGATAAAAGGTTTCAGCTTGTAAACCATGCTAAAGAACACACACTTCGATCACATTATTCTCTCGAGCTTCCAAATTCCCAGGGCTAGATTCTACTCTCTGTAACTTAAGCAATCATTGAAGGAATTCCTGCAATCCAACAGAACATAGGCCTAAACTCGCAATTCATAGTCACTCATTAAACATTTCTACCTTCATCAAATTTGTGCTTTAGACATGATTAAGAAATAAAGCTACAAAACCAACAGAAAATAGCCTGATATTATAAAATTTATTGACAACAGGAAACTAAATACTGCAAAATAACACTCAAGGAGAGTCAGATGTTTGAGTTTGTGCTTCGGACCTCTACAAATTTAGGAACTAAAGATGCTTAAGTTAAAAAAATAAAATAAAAAATAAAATAATAATAATAACAAAGTTAGTTTGTGCATACTTACACAGTGTGATTGATTTGCATGTAATGAATGCATCATGGAGTGATTTTTTGCCCTAGCATCAGAAAAAAACCCAAGAGCTTTTCATTTCCTGGTAAGAAGACAAAATTAGTTCCAACCAATAACGACCTTTCACTAGTTTAACTTCCCCAGAACCCTTTGATGTAATTATTTAAAGCGATGATAAATAATGATAGTATCAAATACAATGATATCTATAACGCATCATCTTCTGTACCAACAAAACAATAATCATTATAAAGGACTTGACTGCAGTGCTCTGTATTCCCATGGTGGAATGTAATGACTGAATAAATTGAACACTGGGTCTAAGTTGCAGCTTCTTCAGCAAAAAAAAGGATGAGCATCTCGGAGAACTGAAAGAGCTGCATAATCAATGGCTCCTTTCATAAGTTGAACATGATGAATGAAAAATAATAAAACAATAGGTGTGTCTGATATTAGAATTCAGGATCCATCACTTCACAGGTTCACAGTCATTATTTGATCTCCATAATTATACTGAAAATTTGAATTAAACTGAGAATAATTAAATAAGAAAATGAGCTGAACCTCATTTCAAAGGAAGACTTGGCTACAGTTTGAAAATATTCTTGCACATATACCTCAAATTTGTATGACAATGGAAATATGATTAAATAAAACAATAGGAATTAATATTCAGATCCATTATTTTTAGATGTTATATCAGAAAATACAGAAATAATTAAAAAGTAGCAAGTGATCACACTGATCAAAAAAAAAAAAAAAAAGAAGAAAAATACTTTTATTATTTTTTAAGGACTCAGTTTCCCTGTCCAGTTCGCTTCTGAGCAGTGGGAACAGTGGTACCAGCACAGCAGCACGAAGGCCAGGGAGCGCTGGTTGGAGATAAGGACATTTAAGCCAGTATTGCCTTCAAAGAAATTCATGTGGCACCCTTCTCCAGGGGAGAATTCAGTCCCTGGGAAGAGTCCGTGCTCCTCATCTAAATGAGGCAGCTGCTAAAATCCTGCCGTGCGTGGGCTGCACCGTGACCCCAACACCTGTGAAAGCACTCTGGCTGTGACCACTCTCACCCCTAATCTGATCCCTGAAAACCAAGCCTTAGAAGATGTATAAAGTACTTACTCACTTCTGAACATGCTTTAAAGCTATCCTTTGGAGCAGATGGAGTTTATTTTGTAATCTTTTTACAGCAGTTGAGTGACAAAAAATATGCTGCAATGCAGTCCAGAGTCAGTGTGCACCTTCAAATAATTTGAAATATTATAAAAATTACTTTGTCTAATGGAGGTACCCTTTCCTGTCCAAAGAGAAAGGTTAATTTATTGTCAATGACATCTGATTATATATTTGCTAATTTATTTTTCATTAATGGATGAATTTGTTAGTCCCTGAATCTCAGTGATAGCCTGAAGAACTCAGCACTAGAAAACTTTTGATTATCCTTTTACAGATTTATAAATGTTTTAGTGATCTAATCAAAGCAAAGGAACAATGTAATATGATTTAGTTAAGTATTATAAAAAGAGTTAGTGAACATTTAGTTTATCTTTGCACAACCTATTTTTGAACAGTTTTGAATAAGAATTAATTTCATAGTATCAGTCTCTTTGGAAATAATTTATGAACAGAATTAGGACAGATATTCTTGAATATGTTAATTTTTCTAAAAGTTGTTTCCCCAGTTCTAATAAATGTTAAATCTGAAAATTTTTAGAATATATATCCCCATTTCAGCTTGAATTTCTCACAGAGAAAAATATGACACAATCTAGAAGCCCATTTTTTATTTTGTTTTTCCAGACAACTGAAAGTGAAGAGTGAAGGGGAAAGAGGGTCTATACTATTCTGTTCTAAGAATATAGTATTTACGTATTATAGACATATTTATCTATGTATTATAATAAGGCCTCTATAGTATCATTCTATAATAATTTTTTTTAATTTGACATGCACTTGAAAAGATGAACAGAAGACTTGATGGTGTATTTCAGCTACCACATACTTTTTTCAACATAATGTATGCTTTAGCTGATTTTACTTGCACTTTAGCTTTTTATGGTAATTACCTACTTATCCTGTTCTCATCAACTAATCGGGAGTAATTATTAGATCTCTAATTGACCAATAATAACTGCTGCATCTTGTTTTGTTAATTAAATGGGGTTTTTTAGGAGAATATTTAATTTGCTGTAGTAAACTTTTTTTGCTTGTAGTAACTTTTTATTTTCTTGGCAAGAAAGTCAATGTATTTATTACATTATTATTTTTTATTTTTATTCTGCTTGTATGAGGCAGTGCATGCAAAGCTCCTAAGAAGATTATGCGTAGCACCTTATATCTGCCATAAAAGGGCTCAGCTGAAGCTTATGTTATTGTTAAATGTCTTGTAAAAGGAACCTGTGACAAAGCTTCACTTACAATATGGAAAGCATTCCAGCACAGGAAAAACTCAAGGAAAATAAGATGATTTCCCCCAGAGATAATTTGCTAGGGACCTTATTTTGAGCTAACTCCTAGTTTACGGAGTCTTTAATGAGATCCCAAAGATGTTGCATTGCAGAGGTTACAGTTATCATCAGCCAGAGCTGTCCTCAGGCCCCCAAAATTAGTGATTTCAGTCATCTGGGAAGCTGGATTGAAGCACAAGAGGGAACAAGGAGACCCCCCGTGGCCATTCTCCCACCACACAACCTCTGCCACAGAGCTGGGGCTGCCCCTGTGCAGAGAAGCAAGATATGTACAGTAATCTCTGGGGAGAAGGTCTGAAGTTGCTCATAGAGGGGAACCTTCACACCTACCTCAAAGCAGTGTCTGGAAAGTCAGATGGCAGCCTCAGGTGTACAACCAGCAAATGACATGATTTCACATCCAGTTCCTGTTACCACTTGCCACATCCAAAACACTGATTTGGTGGTGCTTAGTCCTCAGATGTAGCAAATCTGTGTGTAGGGATGAGCAAATTATTTTTAACCTCATCTTAGTATAATTTAGTTTCATGAGCTCCATCATAACTCTTAAGTTAAAGACTTGTATAAAAAACAAGAAACTAGAATTCGCATAGTGCTGACTCAGTAAACTGAAGACTGCATAGTTTCTTTGTTCAAGTGTTAAAGGTCCACAGTTGCTTCTTCTGTTATTTTAGAGTTCCTAAAAAAGCACACTCTCACATCATTCCACAATGCAGTGCAATTTATGTAAGCTCATGAACCAATACAACGTATGCACGCTCAGTCTGTTGACAAAAACGAAGAGGTCAATAGGCATTTGGGATTCCACAAAATATCATCTATGAGCTGCAGAACCACAAAATAAAGTTCTTCATTTTTCCCCCCAATCGATTATTATTAATAATGCAAAATAGTAGGAAATATTTGCCTTAGTCTTACAATTTCTGAAGAGGAAAAAATATTCTTTAATACACCGAAGGGCTTTTTTTCTTTTTTTCAGTGAAGATTATCTTTCTGTGAAAAAGACAAGGACATTTTTTTCTTACAGAAATCTCTGCAAATAAGTATTACAATAGAAAATATGGTCAGAGAAATATACTTGGCACAAGGCTGAAAGGATTTAAATTGTGTGATATGTGGCATAATAAATAAAATCTTCTTTTTTTTTCCAGAAAAGAATGAACTGTTCTGCCTGACCTCGGTCAAATTAGAATGCTTTTCACTCATAATAAACTACTGGTATTGTCTCTGAGAGCCCACACCTTACATAAGCAGTGACCTTCATTTCCCTTTAGGCAGCCTGGGAAGCACAGGGGGCCTTTTGAAAGTACAAATGTTTTTTTTTTCTGCTGTTGTGACTAAATAATCTGTACCTTATTTAAAGGAGAACACCACAGCACCATTTCATCTCATGTGTAATGCTCCTGTAGTTCAAGTTCTGGAACTCTTCAGAGGTTATTGGTATGTCAGTTTTGCTGCATAAGGGCAGCTGTTTATTTTAAGTAATACATGATCCTTGAAATCTCTCCAAGCTGTAGTGGTTCTTCTGACCACGTGCTTACAGGCCAGGGGACTGTTGCATTGTGTTTTGTGTCTGTCCTTGGTCTTGAACATTTGCTATGAGATCTGAACATCCTGGCCTGTTCTTATCTGTAAAGGAGAAGAGTGTGAAGTCTGCTTCTGAGGGAAGACTTAAAAGGAAAATAAATCCAGGATCCTTCTAGCAGCTAGTATGGAATTAATTGGAATATTTAATAAACTCTGTGTTGCTAAATATCATATTAGGTTGGAAACAGCTGGTTTGAATATGCAGAAGCTTTAAAAAAAAATATGAGAAATTTTCCATGATTAGGAGAACTTCAAAGTGATTTTTTGGTCTAACACACAATTATTTCATACTAGTTTACATATAATAATAATTGTAACATATAATTATTTCATACTATTTCAAACTACAAATTATTAAAATGAAAGCTGGAGAATTAAATGTGAGCTAAAGGGGTAGCAAATCCTCATAAATAGAGCAAAGGTTCACAATGCAGTGGTTTATCAGAACTAAGTAGATTCATTTCTCTCTATTTGGACTTTTTAAACTTCTTCAAGGAAAACCAAAACTGTTGAGGACCTGCAGCTCAAACAGTCTTACTAGAACATCTAATGTGGCTGGTTCTGAAGTTTTCAACTGAGAGTGGAAAATGTTTCTAGCATCCCCAAGCTGATTTTAGGGTGTTGCAGAGTCCGCTTATGAATTCAACACCAAACTAAAGGTGACTGTGCTGAATCTGTGTCACAGTCTTTATTCAGATTAATTGATTTTTTTTTAAAGAAATAGACTGGGTTAACTGGGTTCTTTAATTGATAGTGACTCAAGCATGTGTAGTTTTTACATACTGATACTTTTTAAGTTTCATAAATGTGTAACTTATGAGCTAAATCTACAAAATTTTCCCCTACTGCTCAGCTGATTAATATCTTATTCAATGTAAGATTCCATGCTAATAAATGCATGTTTAAGCAGGCAACATAGCTGAATGAAAGTAATACTAATAGTCATAATATGAATAAATAATAATATAATAACAATGTAATCTGAATAAACACTGATTTCCCCATTTGTTCATTTCAGAGTGGCTGACTGGAACACAAAGCTGGAAAAAAACCTGGTGTGTCAATAGCTAACTTCAAAAGAGTATTCATGAAAATTTAGATTAAAAATATCCAGAAGAGGTTGTTTTCATGCTCGGGATATCAGTACATTTGAAGCTACACAACATGCAGAGGAAGAATTGAAAAGCTGAAGGGAAAAATTGCTGCGATAGGCGAAAAGCAGCTATTTCTCATTTTATATTGAAATTCAAATCATTTGGGACCTGAGTCCTTCGGCAATTTTCTATATAGGAATTCATTTAATGATGTTATTATTTTCGCCTCAAATTGATGAAATGGAAGACATTATACTTTTAAATACTCCTTTCATATGTGGAAAAGATCAGAGAACACTGAACTCCTCCAGATCTGATTTTCTGCTGGAGCAGAACAGGATTTCTGGCCAACTCACTGGTGTACAAAGCATAAACATCCATTCACAGAGTATGATAGTAATGTTAACAGTCCCTCTTTGCTATAGGCAGGTACAATGGTTAAGTATCATAGAATATGTTGAGTTGGAAAGGACCCAATAGAATCACTGAGTCCAACTCCTGGCCCTGCACAGGACACCCCAAGAGTCATACCATGTGCCTGAGAGCTTGTCCAAACACTTCTCGAACTCAGACAAGCTTGGTGCTGTGACCACTGCCCTGGGGAGCCTGTTCCAGTGCCCAACTACCCTCTGAGGGAAGAACCTTTTTCTAACATATGACACAAACCTCCCTGAAATAACATCACGTTGTTCCTTTGGATCCTGTCACTTATCACGAGAGTGAATGGATCAGTGCCTGCCTCTCCCCTTCACGATGGAGTTGTAGACCACAATGAGTCTCCTTTCAGTCTCCTCCATGCTGAACAGACCAAGTGACTTCAGTCAGTCTTCATATAGCTCATGGCCCTCCTTTGGATACTTTCTAATATTTAAATATCTTTCTTATATTGTGGTGCCCAAAAATGCCTCAATATTGCAGGTGCTGCTGCCACAGTGCAGAACAGAGTGGAACAATCCCCTCCATCGACTGGCTGGCCTGATGTCCCCTAGGACATGGTTGGCCCTCCTGGCTGCCAGGGCACTGCTGACTCATGTTCAACTTATCATCGACCAGGACCCCCAGGGCGCCTTCCACAGTACTACTTTCCAGCATCTCATTCCCCAGTCCATCTGTGCATCCAGGGTTGCCCCATCCCAGGTGCAGAATCCGGCACTTCCCCTTGTTAAAATTCACACAGTGATTGCCCATCTCTCTAATTTGTTGAGGTGTCTCTTGTAGGGCTTCTCTGCCCTTAAGGAAGTCAACAGCTTCTCCCAATTTAGTGCCATCGTCAAACTCACTCAGTATTCCTTCCAGTCCTGCATCCAGGTCGTTAATGAAGATGTTGAAAAGAACTGAACCAAGGATGGACCCCTGTGGAATCCCACTAGTGGCTGGACTCCATCCTGATGTTACCCCCTTCCCTATAACTTTTTGTGCCCGACCTATGAGCCAGTTGCTCATCCACCACATAACATGGTTATGCTGGACATTTTGTCCAGAAGGATACTGTGAGAGACAACATCAAAAGCTTTACTGAAGTCCAAAAAGATTTCATCAGCTGACTTTTCTGTATCACCTAGGTGGGTTACCCTGTCACAGAAGGAAATCAGGACTTCCTCCTCATAAAACCGTGCTGGCTGTGACCAATGACTGTATTGTCCTCCAGTGTTTTTCAGTGCTTCCCAGAATAATCTTTTAAGCATAATGCTAAAGAGACATTTCAAAAGCATTCATTGCCAAGACAAGCTAAGTGTACCCTTCTAGACTAGTTTATACCACACTTACTCAGAGTTTTCCTAAACCAAGTGCAATGAAAATAAAAATACTGTGCATTTCTGAACCATTTTCATACTGATATGAACAAAAAGCAAGCACTGTGGCATCGTCTGTGAACCAGTGTAGTTTTGTCTGGTCAGTTATAAGATGTCCTTGGAGGCACATAGGAGTCTAGCTACTTTATTCTTTATGTACTTTATTCCCACTCCTTTTGCCCCATTTTTCATGGTTGAATTTTCCCAAATACTTGCCCAAAATCTGTCCCAACTCCTTCTTATCCTGGTTACCTCTCTGTATCTTGCCATGTTTTACTCTTTTACTAGAGTATCACATTTTACTGTGCTGTTCTGAGAGGGTGTAGTGGGTCTGCACCCAGTGTGGCAACCGAGGTGACACAGCAACTGTGTGTGTAATCGCTCACAGCGCTCTTTGCTTTATTCTTTTTTCTAAAAATATTTAGGGGTTTTGACCACAGAAGAAAATTAAGTTGAATTTCATAAAATACTCAAGAATAAGACTCTCAGTGTAACAGTAAATTCACTACCTAACGCGTATGTTAAATTGCAATTATTTTTCTTCCTACGTTTATCCTGCTACATAGATCAACACCAATCTCAGTCTGCTATTTTACCACCCAGTCCCTGTGAGCACCTTCTGCATCTTTTTTGTCGTTACTCTTGCCTTCATTATCCTGAATAACTTAGCAAACTGTGTCACTTCACTGCTCATTCTTTTTCAGATCACTGACGAATACGGCCCCAAGGGACTCCATGGAGATTTTCTTCAAGTACGAAAACTGACCATTAACTTCAACTCTCCATTCTATAAGCTGTTGCTGTGCGTGGCAAATGTGCAGAGTGAGAGGTTTCTTTATATACTTACACCTTTAAAAAAATTATTCTGTCTAACTTATAATTATGTCTAATACATAAATGATATTTTAATGATATAAATATATTCCTGGAAAGAGACTCAGCAATTATTCTTTTAAAATGAACATTTTTTTTTCTTATTGGAAATAATTTAGGTTTGCCCTCTGTCACACCTTGACATTTTTACTCTGCTTCTATTTTTTGTGTATGTGAATCACTCGCTTTTCAATACCGACCTGTCAGAGACTTGTATATTTTGAAAAGAAGCCAAGTTTCAGTATCATTATACTTACACATTCACCCTGAGGCATAATTGTTCTAATACACAATTTTCATCCTGCAATTTAAAGGAGAGTTAGTGTGTCTTTTTGCCTTCCAGTAGCTGTCATAGGATTTCAGTATGCATTGGATAACACGAGCCCTTTCCTGTTCCCATGGAAATCAATAGTAACACTTCATACCCATTAAACTCTATCAGAGATAAAAAATGGGATCTAGGTAATTAGGACCCACTTTTGTTTGATCACTGGTTCATTTGAAATCAGGAGAACTGTTAGTCAGGAAAGCACAGGATGGGCTGCAATGAGCTAAAATTTTCAGGCAACACAAATAAAGGTGAAATGCTCGGAGTTCCACCCAGTGAGACCAACACTATTCCCACCCCCTCCCCAGACAGACATGTCACACCATGCCAGGGCAGTGCCAAGCTGAAGGAATGAAGAGCCACCAGGGCTCAGATGCACCCTTGGGAGCAGCAGTGCCTGAGGTACAACCAGGAACAGTGGAAGACACCAAGCAAGCAAAACCTGTATTTGCAGCTGTGCTGAACGAGACCTTCACTGAGTCCTGCAAGGGGAGACCTGGCCACAGATCCCATTTGGGTTTTCTAGTCTCATATTTAACCTGAGCACTGCTCAGCATCGTGACTCCTAGTTCAAAGTGTGATGCTTCCATGTGTACCAAAGGACCAACACAGGATACAGAGTAAAAGTAATGGAAATTCACCATCCATGTACCTTTTCTTCAGGTTTCTGCAGCAGGGTGCAGCAGGGTGCCTCAGAGGTTCTTCTTTCAGGTAAGATTGAAGGCACTTTCAACACAGTTCTCTGGGTTCACATATAGGAGAAGACATAGACTACTGCAAGTACAAGTTATTATTTAAAAAGGGAAGAAGAATTTGCCAGATTTATCAGTGCCTGAAAGATACATAAAATTCAGAATCCACCTAGTAGCAATACTGGACACTAGAGGGGCAGAAGGTAACATAGAAAGGCAATGAGACTCAGTAAAATACAATTATTTGCTTCTCAAAGGAATATAATAAAAGTATTGATCACACACAGTATATTTAGGAACTTAAGATCCAAACCTCACAGAAAGTGCCTTAGGAAAACTGCAAGGTTTCTCAATAGTGTAAGTTTTTTGACTCCAGAGAAGGTAGTTTAAAGCTTTGTATAAACACATAGCTACACTGCCTTCTTACTGTGAGTAAAAGATGCAGCTCTAAGTAGTGAATTGTAACTACACCCCACATAGCTACATGTGCTTAGCTACAGTCAGTTCTTGCTGTCTTCAACATGTCTTTTAGTTGTATTTAAATGAACTAGTGCAGTATCATTTTCTAAAACTATGAATATCCAGTTATTTCTTTAGCAGCACATTTCTTTATTTTGTATATTTTTCTAGAACTCATCAAGAACATAATCCAAAACATGCTATGTAAAAATAAAACACATGTTATGCACATGCTTTACTGAAGTAAAAATCAAATAAATTTCATTTACTCTATACCTAGTGTGGTTCATCTTTGGCTTAATGACTACCTACAAAGAACAGAAGCAAGCAGGAAGGCACTAACTTGCCAGTCCATCTGACCCCAGACCTCAGTTTCAAACACCAGTCTCAATTTGTACAGACCTCATTTATTCTTAACTCTATTTCCATATTCACTTTTAGTATTACTTGTGCTTACAGTGTTCTTAACAAAATGTAGGAAAAGTACAGTTTCCTTGCAAATCTCTGAAGCAGAATAAAATAGCTTATGCTGAAAATTCGTAAAGATTGGTACATAAAATCAATTTTATTCTTGGTAAAGTGCACTGTGACTTGCAGAATTTCAGATTTGTTGTTCTCCTTATGTTCCAACTGTGCTTGGGATCCATAAAACTCTCAGATTTAGAAGTTAGCATTTCTGGAGAAGATGTTCTTAGAAACTTTAGCATAAATGTTGCCAAAAGACAGACAAAAGTATAAAATAATGACCTGGATATCCTGAAATCAGCATTGTATGGACATTGTAGATCCAATACAAATCATACAAAACCTACAAAGCTAATTAAAAATTCTGTTCAATAGAAAAAGCAGCATGACAGAAATAAGTAACTATGAACAACCATTTTAGTTTTACCCTGTGTTGATACTCTATGAACTAACACACACTTACAAATTAAAATATTCCAAGAGCATGTTCCTACCTGACAATCTCACTTTTGCTTTCACCTGTCTTGCTCTCCAATTTTTCATCCCTCTTAGTTTTCTTTATAGCAAGGCATTGATCCTGCAGTCTGCAACTTGTCTTTATTGAGCTTCAAAAAAAAATCATTTTTATTTTACAAGTCTAATTTTGTACTGAACAGGCCTAAAATAGTAGTTCAAGTTATTAAAATAAGCATAACTGTATAAACAAAATGTTCTGCCTGTTCTTTAGAACGTATTACACCTATCAAATGAGTAGAGAAAAAGAAAAGAGCACATCCTTAGCACAAGTTTTACCTTGCCTGGTTATCATAATATTTTTACAGTTGTAGGAAACAACCCCACTAACTAGTAAGAAGTAAAATAACTTAAATAGCAATTACTACCCCTGATACATTTCACAGATCTTTGCTATCCTCTCAGTTGTCAAGTACACAGACCTATTTTTGTTCTCTGAATTCAGTACTAGTTTTGATTTCTTTTCAACAAAATAGCTATGAAAATTGACCTATTTAGAAAGCTTGCAATACCATATGGAAAGGCATTTTTAAAAACCTTACTTTTTTTAAATAAAGGAGCTAAAACATCAGAAAGGCTGCCTGTATTTGACTATAAGGAAAAGCAAGTGAATTTTGATTGAGAAACTGAGATTGAATAAATTTTTAGAAACGTAACTTCATATGATATGTGCCCAGTAGGTCTGGTAGTCAGAGTACTTTTTCATTCTTCTGAACCAATTACTATTCCTCAAACAAAACCTTTTACAAGGATCAAATCTTAAGATACTCTTTTGAACTATAAGGTGTTTATAAGAGATAGAGCATGTTGCAGCAGGTTGAATGCAAACTTTACTATTAGGTGCCTATAGAATAACCTTGGTGGATTTGAATAATGTTATGCAGAAATACAACAGAACGAGTTACAAGATGGAAGTATATTAAGCAAATCTGTGAGCAATATGCATCTATTCCCAATGCATTTGTAGTTATTCTGCTGAAGCTAACAAGGTAGAAAAGCAAGACAGTTTCTCATTCTCTGACTGTTGTCAACTTCCTTCCTACAATATCAATACTTCTGTAAAACAGGAGCAACTGTAAGTAAAGTAAAAACAATGTAATGTCGAATTTTAAAGGTTTTTTTACATCAATAGAGCTTTGTCAATAACCTTAGTGGGACTGACTTCACCAAAATGCTGCAACATCAAGTTGGAAGGCAATTCAAATATTTGCATATGATTCCTGTTGTGTTCCAGATGTAAAATAAGTTCAGGTCTTCAGAAAGTATGGTTCAAACTAAGCCTACAGACTATCACACGAGAAGATTCCAATTGTCAAGAGCTTTATATTCAACAGATGAGACAGATGTTATCTACTTGACTTTTCATTAGCATTTTAGACTAAGTGCAAAGAAGGAAATTCAGTTCCAGAGTGCTTCACAGGAAAGCTTTGTATTTTCTTTATCTTATTTTTATTTTAAACTAAGGTAAAGCTTGTACGCATCTAACTTTGAAAAGACATGCGAAGTTTAGTACAGCAAACGTAAAAGAAGTGTCTTTCAGTTTTGTTTTCTTTCTAGGTAAGGGTAGGTAAATGTCAAGAAAACTCTTTAATTTTATATTCTAAAAAAGAATGATTTATGGATAAGAGAAACCAAATTACTTACCTATAACAGGAGATTTTTGAAGGTAGTTCCTTGTTTCCCTAAAGGTAACGCTGAAAGATCTGTGATGATTCACCAGTTTGTATTACAAAGTTAGGAGGCAGAAACTCCATTGTTTGTTACTCCACTCTACTAAGGAAAAAAAAAAGAACCAATGAAGAAAATTAATCATAGGAGACATGGAAATGAAAAGAAAAATATTCACCTTTTTCTCACCTGTCAAAAGCCCCCCGAAATTTCAAATGAGAAAAAATAGGTGAGCTGAGACTTCGGGCAGACACTGCTAAAATCAGGGAAGGAGAATTGTCATTGCTTTGGATTCTTGGTCTCCTTGGTTCCCAACAAAGCCAGTTAGGTGTTTGTATCTTTCAACTTTAAATACAGTTATAAATCTGACCATTTGCATAACTGAGCTTGAAGGACTACTGATACTTTCCAGGGGCTTAGTTTACTGAGCAGCCCAATACTGGAGTACATGCTTTCAACATAAACAACAGCTTCAACTCATGTAATTTAGCAGCCTCCTGTCCACCTCAGTGGACCAAAATTTATTTACTGAGTACTAACCCTTAGATATTACTGACCACCTCTGTATAGCAGAAATATGCTGTGGGCAAATAGCAAATGCTGTAGGATGGAAATATGTGCACATGAGCCCAGAGGTAAGGATCATGAATCCATAATGCAAAAATGGAAATGCCTATTCAGAAGCACGCAGCTGGGAAAGGTTAAGAGCAGAGGGGAGAGAGAAAATGCACTGAAAGTAGTCTCACTATTTCTAATTTATTGAGCACTGAATTAGTATTTGAATATTAAAGAAAGGACTTTTAAACATTAACTAAGATACTTTCAGTCAAATTTAAAAGAAGGTTATTTTGCAGAAAGTCTGATGATGTTCATACCATGAAGGACCTGGTCGAGTTCTTTAATTAGTGGACATGTATTGAAACTGAATTGAGGAAACAAAATCTATGTGATTTGGAGTCAAAAATTCTACAGGAAAGCTTTAGGGGATCGCTCATCAGCTAAAATGACTCAGTGTAACCCTGTCTCATATACATGCTCTTTCTTAACTTACGTTCTTCTATCTTTAATGCATCCAACACAATACATCTGCTTGAATGTTCCATGATTTTAATTGATTATCATAGATGGCTAAAAGGAAGGTGAAAGGACTGCACATCTCGAGAGAACATGATCTATATTTGTTTAGATTTGCAGAATTAGCTTGTACGAAAGGAACTTTTGATAACAATCTAATAAAACCATAAGCTCAGTTCCTCAAAGTGATGGCTACATCAATAACGTGTGCAACCTATTATTCTGATTGACATAAGCCTTGAGTAGTCTGTCAGCAGAAGGTTATGCTGTGAAACATAATTAAAGATAAAATTGATTACATATTTAGGTCTTGAAACTGGAAAGGTATTTCTGATTATTATTGAAATATTGAAGTGTTTTGCTTCTGTTTGCACCAAATCAGTACAAAAACCTCTTTTACAAATTTATTCCTAAATTTGCTTTTATTATAAGAATGTACTTTTCCACTCTAAGAAGTGGTTCTGAATAGATAACAGATATTCTTTGAAAATATCAGTTTGAAATGTAGAGTAATGAAATCAGATTAATACTTCCTAATACATTTCTGTGTTTATTTTTCTGTCTCTCTCTGAGAGTTACATGTAAATTAAAACTGTAGAATAAGAATAATTTCTATTTTTATTTAAGATAGTTTTCCTCCAAAGTTTATGGAACAACAAGAACAAGGCATGCATCTTAGTTTCATATAAGTCTCTCCAAATGATTTGTATTATAATGGGTCCCGAATAAGAGAGAATCCCAACAGTGTTACATCTGAGAAAGCCTTTATATGGAGCTACATAAGATGCCATTGTGCAAAGCCTATTTACTTTTCTTTTTGTAGAAAAGAAAGTCATTTTATTGGTCTCTATGCAGACATCAGGGTAAGATGATCAGAGATCTGGTTTCAGATGTATGTCTGAAGATACTTTAAATAGGTCAGTTAACCATTGTACAGATCAGTTTGCCTTTTTGTGAACAGAGAATAATACAGTAGATAAAAACCTAATAATGCAATATAATAATATTTATATTTTCAGCAGTGTTGCAAGGCTTCTTATATAATATGCCTCAGTTACTCTGAAGTTATGTGGTCACTGTTACAGAACTATGATTAATCTATGGTTATAATGAAAAGACTACTGCAACTCATTCTTTTTTTATTTTACATTTTTTTATAATAGTGTAACTTCAAAGCTTTTGGTGCAAACACATAGTACTCCTGTACCCTGACAGGAGAACAGAGCTCACTGTGTATCATTCTTACCCTTCTCCATATGACTTTGTCAGGAGAAGTGTTAAAATGAGAATGCAATCATTATTCAGCATCATAATCAAGAACCAGTAGGACAATTGTCTAATTTAATATTTTTGAAATCTGTTTTAAACTGCTTTTTTTTCACTAAATGAAGAGAATGAGCCATTTCATTTCAACTACATCAAAGTGGTTAATAGTACACATTGTGCAAGACTTAGGGAGGGAAGCAGAGGCAACAAATGGTTCTTAGATTCTTGTTTGCCTTCACCCCTTTATACCACCCTGATAGCCAAAGGTAGGGGCTGAAGAATACAAGGCATCATGCACAAATTCTGTCTGTCAGGTAGTCAGACTATGAATTTTAGGACTGTCAAGACTGCATATTTCAATCAGTTTTGACATTTCTTGGCATTTCTCTTCAAATTCTGCTTTCTATAAAAAACTCCCTTACTTAGGTGTTATTTCTAGTTCACTTCTGAGCATATAGAAAGAATGTGTCTCACATCTTACTATGGCTGTTCTTCATCTTCACTTTGGAAACCTATATCAACAAGAATCAAAGTTTATTTTGCATTAAAACAATCTAGTACATTTGAATGACAGAAAACATATATTGCATTTGCAATTAAATGTGGCATTCTCACTCTGAGATCTTGGAGAAATTACCAGCATTCTCTTTTCTTATTTGAAATATTCTGAGTTTCCTGGGGATTTAAGAGTCATCAGCTATAAGCACATCAGTAGCTATAAGCATATCAGTACATAAGCTTGCCATTGTTAGAGGTCTAATGAAGTCTTTGGATATACAAAAAAAAAGGAGAATTTAACATAGAATGTACACACAGTGCTGATAAGACTTGTAATAAACACCTACTATCTGTATCTTGTTTTGAATAATACAAACAGTTCAAAATGTGTGTGGAAAATTAAAAGGATCCCAGAAAAGAAAAAAAATAAGTAAATTTAGACCTCATTCTCATTGTAATGAAAGAGTTAGAACAGCTCACCTTTTTTGTCTTGCAGAAAAGGAAGTGATCATCCTGTGTTACACAATCATGGAAAAATATTTAAGACTAGAACAGGGACAATGTACAGAAAAAGCTTCAAAACTTTGCTGAGAAAAGCACGGAGAGCTCTGAATGTCAGAAACTGATTTCCTGTGAGCCTTCCAAAGAATCGAGCACGTCTGGTTTAGCCGAGACGTGTCTCTAAGAGTTTCAAGACCTCAGCTGTTATATCCCCAATAGTTGTTTCAGTAATTAATTACATCTTGTGTTGTAAACATAACTTTTTTCATCTGAAGCTGGATTCAACGTTCTGTCCCTAGAATTTCTTGTGAGTTCACATGCTAACTGAAAAATGACCAAAAATCTTCTTTAGTGGGTACTAGAAGAGTGTGCTTCCTACTATTTCTTATTATCTGCTGAAAAACAGACATTTTAAACTTCATTCCTTCAGTTCTTTCTTGAATTCATTTTAAAAATACAGTGAAACCTGACTTAACGATTGATCATGCATTCATGAGTGTTGCTTACAGTAGAATAGTACATATCTACTTTTATTCCATATTTTCCTAGGGTTCCTTCAGGACTCCTATCTTACAATTTTAAACAAGGAGCCTGGTTTAAACTGATGTTGCTCCAAGTCTCCTCAGTAAATGTGGTTAATATTCTTTTTCCAAGAGAAATATTGATCCATATACATGTAACAACACATTGGAAATACAGAAAATGTTATGACCTAGACTGTTCTCTAAAAACCACCTGTCTCATCAGTTTACCTCTGTGAAATTCTTTAAAATTTAGTATACTTTGTTTTAATGCTGTGGCCCAGAGTAATTCTGTCAGGCCAGTGCAACCAAATGCTGTTTTAATTTAGAGCAGCATCAATTTGGCCCGTGACTTCAGTTAACAGATATATTGGTATTGCCTAGAAGTGGGCCAAGAACTGCAGAAACTGTTAGAAATTCTTCCAGCAGGTGATTTCCTATGTACAATTACTTTTCAAATCTATCACCCTACATTGCAGATATCTTTTATTTAGCATGATCAGGAGGGAAAAAGAAATGAAGCTGTAAAACATATGTCCCTGCTGATCCACACCAATGGGGACTGTACAGTTCCGCTCAAGCTAGGCTGTTATTCAGAGCTGGGAAAAAAAATTCAAATGCATAATCTTTAACATGAATCTAGAAGCTGTAGTCACCATGTTTATTTTCAACTATTATTTAACTATTGATCTCTTGTCTATTTATGGAGCTGGCACTATGAGACTCCGCAGAAATAGTTCTCAAGGTTCCAGATCATTGTCAAAAGAATTAGCAGGAAAAGATCTTTTCCCTATTGTAACAAAAAGATGAAGAAAGTAAGATGCCAAAAGCTTTTGGCCTTTCTTTTCAGCCCCCCCGCAGCTGAAATTCTTTTAGCCAGTTCCATTTGGAAACCTTTTCTTCCTCATCAATTTACCTCTGTAGATTATTCACTGTTGGCAATTAGCAAGCAGGAGAAAACCTGCTGAGGAGAGCAACTTAAAAGGGGACTTAAGAATGGCTGTGCCTGGGAAACAAGCAGACAATCTGGAGCAGCAGACTTCCAAATTTCAAATACACACATTACAGAGATGAACAGCCAGAGCAACCTCTCTTCTTAATTCCTTTTATCTGGGTCTCCAATCTGCTCACAACAGTATTTAGTCCAAAACTTAGTCCACTTCAATGGGCTTGGAAAGGAAATTACTAAGATTCCAGCGTTCATTCTACCCCCAAAAAAGAACAATTTAGATAATGGCTCGCTACGTCTGGATAATAACCAAATGTCACTTTTCACATCCAAACCATTTCAGTCTGGCATCTTCCAGGAAGCCCTGATGTCTACAGATAAAAACAGGGGGAAGGCTTTTCCTGCTGTCCAGCTTTCATCTGCAACATGAAGAAACTGAAGACATTTTCAGTGATTTCAGTAAATCAGAGTAGTCAGTCTTATGTACCATGCTTATAAGGAGGAAAATAATCTTACTGCTGTGGAGCAGCTTGAGATCTTTTCTCAAGGTCATAAAAAGTGCATAAACATAAGACATTGGAGGAAAAATGTTCCCCAAGTGCAGCTCTATTATAGCTGCTATTGCAGAAAATTCATTTTTGAACTTTCAACAATCTTCTTAGTGTCCCTATTCATGAAGTCTGCATGATATTTTAACAGAGAGAATAAGTGACAAAGACTTTAGGTAAATTATCTTAAAAACATTGCCAGAACACTATTAAATAAAATATGGCTTTTCAAACAGAATGTAAAATGTCACATAATATATTATCATTAAATAACTGGTTTTTGAGGGAAAGCAAAGCCATAGATGCAGAATTCTCTCTAGGAATATTCACTTCTCACAAACAAAATCTGAAAATACAGAAAACATTTCCAAACCCAATTAATTTCACAGCTTCCAGCATAAAAACCCCTGAACATACTTCTTCAAGTTGCCTGGTTCTTTTTGGTTTGACTCTAAACTATCACAACATAACAAGCTCTGTGAAGAATTATGCATACAGAAAAGCAAGATAAGAAGGTTTTTTACTAGTCTTTTTAAAATAAACTAAGTAAAAATGGTACAAATGACACAGGAATTCCCCTTGTACCTACTCCAGCAGGCTGGCCTCTATCACTGCAGTTGTGTTCTTTCACTTGTGTTCCCACCTGTTTTCCAGTTTCTTGCCTCCCAGAGCACTGAAATCTTCTACCCCAAGCAATTTAAGAGACAATCAGAGTGATACCATTCAGTCATCGTGTTGAACACTCATGAAGTTTGGAATGATTTCTGAACAGGAATTTTCTAGTAACTCAAACATTTCATAAAGGACATAAAGATAGAACCAAATGAGAAACATTTAAGGTTGGACCCGAATTGCTACGTTTGATTTCTGATCTGAATTTTCATCATGTTTGGAGATAATTCCATCCAGACCTTTGATTTTGGAATATTCTTCACAATTTTTTTTTTTGTAAGAATACATAACTGAGCAAGAGGATAGGTTTAGATTAGATATTAGTAAGAAATTCTTCACCATGAGGATGGTGAAGGTTGTCCAGAGAAGTTGTGGATGCCCTATCCCTGCAAGTGTTCAAGGCCAAGTTGGATGGGGCCCTGAACAACCTGGTCTAGTGGAAGGAGTTCCTGTTCATGACAGGGGCATGGAATGAGGTGATCTTTAAGCCCTTCCAAACCAAACCACCCTGTGATTCCATAATTTTCTGCCATTGCAAAAGACTTTCACAGATGGTTTGGATGGGTCAGGCATGAATGAAAAGCCTCCCTTTCGGTCTGACCATCTGAACCTCTTGATTCTAACTTCACTAGCCTTTGTGCAGTTCTGCACTTCAGGAGTGTCACCAGACAAACTGAAATTAATCCTCCCTGTTAAAAGTCAAATTCTTTCAGTGCATTTTTGGCTGAACGTCTTCCTCATTTTTCATTCGGAGCCACATCTTTTTCATTTTTTGCCACGGTTTCATACAATCTCTCCTGTTGTCTGGCCATGTTGATGAAAGACAGGCAAGCACATAGCAGCAGCACACCCTCTGCCAGAGGAAGGGTGGAACAGTTCACCTGCCTGCTTGCACAAAGCTCACCAGCTCTAGGAGCTATAAATGTGCCATTATGAAGCCAGTTTCAGCACAGAGAGGCAAATCCAGTAATAATTTAAATATGTGCTTCAGAGATAAGTATATGTGTAATACAGGGCATGAAGACTATATTCTAAGCAATCAACCTATTTTAGAGTTTCTACCTCTTGAATATCCAGAAAAGCGTGTCCATGTATAGTATAAACTGGACACCCTCCCCTCACATTACCTACTCCAATAATAGATCAGTGGGATTTGCAGCCTTTGCCACTTCAGTAATGAACACAACATTCTGACTGGAGGTGATGTAATTGTGGGACAACAGGTCAGCCAGGCTTCATATTAATCCTTTGCTCCTTATTTCAGTTAAGAGCAATGAAACTGAGAACACATATAAAAAATTGAGATCATTTGTTCCCAGACCACTTTCTTAACATTTTTTATGTCTTTATACAGAATTTTATCTGGGTTTTCACCATTCCTTTTGTGGATGATGGCAACTTGGCCATTTAGGAATAACATACATATGGAGACACATGCCCTTAGACCACTGAATTTTAAGGTTCTAAATAACTAGTATAGTAAAGTTAATTTTATAATTGAAGCATGGCTAAATGCTTAAATTATAAAACAAACCACACTAAGTCTACAACGAGGAGACAAAGATGCTTTCATTCCCTTTCAAAGTAATGTTTCACAGTGGCTTTCTTTGGTATCTAATTGCTTTGGAAAATTTGAGTGGTCAGAAGCCTTTTTTCTTTAAAGACAGGAAATATTAACTACTTCAATTAAATAAAACCTTCTAAGCTCACACAACATTCTCTGTAATCATTTTCATGACATGTAGATTTTTTGCTTGTATTAGGGAGAATCTAATTTTGCACAATAACGGTTCCAAAGGAATATTTGCTGCACATGGGGTAAATGACGTGCATTTTTTGATTTGTTTGTTCATCTGAAATTGCCAGAAAATACCACTGGAGGGGGAATTGTATGTTCAACATTAAGATAATCCTAGTTTTTATCATTTCTCCTGAAAGTGTTGGAGATAATAAGAAATAAGACTTGTATTTGCTTTTTGCTTTACACACACACCAAATGCAGAGAGGCTGAAGCAGTCACGGGATATGATATTAAAAATCAAATTACAATAAAAAAACTAGAATGATTCATTATAGCAGCCAAAAATTAAAAGCAAATAACAAAAGCATCCCTTCGGGGTCTTTGATTCGGTAAGGTACTAAAATACATACATAGATTTATGCAAAGTAATATAGCCACTCAAATGGAAGATACAGTAAAATTAGGCCTAAACAGTATTACACTGAATTCTAGCTTAAAACATATAAATATATTTCCCCAAAGAAAGATGCATGTCCAACTTTAATTGTACATAAATATATAGGTATTGGTGTTCCTGTAAAATTAAATATGCTGCTAGACACCAGTCCTGATTTTATGCATATCTTACTTTAAGAAATCCAAATTACTCTATCTTTATGTATTACAATGGGACAAGCAAAATATCTCATGTTTCCCTCTTGTCAATACTTCCCAGGGATTTTCCTTTCTCTCAGCTTCTCCTTCTTTACAGTGAGAAAGTTCCTTTGCATTAAAAGCAACTCATCACTGGAAATCTAAAATACAATCTTATTGTATTCCTTTAATTAAAGCTGTACCCCATTGCTGATTTTTTTTTGACAAAAACGTAGATTTATTTATTTAATAAGACACTGAGAGACAGTGTTTCCTCTTTTCTTCCTCTGGGAAGTGTTTTATTGTTTGCTTCCTTTCTCTTGCCTGCTTGCTGTGTAATTTAAGACTGATGCCTCCCTGTGGGAAACAAAACTTGATCAGAGAACAGCCTGCACTGTCACCTAAACAAATTATGTTTTAGTCACTGCTGATGTTGGCTCTGTCATAATGGAAATGTATAATTAATGCCTTTGCTTTTACTGCTTTGGAAAGAGAGCTCCTTGAAACTGGTTCAAGAGGGGGGATTTTAGGACTGTGCCCTTCTCCCTTTCTAACCATTAACACAATGGATCCCTACTGCTGCTTCTAAAAATGAATGATCAGGTCCCTGTTCTCTACAGTTATTTATTCAATCTACAGTCCAGGCAATTTATTATTATTAAATAATAAAAATCTGCTGTGCAGTAAGAATTTGGCAAGGAATAAGAGAGGAGGGAAAACTCAGGAACACAGGTTAAATCGTATATTTCTCCTTTTAGCAGAGCTTGAAAAGATTAAGCTATTTCCATTAGTTTCCTGCAGAGTTGCAAGCAGTGATAATAGACATGTGCTAATTTCACTATTGCACTGTGCTATGAAACAGCATTTTAGATCATCTTTCACCTGTGACATGGCTCCAAATATCTCCAATTAGCAGCTTGCTTTTTATTTTCAGTTTTTGTTGTTGAATTTATAGCAATGACTAAACATCTGGTATTATGACTGCAAATAGTCTCCATCTTCTCACCTCTGGGATGCAGTGTAGCTTTAGACTATTTATACTTTGATCTAAAATTCTAAATGACCGAATTATTCATCTCTAATAGGTCCTAAGTGACATTAAATGGATGGTCTCAGCTTTTTCTTTCCAAAATGGACAGCTCTCTCTCACCTCTTTTAGCTACTGCACTGCATAAAAAGCTCAACACAATAAAATAACAGCAATACTATTTTCAGGACTGAAATAACCTTTTATTTCCACAAAGACACATAGAGGCCAAGAAATGGCAAAGGCAATGACTGCAACAACTGTGTTGCAGGCACATTCTCGTGACATCAGAAACTCAGCATTTTTATTTATCATCAGTGTCTCTGGAGCTATACAGAAACCACACTGAAGTGGCAAAGGTATCAATCCTCAAAGAGTCATGATCTAGATTGGTTGGAAATCTGGACAAAACAGTCTTGGCTGCTAAAATTATACTGCTACTCTATGCCTTTTCCTAGTAAGATATTTCTAGACATCATTTGCATATAATTTCTTATTTCTATAGAAATATTTCCACATTCCGAAAATCTCTAATTACATTGTTTGGTGTCATTATTCAAGTAATATTTGTACTTATCATCATCATCACCCTATTTTACAAAACAGAAAAACAGGTCACAGGGGTTAAGTCATTTGCTGGACTTCTTACATAAGGGGTTTTTTTCTATCTGAGTTGGAAATAGATGGGAAGAGATTCTAAAGCACAAGGTCTTGAGCTGATGTAAATTAGGTTACTTACTCTGAAGTCATAAATAGCTAAGATGAATTCAGACAAGTCTTGAATCTGTCCCCAAATCTTCTGACTTTTAGTTTTATAACTGAACTGCTGAAGTGTTCTTAGTCTATTTCAAATTCAAAGAGGCAGATAGATACATCTGCTGAGTGTGACACTGCTCATTGATATGCCCAAAATTATGAAACTTGTATCAAAAAAAAAGTTTGATACAAGTTCAAGTTAACCATAGTTCTCCCTAAGGAGAACTAAATCTAAAATACCACCTCCTTTCTAAATGCAAAAAAATAATTTCCAACCATTAGTTTAGAGAAAGCAAGTGATTTCTGAAAGAATCAAGACTCAGCCAAAACTTTTCTCCTATTTTGAATCTGAATTAACTTTTTCTTTCCCCTGTGAAAACTTTCCTTCAATTCCCTCTGGCTTTTTATTATTCTACTTCTTGTTTATGGACTAGGATCTCCTGAAAAAGCATCTGGGACAGAAGAACAGGGTAGAAAAAGAGACATCTTGTTACCAATCTTATTCAGAGAAATGTAGATCATCTAAAGATTGCAGATCAATAGCAAATTAACTTTCAGATTTTGAATTAGGTTGGATTCCAGGCGTTCTGTGGCACATCATCTTTTGTTCAGGTATTCAGGTAATGAGACTGGGGACAGGCTTGGCTGCCTGCTCTGGCACAGCCACTGACATCCTTTGGGGAAGGGGAGGAGAGGGTGGAAACAAGACTTCCTCTGCAGACCACTGAAAACCCTTTTGTCCTGGTCCCTCCAGTTTTCTCCCTGTCAGTTGGTGGTAAGCCATATAAGTCTATTTATATATTAGTTGTCCAAGACTGATTTTTAGGGTATACACATAGCTGCAAATGGGTCAAACTTTTTGGGGGTGACATAAGCCCTTCAGGGTGCACACTGTTTCTACAAACACCTCAGTGAAGGGCTCAGTGGGCAGGACAGCTGAGACCTGGATGGGTCCTGAAGACCTGCCTCAGCGTCTGTCACACTGAGGGGGCTGATGTGGGTTGTTCATGCCCAGCAAGGCAGCACAGCCCAGCCTAATGCCTCTTTTCTCTTCTGCAAGAGCAGTAGATTGGTGAAAATGAAGCCATTTATAGTCTGATACGTTTGGAGACAACAAGACCACCAGGCATATTAAAGTACAGAGAAGGCCACTTGGCCCATACTGCTTTCCTTATTAAAATTCTCTCCCTGTTTCGACTCATACATCACATCAGTTGCCTCCTTCCTCTGAAATGAAGAGTGCCAATAGATAGATATCAGAACACAAGGAAAAGACCAAAGAGGATGCCCTGCCACAAGCTGAGAGTTTTGAGTTGTTAATGATGATTTTCCTCACAGTAGAAACTCCATTGTCATTAGCTATTCAGCACAGCAGAGGGGCCTAAACATCAGAGCCTTCAGTATTAATAATATTTGGGACTTAAAGTTTCCAGACTACAGGAAGTTTCCACTGAGCACTGAAACAAAATAACAGAGGAAGGAAACTAGAAGGGGCTTTGAGGTGAAATGATAATGGCTGAGAGTCACTTGTCACCATCAGTAAAACTGGTGCACATATGCACAGGCACCTATAAGAAGTGACTGACAGCTGTGTTAAAGGTCACAAAATCTCTCTCATGACATTGAGCGCAACATCACATAAGCAGAGAAACACAGAAAGCAAGCAAACCCAAGAGTTATATGCATATACACACAAGCAGAGAAGAAAAAGGCCAAAGTCTCTCTGAATGTTTGAGTAATTGGGAGGAACACAATACCCCTGGGGACCCATCTTTTTCTGAAAATCTATTACTGGAAATCCTGTTTGCTAAACTTAACAAGTCTGACATGGGATTCCTCACACAAATCACTGAAGTCAGGCTAATGTAGGAGTCCCTCTGAGGTCTTCATAATGCTGTCAACAGATATCCCAGTATTAACCTCCCTCCTGCGCAGCTATTTTTGTTCTTCTCCTTAGTTTGCAGACACAAAGGCTATAATTTATTTTAATTATTTGTTTTCAAGCTGAATGGCTACAGACTCTGAACAAGAAATAACATTAGGCTTCAGCATATCAAACAGCATTTGTCAAGATGCTATTCATTTGGTAGGCACACTAGGACAATGATAGCATTTTCATTTAACACATTGATATGCTGAACATATTTATAAAGGTATCACACCAACTTGTATTACAATAAAATATAGTCAATGATGCTGTGGCAGAGATCTTGAGACAACAGCATTATCAAGGGAGAAAAATACACTGAGAAAGAAAATATTATAGCACATTTATCATTTACATATCTTATGAGGGTAGGATTCTTATCTTTCTCACAGTTGTTTCACTGGAGTGGGTTAAGGATAAATGTACTACAATACACCTTGGCTTCACAGCTATGCATTGTGCCATTCTTCACTCACTGTGGGCAAAGGTAGAAACAGAAGTATGTTACAGTGATCTGTCTTTTATCCATGTTAGGTTCCATATTCCTCCTTGTATGTACTGCAGCACACATAAAAATAATTATTAAATTTAAAATTTAAAAATAAAAAATAAAATCAAAATAAAATAAAAAAGCCTAATATACATTTAGCTGAATTTGCATCTATACCTTATCCATACAGATGGTTCAGAAAGTCTCATTTCAGCGTAGCTGGGGAGTGGTATCACTGGAGAGAAGCAAATTAAGCTGAAATAAAAATATTGCAAGTTGAGAATTGGGACTAAAACCTCAAGATGATTGCACAGAACCACTGTGAGGTTCCTTTATTATTTTATAATTACAAGGAAAACACAGACTTGAAAATGAAGACTGGAGGGGAGGGAGAGGAACCAGCTAAGAGACATAACAGGTGCCTCAAAATACCAGTACCATTGAGAGTACTTTGTACCTTGTACTGTGCCTCTGCCTCCCAGTGCTAGAAGTGACTACTGTGCCTTCTTTCCTTCCACAGGACTGACTGTATTTTCCACAGCAGGCACTGGAGTGTTTGACTAACAGCCACCCAGCCAGGGAAGCAGGCAAGGGAGTTAGGGGAGTTTCCACTCTTCCAAGCTTACCCATGGGAGTCCCTGATATAAGCTACTGGAATGGTTTAGTAAGATACACGAGCCTTTATTTTCCTTCCTATTTATGTGTGGAACAGAGTTTTCTGTGTTATGGACTGGAAATTCTGTGTTCAGTGCCCATTACCGCCAGAAAAGCCTGTGGGTTTATTTTTCCATGTAACACCACTGTCTATCAATGTAACATTTTCCACCTGAATCCCTAATGATACTTTCAAAATTAAATGAACAAAAGTTTACAACATTCTTCTTAAATATTCACAACCCTAATTTTGCAAGCATGTTGCACAATTTAGTTGCATTCAGCTTGAGCCCTGCACCCTTTTTGTCTCCAAACACTGATCAAAAATTGTGATGGCTGTCGCTTGGAAAATGCCCCCTATTTTCATCTCTAATTGGTATCTAATGCCACCATAGTCTTGTTTTCATTCACAGAAGCCAAAGTGCTTCATTTCACACTGAAAAAAAAAAAAAAAAAGCCTCTCCAGTGGTTTTGCCTCTTGTCCTGCATTCTGTCAGTGAGTGGCATAGCTCTAAGGAATACATTATTACTGCTGCAGGCCACTCCAAATGATTCAGAGACCCTTTATATCGTAGCCAAAAACGGATGAAGAAGAATTGGGTCCCCTGGGGCCCAGATATTATCCAGTTCAGCCAAAGCCTTTCTCACTTGGTTTGTCTGAGAGTGATTTTGCATTTTAATTTTTAATAATTCTTTAATCCATCTGAAATGGGGGAGAGCAAACAAAGTAGAATCCCTCTGCAGCTTCCTTCCTTCCTGCCTTATTAATTTTCCCATTTTTTCCTTAAATTCCATATTCCTCTAGTTTTTTAAGCTGTTGATTGAATCCATTGGTATTTCTTTGCTGTACTGTGAAGCAGTAGCAACTTGCTAGGAACTAGAATTTTTTTCTATTATTCTTCTTATTTTACTGAAAAAATCTGTTAAGACACCCTTTTATATTCCATTGTAAGTTAGAAACATGTAGAAACAATCAAACTAGAATTAGGGTTGCACTGCATTCTTTACAGATTCTCTCCCTTTCTATTTCACCTCCTCCTTCTTGTAATCTAACTTTTCCATGGTATTTCTTCCTACTGTAAATTCTTTTATTTCAGCACATTTCTTTATCACACCTTGTCTTACCATACTCTAGTTCCTGTATATTCCTTGTAAAGATGTGTATATATTACTGAAACTCCCTCAAAACCTTGAAACATTTTCTTTATTTTAAATGTAATTTTATCTCAGTTTCATAAAGAAAATATTAATTTGAGGTCAAAGCATCTCTATCATAAAACGTCCCAGTTTTAAATGCACAAAATGTAGAGAATACACCCAAAGCTCAGCAGGAAGCCATTTTTTACCAGCAACTTAAAACCAAAAGAAGCAACGAAATACAAATACAGAGGGGGAAGCTGAACAGTGAGTATAGGACAAATGTCATCTACTTCAATCTTCACAACTTCAGAGTCTGAAAAGTCTGTGCAGACTGAGCCTGCATCTTATACACAATTACATGTAATCTGGAGAGCTGAAATGGAGAGGATTAGGTTGCTCCTAGTTCCAGTGAATGCTGAGGGCCTGATTGTATTTTCAGGGCACTGGTGGGCAGCAGCAGATGGTGGTCATTTCCCTGGCAGGCCATAGCAGGGATAATTACCAGACACATAATCCAAGGTTTATGATATTATAAACCTCTCTTTCATTTCTCATTCACTGCATGTGGAAAGTATGGCCCTTTTAACTCCCTTCTTATTGATTTTATACTAGTGCAACACCTTTGCCTTCGGTAATTTTGAAATGATTCAGTGGTGAAGTAAAACCAGAAATAGACCCTTTAAGTCAATAAAAATACTAAAAAACCCTGACCTTAGTGTTGTTTTTATTTTTGCATTCGAAAATACGGAATAGCTTTGTGTTTATTAATGAAATAAAATGCAATCATTACTAGTAGAATTTGCTGCTGTCTTTTAAAAATTGCTGATGCTTAAGACAATTCTGAAATAAATTAGCCTGTGAATGAACTATGCCTACATTCCAAGTAATACTTGGAATGCACCAGCCAGAATCCAGAATGCCTGTTTTTAACTGGATTAACAAACTTTTTTAGATTAGTCTGTTCTGAATTGATTGCAGTACAAAAAATAAGGAAGATAAAACTCAGGCCTTTGGGAATATACAGAATGGGTATTAAGGCAAGTTAGAGAACACAGGTCAAGATAGGCACAGATATATTTCAGTAGAACATTCTTCTTCACACTATTTTTTTAGCAAGGGGAAAGAAATTAACTGCTTGTTGTGTCTCTAATAACAATAAAGAGACTTACTCTTCTGATAAATTTAATTCAATGTGGTTAAATAGGCTAAGTCTGAACTTTAACACGTTTCAGAGATTCAATCTCCAAGCAGAGAGATTTACCCAGTCAGTCCAGAGGGAGCTTGAAAAGCTTCAGAATCGGACCGACAAGTTCTGCATCTAGGGCAGAATAACCTTGTGTGTCAGTAGAGGCTGGAAGCCAACCTTTAGAGCAGAGCTACACTGGAAACGGTCCGGCAGTCACTGTGGATGCCTAGTTGGAAACGAGCTATAAAGTGTGCTCTCATAGCAACAAGGCAAACTACACAGGCATGTTGGGAGAGCAGCCAGCAAATCAGTTATCATAACCTTCTCATTCAGTACTTGTTGAAACTCACCTGAAACACCAGTTTTTGGACTCTCCAGTTTGAGAGAGATGTTGAGAATTTGGAGTAAATCCAGCAGATTAGACAACAGTAACAACCTAACAATATTGGACTTGCAAGGAGAGACTGAAGTAGCTGGACTTCTTTAGCTCAGAGAGGAGGTGACCATAGATCCTGCAGCTACTCTGCTACTGACATAATACAGCCCAGCTCTTCTTAGTATTGATGGATACTGTAATGTACTGGAGGAACGAGTTCGTCATCATGATGGGAGGGCAGGGCTCGAAGGGGTTACCCTTAGAGACAGTGCAAACTCCATCCTTGGAAACTCTCCAGACTCCAGGCAAACAAAACCCTGGCTGGCCTGATCTAGGGTTGGTGACAGTGAGGGTTTGAAAGGAACGCTCCTCAAGCTGACCTCCTTTTCAACCAACATTTCTGTCATTCTCTTATAAGTTTTCTTTCATTTTTTTGTGCATTACTTTGATGATGAACCCGTCTCGTAAGAAAGTGCTCTCTGCCCTTTCCTTGAAGTGGAAATGTAATAGGTGACACACTTCGCTATGGATTTTTTTTGTAAAGTAACACTGGCAACAGTGTTACAAAACAAAGAATATGAAAAGCACAGAGCGACAGTTGTAAATTACTATGCATCATGAGTTCATTTATTCTCTCTGTTTCTAAACAGATATTAACAGTCAAGGGCCAACCAGGACAGTACAGAAGTCACTGAAAGACAGCCCAAGGGGAAACAGATATTCTCAGGGCTCCCACCTTCTACACCTCTAAGATATTTGATGCTTCACAAGAGAGTTGTCTCATGTAGAAGCTGAGAACTGCAAATTCTCCTATAGTTGAAGGCAAGAAAGTAATACAAGATGGGATGAAAATTAATTATGCCAATTTAACAGAGGAGGAAAGATATAGAGAGGATGCAGAAAAGGGAATTATCAGAAAAGAAAAAAAAGAAAAGGAGTAACAACACAAAATTAGCTCTTTACAGAAATTCATGAATTGTGTTAGACAAACAAATAAACGGCTAATGTACCTCTTGACCAGGTAGTTTCCTAAGTATATAAAATATTGCCGTGGAGATAATCTATGCTGTGTACCCATTACTGTTTTGTCCCTAATTTTGTTTCTGGTATGGAAAAATTATACCACCTTGCACAATTACATGGGTTATTATTGGAGGGTGGTGGAGAAGAATCTGTTGTTTTGTAGGAGCTGTTAGAGAAAGTCAAAAATATCCCCCTATCAGAGGTCTTCTGAGACCTTCTTAGGGAGTCCTGTCACAGTGACCTCTCGTGACAATTCCCTTCAGATCTCACCAGAACTGATCCTTGGCAAGCTCAAAATCAAGGAGAAAATGAGAACTGACAGAAGATATTCTTCCTAGAAGTAAACATATTGCCTCAGTGAAGCTCTTATCCTTTACTGTCCCTGAGTAATAAGTGACTTGTCCTGAAGTTGGCTTGTGAAATGCTGTAACAAAATGAAACTGTGGCCTGTGAGATACCACTAATATTTCTTGAAAGAAGGAGGGGGATCATTCCTGTCCTCTGATTAATGCCTCATGCACTGCTCTAGTCCATTAGGGATATAAAGGTGCCTTTAACAGGCCTCTGAGCAAAATGCTTTATGCAACGTATTCCCTGCCCTTGACACGGAGACAGAGAGTATCTTAAGCAGTGTCTCTAGCTAACACAAAGTATTCAGAAACAGAGGAATGCCCCCAGGGAGTTCTTTCTGCCAGGAGAAATTAGAGCAGCTCGTGGTTATTCTGACTTACAGGGGAAGCCGAGCCGTGCCCTGGGCTGTGGAGTTGGGAAGGTACCGACTGTGACCGGCACTTACCCGCTGCTCAGTGGCTGTGTGGGGAAACACACAGCCACGGTGGTGGCAAAGCTTCAGCAAATTATTTGTGCAATTCACATTTCATTGTGTAAGACTACTAAAAGTAATGAGAAATGCTGATTATTTCACATAAAAACAGGAGGGCTGTCCTGTGAAACAGAGATTACTTACTTAGCACAACTTAGGTTGTCCTAAACCATAAATGGTTTATTCAAGCAAGGGCTTGAATATTTCAACTACATTTTCGTTTCTGAGTCAGACTGATTCAGGTAGCAGTATGCACTGATTAATGGCATTGCCAGACAACTGCTCAATGGTAAACTGCAATGTATTTACAGTTCAAACATGTGGTGCAAACACCTTTGTGGGCCCTGCTTGATAACATTTTAAAGTGCATGTGTGTGCACTGTAAGGCCTGATCTCATATGATCTTCTCTGTCATTTCATTATAGTCTTCTTATAAGTGTTGGAAACTCTAATTTTATTATGAAAGATCAGCCCATCCACCCAACACAACAAAAGCTGCAAAATGAAACTACAGCAATTTGGCTGCAGAAAAAAAGTGGGAAGATCTAAAATAGAAAGCATGACTGGTTACAAAAGAAACTATTTGAGAAAAATAACAGATAATAAGAAATTTCAGGGAAAGGAATAAAGAAAGAAGGAAAAGATTGTTTCTCGAGCACATTTACTAGTCTACTACCAAAGATTACCTTGATAACAGCATCAGTTCCTCTAGATCACCAACACAAGAACTAATAAAAACTCACAATAAGAGTTACAGAGCTGACAAGTTTTTCTTCAGGAGTAGCCAATCTGTTGGCATTATTCTGGTCTATCAGTTAATGTTTGTATGCTAAACATCATGTTAAACCTCAGTATTTGAACAACAAGATTATTTCCCACCAATAACCCATCAAATATTCCATCAATATAATATTTCCCATAAGATCATTTTCCTATAAAGTATTTTGCACCAAAGAACTCAAAACAGAATTATGAACAGTACAATTTTTAACTAGTAGGAATCTACTCATCTCTGACATCCATAATTTTCTTGAATTTAGGATATATTGATTTCTGTCATATCCTGTGGTTCCACAGTAGTTCTTTCAGAAATGATTTTACTATTGAAGGTGGAAGCCAATGACAGGAACTCAGCAAGTGTTACTGTTTATGCAACTGAAATGTCTGTTGAACAAATGGTCCTCTGCGGTGCTGTTACATTGTCTGTTCCTGTATGCCAGCTATGATATTTTCTAAAGTATATACCCTCATGGTATCTAATCACTGACAGTCAAACACTCCACTTAGGTATGGCTCCAGTAGTGCAAAGGAGCCATAAAGAAAACTTAATGAGCTTCCTGGGGTTTGCCTATAATAGAGAAGCATGCATGTGGCATATAGCTGCCTGGTGCTAATTCTGGAAGAAAAAAAAAAAAGAGGTATAAAATCTAATATAGGGAAGTCTTGCACCAATGGGAGAAAACTGTCAAGTACTGAATTTATAGCTAACCTTTTTAAAGTGCTAACCTGGAGATTAATGAAAAAAACTGAGATTTCAGAAAAATTCTGCATTTAAATTACTTCTTTCACAAGTGGTATGGCTAACAAACTTCTTCCTATAGATTTACAACTTACATCCTTTTATCTACAGTAACTCTAGTTCTTTCCTATGCATTCCAAAGTCTTTCTTTCTCATTTTTGCAATATTAAGACCTTCCTCCAAATCCTTTTAACTCCTCTTGCTGCTCTCCCGTCTGCTCCCAAAAACCTATTAATAAAGAAGAAATAACCACGACTGTGAGACACAAATGTTTTAAGTTACTTCTCTAGCACATCAGTGAAACAGATCAACTCAAGCTCCCCTTATTTTTCCCCCTAATTCCCATTATTGGCATAATGTCTTCCCTCAAGACAGCCACTGAAAATTGTAAGCAATTCAAACCCCTGAGAGGTTTGAAAAACCTTTTTTCTGTCAAAATTAAACTGCTTAATTAGTTGAAAAATTACTTGGGGGAACAGTAAGTGTTTGCAGAACAAATAAAACCAGATGACCAGGATAAATAATCATAAATAAAAATAGGAAGCCAAGAACCTGGTTATTAGCATAACTTCAAAGCACAGATGGAGACCCTTCCTAAAACAAAAATTATACTGTGTTGCCATAATTCCTGAATTTGTTACTAATGTTCACCCCACTGCACCTTTGCACAGTCATCTTTCTTCCAAAACATCCCACCATTTTCAGAGAGCTCTGTTTTGTCACAGCAACACAGCTGCTGCAGTGTGATGGTGTAGGGCTGAAATTCCAAGGGAGAGTCCCTGCTGAGGCTGCTCAGCTAAAGTGGGACTTGATTCCATAACCAAATCTCTCAGAGGATATATCAAGACCCAATAACTACTGATAGTGAGCCACTGCATGATGGCTGTGCACCATCTTCACACCCCTTGATTGCCATGGGAAGGAAATCCACATGTATATACAAGGAAACTGCAGTCAGTTCCATATATCTTCTGAACTGGATTCCAATTCACACTTAGGTTTGAAATACCTAGTTTGAGATGTACTGTAGATACAGCCATTCCCACAGAAACAATTTGTTTTTTGGTATTATTCGTTTCCATTTTATAAATAAGAATTTTCTTTCACTCTTTACAATGTCCTTTTATTATCTTTCTTCTCTACCTAAAAATGCAAAAAAAAGCAAAACCACATAAACATGAGACACGTCATAATAATTTCTTTAAAGCGTAAATGTTTTAAGATCAGACACGGAAGGATATGTATATTTTATGAAGTTTGCAAACATCACATTAGATACTCTCTGATCAAAATATGTTGTGCTTTATGCTGAGGAATATTTGGGCTAGAGTATTTGCTATTATTTCAGATGTACACTTGAATTTTCTTACTTAAACTGAGATTTGAAGTTAGCCTATTCCCCAGTACCACAGGCTTCCTTGTTTCAGTGCTGAATGGTATTAGCTACCTTAAATCAGCTTATCAACCACCCAAGAAAAATAACCTTAAATAGTTCTCCATATAAGGTCTACTCTGACCAATTATTGGGAAAAACTTTGAGATTTAAGACCACTTGGTAACTGAACAACATTTTCCTACAAAGTAAAGCAAGGAAAAAACACGTAAAATAATTAAAAAGTAACTTTAAATAGATGTAATTATTTCAAGAAAAACAAGTGCAATGTGTACTGCAAATTCAAAGTGACACAAATAGAAACTTCATCTTTTTACAAGCTCAGAAATAGTTGGGAAACTGAAATAGGTTTGGGTAGTCAATAACAATTAGGGTAAACTTTTGCTGTTCCAGTAAATTATAAGAATATATCAGTGTAGAATTACTATTGACACTAAAACAGGAGTACCAAGTTTATCAATTTTTAAAATTTTGAAAATAATTATTTTAATTTCTTTCCACCACAAGTAGCTATAAATTAAGCAATTTGTAGAAACTCCATGAAGTGATAGTAAGATTTATTTATTGTGGATCTGCAGTTACTTCTTAAAAGTCTTAAAGTTAGAAAGTTGCTTGTAAAGTTGTGTGTAAGGAAGTGGCAAATATGATACTGTTAAGAGAGAACTTAGGGAAGATGTTCTGTATTGAAATAGACAATTTATTTGACGTTCTTGACATTTCCTTCATCACTAAATAAAATTTAATTGCTCAAAAAGGATATTTAGCCAAAGACTTTGTTAGTTTTCAAAGCCATCTCTTTCTCTTATATAATAAACTTTTCATTTTATACTTTTTCCTACCTTTGTAAGGAAAAGGAAACAGAGAAGAGCAGACTGGTGTATATGGTGTTTTCCAAATTTGAATCTAAAAATTACTAGCAGTAGTGAAGAAAAAACTGGCAAGACTACAAAACCACTGATTCTTTAAGACAGATAATATTAGAATTGTGTAGGCAGACTACGTAAGAAGTCAGAGATAACAACATAAACTCACATTTTCACAATATAGACAATGGGAAAAGTCATACCAGAACATCTATGTAACCTTCTGAAAAGTTACAGTCTTTTAAAAAATTTTAACAAGAAATGCTACCACTTTCACATAGATACATGTGAGGAATGTTAAGTAAAATCTGAAGCTAATTGTTCTTAAGAAAGACTCTGGAGATGCATCATTCCCACACCCATCCCAACAATTTCTTGACCTTCATTTGCCCTGAAAAGCACAATAATTCATCTGTTTATGGTTGACTTTAGTGATACACTTCAATTCTTTTCACCGCCAAATGTTGAAGATTTACAGTACACTCTAAAGACTAAAACACAGGCAAAATTACCTTATTTCTTGCCAGGAAAGATGATTTCTGAATTCTTAGCACCTCCACACTTATGACTTACTCCACAAGTCAGTTTCCTGAAGGAACAACCCAAGTCATGTCAAGCAGAAACTGTGCTCAGCCAAAAGAGAAGCACGTTGCTCCTGGTTCCCCTCCAGGTATTGAGCCTGGGAAGAGCAGAGAACTGCATGATGTTTCTTTTCTGAAATGAAAAAGAGCGGTGCTACTGTTTTGACCAAGAGCAAATCTTTACACTGTCCCTGCTAGCCCTGTCCCCTGTGTATCACAGAGCCTTTCCACCCAACACCTTAAGGATTTTTTTTAAACACTGTTTTAGGATCACACAGTAATCTGATATACATACAGGGGTAATTACATTTTTGACCAGTAAATTATTCAACTGATATCAAATACATGTAAAGTAATTTAATCTAATCTATTTTTCAAAGTTGCTCTGGTCTAATTCCTTTATTTTCACATAATAGGCTGCTTGGACAAGAAATTCTCACACCTGTACACATATCAATAACTAAAATTATACTCAGTCACCCAAATTTGTAACTCCCTTCAGCTTTCAGAGAGGAGTTCTTTCAAAATGCTAACGAGATACACAGTTCATAGGGAATGTCCTCTCTTTGTACACACTGGAAGAGGTAAGGTCAGAGTCACCAGCTGGACTTTGCATTCTCGTGAGAGTGGCAGATTGTCCTCTCTGACTCATCTCCACACTGTGGCAAGGAAGTTGACAAGGAGCTTCTTTTCCCTGTCTTTTTTTTTGTTACACTCTCTCACTGCTCTTGCAATAATGGCCTTGTTCAGTTCAACAAGATTTTTATGCATGTGTTTCTTTGTTGTATTACACTGTGATGAGGAAGCAAATCCTTTTTTTCGGGGGATGTGTTGAATGAATATCCTTCGGGGGATAAAAGCAGGTCAGTTATTTCAGTAGGCAGCATCTCTAGATGTGATTCCTCTGTGAATTATATACACAGATATAAACTAGCAGACACTTCTTAACTGAACTAGCATTTGTAAGAGAAGAGACAGCAAACTGAAGAAGCTAATTTTCTATGGTAACAATCCTACAACATGATTTGTAGCAGTCTTGTACAGACTGACTTCATTTAACTCCTGAAAATAGGTCTCGTACACATTGACTTCATTTAACTCCTGAAAAAAGCTTTACTTTGATTTCAGTTGATGTGGTTACTTTGCTTTTGTAAGTCATGTCATATACACTGTATTTAAAGAATTCTTTTCAGAGACTGGCAGAAAGAAAAATTGGCAGGAAGGTATAATTATGAACTGAGAAATTGTTCTATATGATGTGAGCTACAAAAAGTGTCACATTGCTCTAAATTAATGAAAGTCTCCTGTAATACAGGAAATAGTAAAAATAGAACCTCAAATACATTAAACATATGCCTTAGGAATCCTTTAACAGATAAAATTAGTTTATTTCAGTTGCCAGAGAGATAAATATGGTGCAGAATATCTGTATAAACAGAATTATAATGCATGAAATTCACTAAAAGTATAACATAGCCATTGTTAAACAAGTCTAAAGAGAAGACCCATAATTATGTCATCTGCATATCTTCTTCACTGGCAAACTGCAATGCTCAATGATGAAAATCCCTATTTTGTGAACTTAACTGTTTGTCTGGACTGAAGAGATAACCATCTCTTCCTTGGAAAGTAATCAGTAAGTTTTCATGAGACTCGAACAGTGATGTATAAGGAGTAATTCTGGAGGATATTATGTCCTGTGGGCACACTTTTCCCTTACAGTTTCTCAAACAGTTTATTTTCAATCTAAGATTATTTGCTCCTACTTTATACCAGAGATATTGCATTTTCTAGTGAGTGTGTCTGTGAAAGAATAGAAGGATAGAATTGCAGACTTCCATTGCTCCAGCTGTCTCCCACCCATACATCAAGGTATCAGGAGCAATGAGAAAGCATTAACATAATTTAGAAGTTTTGGCTCCTCCTAAAACTAACAGTTCTTTGACCTGTGTATGAAAAGGTCTGTCACAAAATTAAGACCATATTTGGAGGAGACACTGGAAGTCCAGGCAGATGCAAACCCTCAACCTACTATTATCCACATTTAGTTTGAGTGGTGAACAGAACCTTCACTCAACTGTGTCCTTCCATATTTAAGGTAATATTTTTAAACATAAATGTTATTTTGTAATCTGTGGATGCTCTCCTCAACCTTAAGGGATAGGAATGACACTGCAGTGGGGGTAGGATTAGAAAAGAGTTGAAGGGGGGACGTGGAGGAGGAAGAGAATTAAGCAACCATAGGTTGTATATAATATTCACTGTGAAGGTAAACACATTTTGTGAAGAGTACCACTGTGTCTATTAACTAGAGGTCAGACAGACAGATTTAGGAATGTATTTGTGAGATGGCAACTAGAACATCCTCATGACATTCTTTCTTACTTTGACTGTGATTAGTAAAGCTTCTTTTATTTGTTTCCGTCAGTTTGTGTTAAGTCATCACTGAAGAAAAAGAAAACAATCTGCTTTATTTGCTTCATAAATATAATTATAAACTTGCCAGAACCAAGTTAGCCACAAATTAACATGACAGCTACATTCACTTTCACATGGATTATTTATGAAGAAAATTCAATGGGGTAAAGCTACTGATAGGACCAGGTGTTGCTGCAGAAGCCAATAGAGTTGCTATAGTGACAGGCCACAAGAATGGTCTAAAAGGTATGATAAATGACAAACATCTTGCAATTTGCAAGCCAGCAGAGCTTGGCATTTAAGGAATATTGGTTACATCTGCAAATCCATCTTCTCATATGGGAACAGGGGGGTATATTGTATCAGGCTCCACATTAATCTGATATATTCCCTTCTCTCTTTGATGCTTATAAACACTGCACTGATCTCAATGTCTATGTAGTGACTGAATTACTCTTCCTCTGTGTAGATCCAGATAGTATCTCTCCCTTTTCTGTTAGCTCTAGACTCAACAAATTTCCACAAGAAGATTTTCCTCAGTATATTTGGAGTTACCTGTATAAGCTGTCTGTGGTGGCACTGGATTTTAAATATTTAAAATTCATTCACCTTTTTAGATCTCTGAGCTGTCGTGGAAACTGGCAGCAGATTTTCCAAATAAATAATACAACATAAACCTATTTTATACATCAGTTAACACTTAAGACTAAACAAAACAAAGCGGGAAAAAAAAATCCAGCCAAAAAAAATAATCAGAACATCCATAATTATAGGAAAGAAAGCCTATAGAAAATAAAGCCTAGAAATTTTAGTAATGCTGTTACTAAAATCTCAGAACTACCTTTAAAATGTCAGAAGTTTCTGTGTGGATAAATATTGTATTCATCAATATCTACACACGCTATAAGGTTCTTTTTTTTTTTTCCCTCTTGAATTGCAGGAGGCCATAAACAGCTTATGCATATACTGACAAGGCTTAAGCCAAGAAGTGGGAATCATAAGGCTAAGAAATGAGAAGAAAAAAAAATAAAATAAAGCTCTGCACTTTTGCAATAGCATCATAGTGAATATTGGTGGCAGTGACAAAAAAGTACTAACCTTTGAATCAACACCCGCAATGCTACACCCCCATACAGAAAGTCTGAAGTCATGGTAAACTAGTTAAACAATAAATTAATGCTAGAAAAGCCCAATTTAAATATGATATTAGCTGTAATGAGGACACTTGAAGAGTCCATTGCAGTTCTGAAATGTATAATATATTTAAGGCTCAAATTAATCTTTTACGTTGCCTTCTGCACGTCTGGTCAAAGTCACTTGTGTTAATTCCCCATTCACTTTTTTTGCTTTTCGTATCTTGTGGTACAAATACTAAACTCAAGTAGAAATGGCTACAATTTCCTTATTTCGCCAAGGCTAGAAACTTCTGTACTCGTACAACCCTTTCTATTGCTAGAAAGGGAACATGAACAAGCACAAAAAATTATAAACTTGAGAAATTACCTTTCCAGATGAACATAAATTACAGTTTGTTACTTCAACCACATGGTGTGGCCTGGCTATGTGAAAGAAAGCCATCACCAAATTGACTGCGTTTTAAGGATTGGAAAAGTAGCACACATGACATGAGTTTGCTGCAAGCTGCTAGAAGTAAACCTTTCAGAATGGTGACTTGCATCTTCTGTGGCACACGTGGTTATGCAACAAGCACCAAGAGCAGCTAGTAACTCATCATGCATGCTGTGTGACCCAGAAGGAAGAACAGTGTATTTAACTTCTGCTCCACACAAAGTACTGTTTCATTCAACCAAATTCAACATTGCAGCACTAAAAGCTGTTTTGTATTAAAATAACTGCATCACAAGCAGAGGGAGGAGGCAAAACTCCCACTGGCTGAACTGTGAGCAAGAAGAAGATTGGGGTTGTGCTCCCCTTAATGCTACCTATTACACAATTAGCCTCCTTTTAATGATTGCTTCACTGCAGCCTCATTGTGTGCCATGGAAGGAGTGACACACACAAACCTCTCCTTAAAGGCTACCTTCCCTGGGTGGCTGCCTTCTATATTCACGTTCATCACAGCAGCTATTATCAAACAACTTGCCTCTCCATTGCCATCAGGGGTCAGAGGAAGCATGCTTTCCTCAGCCTCAGATGATGCTCTTCCACCTCATATCTTCACAAATCCCCACGGCCCTGAACAGTGACCATCCACATCCTTAAACAGTGCGAGCCTTACCACCTATTTCACAGAATCAACTAGGTTGGAAAAGACCTTTAAGATCATCAAGTCCAACCTTTGACCTAACATTGCCTTATCTACTAGACCATTGCACTAAATGCCACATCCAGTCTCTTCTTAAATACCTTCGGAGATGGTGACTCTACTGCTTCCCTGGGCAGCTTTTTCCAATGTCCAATCACTCTCTCTGTGAAGAACTTCCTAATGTCCAACCTAAACCTCCCCTGGTACAGCTTAAGGCTGTGTTCTCTTAGGTTATTACTGGTTGCCTGGGAGAAGAGACCAACCCCCACCTGGTCACAACCTCCTTTCAGGGAGTTGTAGAGAGTGATGAGGTCTCCCCTGAGTCTTCTCTTCTCCAGGCTGAACAACCCCAGCTCCCTCAGCCTCTCCTCGTAGCACTTGTGCTCCAGTCTCTTCATCAGCCTCACTGCCCTTCTCTGGACCTGCTCCAGCACCTCCACATCCTTCCTGAACTGAGGGGCCCAGAACTGGACACAGTACTTCAGGTGTGGCCTCACCAACGCTGAGTCCAGGGGAAGAATCACTTCCCTGGTCCTGCTGGCCACAATATTCCTGACACAGGCCAGGATACCACCAGTTTGGTTTTGTGCCTTTAACCTGCCTGTTGGCTTGTCTCCCATATGGTGGCATCCATCCCCATGCTATACAATTCACTGTCATCAATGGCAAGATGCCTTCCCCTGGAGAAACATCAGTATCATACTGTGCTGTTCACCAGAGACAAACCAACAGAAAACTCAAGATTACATCCGGACTGACATAACACTTGTGAAAGAAGAGTTTGCTAACTCGTGTGGGCTACTGACTGACCTGACAGTATGTGCCAATCTGCTCCAGGTCTTGGTTTTAGTTAAAAATTGGTCATCAGAACTCAAAAGAAAAGAAATACAGGGATGTCCCCCCCAACCTAGATGTTGGTAATACATTGGGGGATGTACTATGATGTACTATACTGTATTACACAGTGCAAGAGTCAGTATATTTTAAAGGCTCATGAAAAAATTAAAAATGAACTGCTTTCTATCTCAGTATCTCTCTTCCAACCACTGGAATATTCATGTTCTCTACTTTCCTCTCTAAATTCTGTTAATTTTAAATGAGATATCACATAAAGCATTCAGAGATCACATGAACAGAAAACTGCAAATTTTCCATTTTTCATTTCTCTATATGAATAGGGAAGAAAAAGAAGAGAGACTTAACTGGAAAAACAGAAAATGCTACAATTTATGAAGGTTGGAACAGTCTTATAACCCCAGAAACTCGTGGCCTGATAGTGCACTTTGCAAAGACAAAGCACACCAGAGGTCTGAATTAAAATGAGCCAACAAAAACTATTAAGACTCAAGAAATCTTCTAGACTTTACTGGAATTTGTCTTCAAAGGCCAAACATGTACAAGTCTTATATGGCTGCAGTACTTCAGTTTTTATTTGGGTTTGTTTTTTAAAGACCAAATACAGACATGAAAAAATTTATCATCATAGAGAAAGGAAATGGATTGTACTATATAAAAATGTTATTTACAGAGGAAAAACAAAGTGCATTATAGGCAGAATGCCAATGTTTTTTGATTTGCTTTGCAAAAGTGAATATTCTCCAATTAAATGTATTTTAAGAAGACTTTCTTTGATTTTTTTTTTTAAAAGCCTTCCTCAATCAAACCCATATTTTTTTAGTTCCTCATAAGATCTTGTTGTGGGTAAACATTCAGGGGAAGTGGAGACTGGATAGCAGCAAAAGCCTAATTAGTAACAAACATCTTCCCTGTGTACTACATGGAAATTTAGCACATAACACACCTTAAATTCTCTCCAATTTGAGGAGAGAGCATTTAAACACCCCGTCATTCATCTCTAGGTGGATTTAGAATCAGCTTCTTTTATGAAGATACTAAAATACTCCTCTAGTTAAGAAATACTCAGAGGCTTTATTTCAATATTTAGTAACAAAACCAAGGTGGAACAAAAACACTTTATTCTGCTTGGTACTGAAAAAATTAGCTTTTTATTGATCTTTACAGACTTATTTTCAATATTTGATTTTAAAATACAACTACCAAAATCACTACTGCAGCTGAAAAAGACAGGAAGAAATAAGCACTAAAGAGTCTTTAAAGAATACAAATATAAAATCCAGTGTTTGGATAAACTTTTGGTAAATTTTCTTTGGCAGACTCCTCTAGTACTCTTACTATTTTTCTTCTAATATGTGATAAAATTTTAATATGATGGTTTGTAAAAAAACAGACTACATATTATTTCTATTCTTTTCAGATTAAAAAAAACATACCTATGGTAAAATCATAGTCCATTTGCAATCTCACCATATCATAATTCAATTTTTATTTTCACCATTTCCTTGTGTGCCCTATGTGGTAGAATTATAACACTGTATATTGAAAAGAACAACTTGAAGACTTGCACAGGTATTTCTTATTATGTCAAATTACTTCTCTCTCATTCAGAACCATCCTAAAACCATCTTATTTTACAATGCCCATGCAAAGCACATGTATCACAATTTTAAAAGGAAGGTAGAAAAAAGCCCACAAACAAATCCTTATTTCTAGACTTTCTTATATGTCTTACTTATAGTAATTCTATCATTTTGTCTTTCCATTGTAAAGGCCTTTCTCTGAATGTGGAAAAGCAAAGACATGAAAAGTACTTAGTGGGAGTTGTCTTACTTCTGTGAAGATGATTTGTACACGAACTGGACCAACAGAGAAACTGGTTACAGACTCCTTTATGGCTGTCATTTCTAAACATGTCCAGTTCCAAGGAAGGGCAAACCTTAAGACATGGACTGAATTCCAAGCAGCATTAGTTTTGGATTCATAGGAACTTTGCACTGATTCCTTAATGGGATTTCTTTCAAGTGCTTTTGTCCTTGAACCTTTAATAAAGTTTAGAAGCATCTGAATTCCAAGACATTCAAGCCTAGGGAAATCCAGTAACTGATTTATGATCATCTTTCTTCAGAACAAAAAAAAAGAGTCACCACAGATATTCTTTGGATAAGAATTTTTTAAAGCACATGAACACTTCAGTGAGGAAATATGATAATTATTCAAATTTTTAAAATGTTGCCAATCGGAACGTGAGGATCAAGGAAAAAACACCCCTATAAAAGCAAAGAATTTTTTGACAAACAACAGGAAAATATCAAAGCATTTCCATATAAATTTGAAATATTTTTTGTATTGTCAAGAATCAGCTTACACCAAAAGGCCTCAATAGTGAGTCTTACAGACTCTGGTTGGAAAAATATTGAAGTAAACTTGGACTTCTCAAAGTAAATTCCAAAAGAAAAAAGTCAAATAAGAGGTTCAAAAGTGAACAGAAGTGTGAAGAAGAATACAATTAAAATCTCATAAAATTAGAGCTCCACAGTAATGACAAAATGTAATTCAACTAAGCAAACTCAAGTGGTTCCTTACATAGATGCTTTCAGAACACCGGATCATAATTCAAAATCAAATTATTAGAGTATACTTGTTCAGATTACTCTAATTCATCACTATTTGATCACATTGCAGAGCTGCCAGTTTGTCTTGAGATTACGTTTATTTACTAATTAATTTTCAAAGATAAAAAATTAAGATGCATTTTGTAAGAATGCATTTGTTCTACTAAAATGAAATGATAAAATAATCTCGATACTTTTAATTCATATTTCTCCTAGCCTGGCTATGAAGTTATGTCAATTTGACAAACTTTGTGGATGCAGAAGCATTACAAGCCTTTGATCCTCTAGCATAAAAGAGGAAAATCCATTTCTTGACAGATTCACTTACAGAAATCAAAAAATTGTTTATACCTTTTTCCATACACAGAATTTGTTACATTATTGGGAGATTGTTGATGCCTATTTATGCAATTCATAATGAGTGACCACTGTAGTGATGCGTAGAAATTATACAGAAGGGGTCACAATCAGTCTCCAGATAGCTTTGTGAACAGAATTTCAGTATGACAGACATGAAGGACTTCAATCTGTAAGCAGGCACTCATTGTTTCACAAGTGGGAGCTTGAAGCAAGTAGGAGCCCGAGCAGTACTTGGGGGAACACAGTGCTCCTGACTCAAGTCAAACTTCAGCAGTGACTGTGAACAGACAAAAGGCAATTAAAACAGTGAGTCTTTACCAACCGCAACTCTGAGGAAGAAGCACCCAGAATTACAGCTGCATCAGGAAGCTGGAGTGTAGTGGAAGAAGCTACAACCGCTGGATCTGTGTTTAAGTGCCTTTAGGAATAGGTTTACAAAAAGGTAAAATGAATCTGAACAGAGTTGTTTTATACTTATTAAATGTAACTTCACAGCCATGACTGCACAAGTTCATAATTCACTGTACTTTTATCCTGACCTAATAAGCAAAACACACATGTGCACTATTTCAGGCTGCAGTCAACCACAAAAAAAGACCTGACTTTGAAAGGCTACACAATTAGACTTTGTCCAAATTCGCATGGATAGTTTTGAGCCCTTATTATACCACTGTGGGTCCTATATACTAATCTAGTTTACAAATGAATGCAACATATTTCAGGATCTATGAGATTTTTCCCTATGCTTATTTACTCATTCTTTAGCAAGGAATTTTGTTGCATTAGGTATAAATTGAGCTCAGTTTCCTGACTTTTGTGATACCTGGCCAATTGATACCAACCACCAACCTTAGACTTCAATTAAAACTTTCATAACACTCACAGGTAAACAATTAGTTCTTGGGCCTGAGGGTTTTCTCTTTCCCTTAAGAACTGCTATTCAAACAATATAACCTTTAGCCAATGACCCTTTATGAACTCAGAATTTTCATGATCAGCTATTGATGAGTTTATGCTTAGAGAAATGAAGTTGCTAAAGTTCAACAGAAGAGGATAATCATTAACTGCAGATCTCAGGCTATCTGGAGACATGAACTAATCAACTAGTTACTTTAGACAAGAAAAAACCTACCTGAGTAATTATATATTGCATAGCCATAAATGTAATCATATTCTATAGAAGACCGTCATGTGATTCATGTGTAAAGCCTTCATGAGCATTATTTTATAATATGTACTTTAGTACGTTTAGACATTCATCTGAAACTTGACAAGCTGGTGCTGTATTTTAATTTATGGGAATTATGGTTAAAGGTGATCTGAACAAACAACTGAGAATTGAAGCAGTAATTAGCAGAACCAAGGAAGTGTGGAATGATTAGGAATAAATAAAATAAAGTCATTTTCTAGTAGAGGGTGTCAGAAAGGTTCTCAGGGAGAATGTTGAATGAATTGAAATTGTTTTATGAAAATGCAGTATTATTATATGGATTAATGATCCATTAATGTCTATCATTTACAAGCATAATAAAGTTTACTATTCAAAGCTATGTAAAATAACAGTGTATTTGATATATCACCATGAAGATGAAGAACCAAACTGTTGCAGTTAACTGTTCATACACACTGGGGCAATAAGCTTCTTCATTACATTGTTAAGTATCAGCCTTCAGGACCCACAGTTCTGCCTCTTCAATTGCCTCATATTCAACATAATACAAGAGTAATGCACAAAGTATACCCTCCTTGGGGTTTAAATCTCCTTTTATAGTCTTTTGATTTTGAAAATAGTATCAGACGTGGATGTGTCTTCATTTCCCCACTCCTAGAGCTTCACCAGCACAGTAGCTCCAGCAATTGTCTGTATGAAACTAAGTATCATTCAGGTGGGTCATACAGATATTGGGACCCACATTCAGTGCATTTGCTAAATTTTGCAGCGTCAGGAATGGCATTTAAAAACATACTGGACAAAAATGTCCCTTTCTCTCATGAAGGGACAACTAAGAATTTGGTAAGTTTAAGGAAAATAAATGCCTGTGCCACAGTGCAAATTCACCATCTGCATTCCCCAAAAAACATTCCTAAAGATTTATGGAGCCTTGGCTACAGCTGAGAAAGCAGTACCTAAATCAGGGGTGACCTCTCCAAAAACCTTGGATATAATTTTTTCTTTTTTTAAATGCACTTTCTTGTGATGATCACTTAATGCTCAGCCCTGAATTTTTCTGGATCAGCCAGATGTGCTAGACTATGTTTAGAGAGATACTGCAATAATGGCCCACCTTGTCAGGTGCAGAAGAACATTGAGGTACCCTGTAATACACATCACCGGATCTTCATTTGGGTGCTTCTCTCAAAGGGAGAAAATCCTATCTTTAACAGTTCTGTTGAGGTGACATTGACTCCAACTGCAACCTTCAGAAACAAAGCACGTGTTCCCATCCAACAAGGAATGCAGCAGTAATAGCTTAGGAACAAATCACAAAATATTCTGAGATGGAAGGAAACCATAAGGATCATCGAGTCCAACTCTTAAGTGAATAGCCCATAAGGGATCAAACCCCCAACCTTGGCATTATTGACACCAAGCTCTACCCAACTGAGCTAATCTCAGGGTCACATGAAAGGTTTTGTAACAGCACTTTTTCAGATTTCACTCTTTTTTTTTTTCATATGGAAGTGGGAAATACAAGTTAAGCAATAGCCTTTGCACCTCCAAAACAGAATATGGGATTTGAGAGTGTATTATGAGAAGTATAATTTTCTATGGGACAAGTGGTAACCTCGTTTGAAATATAGCCATCACCAATCTAACCCCTGAGTGGGGGGCCTCATTTCCATTGTCCACGTTAATGTAGTCTACATTGTATTCAGGTGAATATTTTACAGCAGTAATCAATACTTCAATTATTTTATATGAATGCTTCCCGTAGTCTTCAAAGAAGCCAATGAAATGGTTTAATTCAGTGAACTGAATTTAACCTGGTCCCACCATAGTGATAATGATTGCAGATGTGTTGTAACTACCCTGGGATAAATTAGACCTAGTTTACATAAGAAAAGAAAATCTGAGATGCTTCCAAAGTTCAGAAATTGGATTTGGTGCATAGAATTTTTGAAGCAAGAAAAGACTATCTAATCTGACCTGTTGTGTAACAACACAAGGCATGATCTGCATGCAGCTCTTTGTTCGGCTTCAGCCAGCTCATGTGCAGACATGCCTTTAGAAATGTAAATGGTAACTATTTTGAATTACTAAGTCTAAAAAATGTGCCTAAAATTTTCAAAGTGAATATTATTTCTAGGAGATACTGGCTTTATTTGTCATCTTGGATAGATATCCGGCAAAATCAGCTTCTGGTACTTTTGTCTTCAAATTGTACTTTGTCTACAGGTATATTTGTTGAGTAGACAAACAAAAAAGAAAGACTTTAAATTCTTTCTCATGTTGTCTAGACATGATAATTCCTGCAAATTCTTTCATACTGCTTCTCACAGGGAACTGCCTTCAAAAGTGAAATTCTACTACTTGCGTGCTACCAGAATAATTTATTTCATAACGTAGCTGTGTATCTCATTCAGGCCCCTCAGTCTGACACTACCACATTTTGATGTCCACTGTTAAACAATAATAATTTCATATTATTTAGCTCTCTACCACAGCACAGTGTAAACATTGGCAAACTGCTTCCTGGAACAAGTGGGGTTTTTTTAATCTGATATTTTTTCACTGTCATCATATTTTAGACATTAGCCTTACACATTCCTCAGGAATGGAATGTCTATACACCAAAAAAAGAAGATACATGTCAAGATAGGACAGAGATTATTTTTTTTTGCAACTGCATCTGCTTTTGTCTTGTCATTGCACAAGTCTCACAGCTTTTCTCATACCACCTTCATTCACCTGCATAAGTGTTTTCTTTTCCTTTTCTAGCCTAGCAGTTTCTGCTTGCTAGCACATGGCTTTGTTTCCATCAGGAGAACAGCAACAAAAAGGCAAAACCAAAAGGCTGTAAAATATCCTTGCTCTTGCTTCTAGTGTAATAAGCTACAGCCCACCTGGCTACAAGGCAACAATTATCTCTTTTCTAGTACTTCATCTTTCACATATTTATAAAGGAATGTGTTTCACATCTCAGAAATTTTCTGGACACAACATTGCTGTGCAATAATCTACTAAATATCAGAGCAACGGCACCATTTTATCTGCTTTGAAGCCAATGAATGGATAAGCCCAATAGCACAGTCTTCCTAGGGACAGGATTGTCACTAATGAGCAGGATTATTGGCGTGATGCCATGTCCCTTTTTTCTGGGGTCTACTGCAGGGAATATAAACAAGAAAGAAAAAAGGACAGATGCAATCTCCCTAAGTTTCAGCAACTCCTATTTGCCAATAAGCACTACTAGGGCAAAAGGCTTTAATTTTCTCTAATTTATGAAGCAAATCAGCCTGGCCAATGGCCAATTTCAGAGCAGTAGCTCCAAGCTAGGTGATTCCATCACAGTACATTATGCTATGCTGAACCTGCATTGTGCTAAACCACAAGGTTTTCTCTGAAGTTATGAAAATTAATCAATTCTCTAAAAATTTCCTACTAAAACACAGTAAATAGGAAAAAAAATCTTCAACATAAACAAAACAGAAATCCCCTCTGCTATAAAACTGAATGCAAATGATAGATTTTAATAATTGTAAATTACATGTACAGTGCTTCTGACTTTTAGGCAATATTTGCCTATAGTTTTACACGGTTTGGCATAAAAAGATGTTGAACTTGATTCTAATTAACTGTGAGAAGTCTTGCTGCAAGATGAGTGGGGTGAGAAACAATTGACTTATTACAGAGCTTGAAAGAGGGCAATGAAGGAGCTTGAAGTTATTATTAGGTTGCCAAATTTGTGGACTCAACAGTATCTATGGGCAATCCAATTTAAATCCAATTCATATCAATTTTACATGATTTCTTTCTCATATAAAACTAAATCAATGGAATATTGAACTAAGTTAATAAAGTTTTCCGTATGGGAAGTTGCATAGTTTTAACCAAATGAACTCTAAGAATGACATAATCAAAAGCAATGTTGCTCATGTGAAACCGAGTGATAAGATCATTTGCTGATGAACAGGAATAAGAGACACTGAGACTTATGTGATCAGTTTGCACACAATCTGTTCTATTTTTCAATATGTGGCAGAGGACCTAAATGCTACCCCTATTTTTTGAAGCCCTTTTGCAAAACTCACTGACATTGCTAAGGACAGCAGTAGGCCCCTGCTTTTGACTGCTTCCCCCTGTACATGGCCACAGGCAGGCTCCCAGTAACCTAATGCAAACCCAGATTCTAAGAATAACTGGCTAAATAATGGATGAACTGTGACACACACACACATTGTGTATAATCACAGTGAAACCTCTGAAATTTCACTGGTAACTCAATTAGGCAGTTATAGTCTAATTGCATTAGAGCAAGTGAGTGTTGCTTAATGGCCTTAATTCTTACAAAGGCTGTCAGCCACTTCTCACTCTCCTATGCTACAGTTTTGGACTTCCTCATATATCAAGACTTAAACTTTCCAGGAAATCATCACAGATGATGGAATGGTGTAGTAGTGTCCTCTCATTACTGAATTCCCATCCCAGATGGCTTGGCAGTAACGCTCCTCCAGGTCCTGCTGTCAGATAGGAGCTTCATCTGAATTACCTCTATTCCAGGCTCCTGGACACCTACCTGCCCTTCTCTCCTACACATAATGTCTTCACCAGGCAGTTGTTCTCACTATACTTCACCCCACTGAAGCATAATGGGGACAGCTGTCGTCACCATTAATGAGACAGGATGAACAGATGTGGGTGAAGGAGCCTCTTGCTGTATGACTGGTGGTCTAAGTTCAGCACAGAGACACGCAACGTGCACCGTGCTCCAACCCCTGCTAGATGCTCACAGCAGTTACTTCACAAGCCCTTAGGTCTTCGTGAGTAAATCTACATCAGAGTGCATCAAGCCAATTGTTCTCATTGCTGAGCATGAATATCTTGGTGCTTTAATTAATTCACTCTCAGCATGAGCACCACTGTGCTGGAAGCACACTCGTTCTTGAAGAGCCTGGGCATATAATTACCACCATGAAACAAAAAGACTAATGGACTGATAGAATCAGTGGACGAGAAACATGAAGGAAAACAGAAAAGACGAATTTTACTAAGACAAATCTAACTTGAACTCTTTTTGGCAGAAGCTGTCACCACTCTCTCTCTCTCTCTATATATATATAAATACATATACATATTTTTTTTAATCCTCACTCATTTCTCTGAGTCTCCCAAAGTCTTGGTGGCTTGATAAATGACTCTTTTTAGTTTTAAGTTGTACCTGGAGTTGTATTCAAAAATTATGTCTAGTCATATTTTTATTTCTTGGCTTAAGGACATTTGGGGCAGTTGGAAAAAGGAAAATCATAGTTTTCATTTGGTTTTCTTCTTGAAAAGCTGCTTTATGTACCCTATGAAGCAATGTAAAAACAAAACAAAAAGAAAAAAGAGGGGAAACTAAATCATGGCAATAAAATATGAAGGCATTTCTCTGACTTGCCCAATAAATGTGCTAGTCCAGATAAAGGGGGAAATGTGTATATTCTGTTAGTGTACCTCTTAAATATGAATGGCTTTCCCCCCCTTCTCTCTCAATTCTTCTATACCAGGGCACAGCCTTCCATGTTGTTCCTGTGACATGACTGCATGTCTGCGAGTTTTCATGTGGTACTGGTTTTCTGACTTTACATATCTTATCACACTTCTAATTTATGCAACTGGCATGTTCTGGCATGCACTTTTCTAAAAGAAAGAAAAGATAAATATAGCATTGATTTTGTGTCAAAAAAGCCTATTCCTAAATTTACCAGGAAAGTGATTTGTTTGAGCCAAACATACCGATGTAAAAATTTTGGTCAAATCTTTAATGCAGAACAAAGCTACCACAAAGAAATTGAAAAAATCAAATTAAATGTGAATTGGACAAAAATTACAGAGAACATTATCAAGAAATAAAATGACATGCTAATGCTTTAAATTATAGCATTTTTTCCAGTTAATTCTCTGTTTATAAAAAAAGAAAAAAAAGAGAAAATTGACACCTTTGATCTCAGATTCAGATTAGAGACTTTCATGCTGTACATATTAAGCAAGTGGGTAATAACTAACAGGATATTCAAAGATATCATCTACTTATCCCACGACTACCCAAGGTTTTCCCTTTAGCACAGAAATATATTTACTAAATCTATGACAAGCTGATTTCAGGCCAGCTACTGGGACCTCATCTGGAATGTGCTAATTGGAAAGAAACATGAATACAAGTGTCCCAAAACCCAGATGATTGCCTGGATCAGCAGGCTATGTAATGAGGGCTCTGTTTCTGGGGTTTCATAATTTGGAACGTAGTGTTGCAGTGTTGTCACCAATACAGAACAAAATGGAAAAAAATGGAACACTCAATATTGTATTAAATGTGGAATTCTTTGTTTCCAACTAAATCTATCTATATTTGCTTTGCTGTTGCTTGCACAATCTTTACTTTTCTTAAGAAATACCCTTGCCTCACTTTCCAGAAACAAGGCAAACCTTTTCACACTCGGCAATACCCTACAGAAATCCAGGTATTCGTTGGAGAATTAAAGAAACAAAGAACAGGTGCAAATGAACAAAAGGGGTCAAGTATGAGGATTTTTAGGTACATCTCACAGAACAAAATCTGTACAAATGGGAATAAACAAACCCTTCAGTGTGGCAGGTCTTTGAAAAGGCTTACCACCTCTGATTCATGCTGACAAACCCATGAGTCTCTTTCCTGTGTTCAGTGCTACAGTAAAATCCCAAATAATATCCAATTTAAGAAAGCTGGTGTCAGCTGCCAATCAACACAAGTTGTGCTTTACTATGTATCCAATTTAGTCTCTAAGAAGAGTCCCAGCTGTAGTTTGCCTGCTCCCTTTATATTGCATTTTTCCTATGCTGTTGCAGCTTTACACACAACTTTACAGCCTTCGATGAAGTTGTTGCAGGCTGTTCACAGACTGCACCGTGCACATGCAATGCAGTGGTTTCTGCTGGTGTTCCAGAGCTATTCATTATTGTCAGTAACTCAGCACACGGTGCTCTTACTGCAGGCTGCCAACTACTGTTTAGCATGTGCATAGATTTTATGCTGAAAGACATCTTCTATTGTCATTTAATAAAATGACTACAATAATACTACCTTATATTTATAAAAATCCCCTTTCATCTAAGAGCCTTAAAATACCTTATGAACTTTTTTTCTGGGATATAATGCTATGGATTGTTCCACCTGCCACTGAAAAAGAGCTTCTTTTAAACATACAACTACCTACTTACCAGCATAAAGCGCTGCTACATCATTTTGCCCAGAGAGGTTGTGGCTGCCCCATCCCCGTTCAAGGCCAGGTTGGATGGGACTCTGAGCAATATGATCTAAGGTGTCCCTGCCCATGGCAGGGGGTTGGAGCGAGATGATTTGAAGGTCTCTTCCAGCCCTAACAACTCCATGATTCTATGATTTTGAACATGCCTATATGACTACATCAGTTATAAAAAAAGAACCACGGGAACCTCAGTGAAGAAGCAGAGCAGGACAATGTTAGAAGGTACCAGTATGGACTAATTTGCTGTTCCTATGGTCACTGCTATCAAGAAAACAGGGCCACAGGTCTGCTGGCCCACAAAAGTAGATATAAGGGAAAGTCTGAGGCACTGCTTGTAAAAATAGATGAAAGGAACTCAAGAATAAAGAGAGCGGTGCCTAAGATTCTAAAGTGCATTTTTAATCATGACTATATCCCAAAAACCTAAACAGTCAAACAAGAAACACACCAAGTTTGAATTTAACATGGAAGCAGCAGGTGAACTGTCTAGCATAAAATCAAACTCAAGCAGTTCTTCTTGCCTCTCTAGCTCCCAATTAAAAGAAAATATGACACTGTGAGAACTCTTTCTTCTCCATGACCAAACTAACCTAATGGTTTACCGTAAGTTTCTTACTTTCACATAACCCTCTCAAGTGCATTGATTCAGGGATTGAAACTCCATGACAGCACCAAGTATTACTATTTCTCATAAGTGCTGTAGTAAGGCCTGGAAAGGGAAGGGAGAAGAGATGAGATCACGTTATTTCCACAAAAGATATTGCAACACTATGCTGCAAAGATTTACTTTGTTCGTGCTCCTCATCACCTATAGTTATAATATCAGCTGTTTCTTGGGAGGGTCATTTGCACTGTACCATTCTGTGTCTTTGAAAATGCTACTCATCTATGGAATAAATGTAGGGCTTCATAAGCTTAATTCTAAAATTAATTAAATTTTGGATGCTTTTCCATCCAAACTCCTTCTGTACCTAAGAACTAGTAAAAAATTGGTTTTCTAAATATGTGTCCCATGCCCCACATGAACCCTTGAACTTCTATATGTGCATCAAGGACAGCACTTGACCCTAAGTTTGTTTGAATCTCCTTTTGTTGAAAAAGGCTGTTATAGTATTGGCCCTGTTCTTATCTCTTGCACACAGTAGCCCAAATTCTTCCCTGTTACACAAGTCCAATCTCACATTGATTTCAATGAGTTTCATCAGAAAAACTGAAAGAGAATTTGGCCCGTAATCTCTGACTATATCATATAACCAGTAAGTGCTTAGCTAAGATTAGATTTAAAGATAGTCCAGGAGGATAATTCAAGGACTCCAGAACCTTTACTTACACCAAAGTCTCCTGCCTTTGGGGAAAACAGAAAACAAAACAAAAGTGCCTTTAAAGCACTATGTTCCTCAAATGGGGGCAAACCCTTAATTAATATATTGTTTCTTTTCCTCCATCATTAACACAAATAAGAGGAAATGCTTATATTCTGGAAGAGAATTTGGGGCTTCCTTTTCCAAAGTTTTCTTACAAAAATGTAATGTGGCTGTACTTGATGGTCTTAGCAAAGGGAATAACTTTCTGCTTTTCTTTAATTCTGTGTACCACAACATTGGAAACAGCAAGTTTCTCCATACACATTAATCTACAGAAATTTTGACTTCCTTTGAGTTAATTGCCTAAAAACATGTCTACTTTCTGTTGTGGGCTGCTCTGTGCTGCAAGTAAGCAGTTTGTGAGCTAAGGGATGAGACACTTTTAAAGCTTGAGTTGTTGAGTACACAAGGTAGACTCCTACAGCCTCAAGACCTTCAATACTTGCACTGACAGTAAGTTTTAGTGCTTCATGATTGAGGAGGTAGCTTATTAGCCTTTGTTCTACTCACAGGTCTTCCTCCCTTTAACTGGAGTCAGACTTGTGAATTATCAAGAATTAATCCCCAGAAAAGGAGAAGTCACTGAGTAAAAAGGACATGTGTGGATTTCACAGCCTGCTTGCTTCTGGCTTTGTGGAGATGAGTACAACACTTTTCACTCTCAAAAAAACAACCAGAAAATAAAGCACTTCTTCACTATCTGAGTTGTTTAGCCACACACCATCACTCGATTAAATATTACAAAATATTATGAGGTGAGAAAAAACAGCTGTGATTTCTGTCTGGTGTGGATGAGAAGACCAATAAAGATCACTGTCACGTTTTCAGATTTTAGAAAGATTTTCATCTTAACAGATGCAGCAGATAATCTTGTTCATGAAGTAAACAAGCAACAAAATTCCCAAAAATCTTTGAACCCTCAATGCAAAAGTAACCAAAAAATTAAATGGAAATGGCAATTTTGCAATCATTTCTCTAATAAAATTGCACTTGTAGGCCAAAAGAAATAAGGAAATACTAAGAGCACTAAGAATCAGCGAATTAAAACAAGTCCCAGGAGCAATGGATAACTCACAGCCACTTTTGCAAGCTTTTGTGTATTTAGATTTTTAATCTATTATACCTCTGGAAAGAAAATCTGCCCTGGGTTTAGGAGCCTGCAGAAATGTGTCTTACGAAGAATGCTGTTGGAAGCCTTAAGCTAGCAGAAGCCCCAGCTCTGCTCCCTGCCAGCTCTCCGGAGAAGGCACGCATCAGGGCCACAGGACTAGCTGCCAGCCGAAGGTCCCCTGCTCCCTCTCTGATTTACCTCAGGCCACAGTGACAGGCCTGACACACATTTAATTAGGGAATGGCTGTGGCTATTAGAGATGCCACAGCCTGACTTGCTTGCTACTACCCCTCTGGCAGAGGTTATCATCTTAGGAGAATGTTTCAGGGCTGCTTTACAGTGGAGTACTTCAGTTTGAATCCATCATCGCTGGCCGTGCCAGGTGAGTCTGTGAACTTTACCTTCAGGGTAATGCCCTGACCCTGGTGGAAAAAGCATTGTGGGCAGTAACAACAAGCAGCTGGTAGTGGTTCAGTTCACCTCAGGTGCAACCTTGGCAAGAGTGTCTGAGCAATCTACACCTCTGGTAGACTTTGTTGCCACCCTTCAATCGCACCATCATAAGCTGTAAATAAGGAGATGTAATACCTTTCTGCAGCTCTTCCTGCTCTCTCTTCTTTACCACTCCTCCTTTTCTTCTCCAGGCTTAACTCTATATGGGTGAAATCAGTAATGGCTCTTACTATCACACAGAGAGGGAACATTTCTGTGTCATCTTTGATGGCTGGTTGAGCAGCATAAGTCTACTTATTTCACAGTTGTGTGGTATGGACTCTGAAAGCTATTACTAAAAACACTTTCCACAAAAATAAAACAATTCCAACTTATGTCTGTATGCAACATCAGACTTCCTGCACAATTACAGGGAACTGCACTCTGCCAGCACTGTTAAATTGAGGATCTCTCTTTTCCTGGCTCTGCTACTGCTGGACAGCTTATGTTCCCACTAGTTTGCCTCCATCTGTGCTAACAACAGAATCCTTTTTGATTAAAATGTTTCTGAGTTGTATTGTGAAAGTTCATTTGAACTGTGCACTTACTTCCCTTAGAAATATTTCTCCCCCATTTGGATGCAAGACAGAAGCATTTGAGAGTTACACCTCCAGCCTGAGTTATTTCAATGAGGAGGAAAAATAGATCTTTTAATTAAGATGCAGTTTTTCAAAACAGTTTTTCAAACTTAAGCTATGGAATAGCCTTTTCTTATTATGTGTGTATATATATATAGGTTGGGTTTGGTTTGGTTCGGTTTGGGTGTTTTTTTAATAGAGACAGTTAAACAAAATTTGTGGAAAAGTACCTGAAGAAAAGCGCGAGTGAAGAATATCCACTCATGGGGATGTGCAGATTCTGATTTCAGAACTTTCTAAAATACAAAAGAATTAGAGAATCTCACTAAAGAGCTGTTTAAATGAGGTACAGAAGAACAATAACTAAGTAAGCAAAAACTGAAGTACTAAACACTGAATTGACTATATTTCATGAAGAAATCTCAGGATACTTTGGTCTCCACAAAAAAAAACTACCTTTTTTTTTTTTTTTAAATTGTGAGAAACATATAGGTTTTCCTGTGTTCTCAGCAAGATTGACAATTGCATGGCCATTCAAGTTTCTAATGAAAACATGATAGCTGTAAAATCACATTTAGGTATAAAGTACAGCGGGTAAGGAACATACCTTTTATCATAGCAAAGACCATAAAGTCTATTTCCCAATTAAAAGAGAAAGGATAAAAATGTAACATATTAAAACAGGGACTAATAAGGAAATTATCAGAGGAAATTAAGATAAATTAGTAATTAATTAGACTGTAATTAGAAGATAATTAAGGAAATTAAGGAATTTAGGATGCACATTATAGGTTCTAGTTAAGACAATAGTTCTACTTCAAAATCTAATGTCATTAAGAATTTTTGTAATTCTCAGGGACACATTTCAGGTATTAAAGTAGTGAAGTTTTCATTTTCAGGTGGGCCTTTAGCCAAAGCAATATCTCTGTGCTCAAGAATAGTGAATATTTTCTTCTTCAAGCAGAGCTGAATGCATTTCTTTGGAAATTTTGGGAATGATGCAATTCCTGCAGTGAAAATAAGGTCAGGTTTGAGTCCAGGTTTGAAGTCCCTTTAAGTAAGTGAAGCAAGAATCTTACATTTTGTATCAACCTTGCTGAAAGCAGGGATGCAAGAGAAGGAGACAAACAGAAAACATTAAGATTCCTGCCATTTTCAAATATCAGAACATTCTCATGCCTGAATTGTATTCCTAGCCTACTCCTTTAATAGATAGTTTCAGAAAGGGTAGCTTAGGTTGATTCAAAGGCAGGTTTCAGAGGTACTGTGAAAACAGAAGCACTTCTCTCTCACACATTAATGTCCAAACATTTACTAATAAAAGGAGTAAGATCCTGTTTGTTTTCACTGGTCTCCAGAGTTCCAGTGCCACTCAGATCTAACATTTACTTGGAATATGTATTATTTAGTACATTACAGTTCAACCCAGGTACAGCCAAGAGCAGGCATTACATACAGTTCAGAGCTCGTGGGTCTAAGCTAACCACACTTTTGCATCAAGTTCCTACCCTTTTGCAAAATACAATATTCCATCCACACAGGGGGAAAAGGTCTGTTTGTAACAAATCTATGACATTGTACTTTAGCTATTCCAAAACAATCCATTTTCTGACACGCTTAACAAGGAGTAAATTCAGGACTCAAATTATTAGGCTCAAATTAGCCTCTCTACCTGTTATTCCCATCTGATATGAATTTTTCTTAGACCATAAAGCTACAGAGGTAAAGCCTGATTAAAAATAAAAAATGAGCATACACTTCTTTCTCCATGATGAAATACCTCTCTCTTTGATGAGTTTAAACTTGCAATTATGTTTGAAGACTGATGTCAGATAACTGCTGAGCTTCTGTTCAGGCAGTGAACAATATCTCTTTATTCCCTAGGTACTGCTTGGAGCCACAGGCCAGCTTCAGGAAAACTGCCTCTGTTGCTGATCAAGAAGACTAAGTAATTTGTGGGATGTTTCAGGGAGGAATCCTTAGAAAGGAGTACCCAACAATTTTCATGAAAAAAACAGAGGCAAAGGTTTTGCTTTTGTTCTGTAATTTTCTTCCCTCTCTCTCTTTCATCAGAAGTACATCAAAATGTATATAATACATAAATATAAATAATCTATTATTTACGTGGTATTAATTACTGGGATGAAAAACACACTTGCCAAAGAAATCTATACAGGAGCCATGGGAGTCTGCCCACTAAAATACAATCATCCTCTAAATAAATATAACTACACTGCAAAAAATAGCAGGAACATGCAGTACAGTATGATAGGAAGAGTAGAATAATATGTTCAATTGTAAATCACTGTGCATGGAAATTTAGGCAGGCATAATACAATTACCCAAATGGAGGTCAAATGCAATTTCACAGGGTGAATAGCAGACTATGACCATGTATCTGTTTAATTTTTTTAATTTCGGAATGATCCAACCATTATTTAACATTTGGGAATATATTTCATTTTTCATATGCTATTCCAATGAACGCAATTAATTAATTTAGCGGACAATTGCAATTTGCATGATTTTCACAAGGAACACTCTACTTAACGTTTGGAGGTTTTTATTCCAGTCTCTACATTTAAACTAAAAAAGGAAGGGTGCAAAGTGAGCAGAGACTATAAATCATAACACTCAGTTGAAATCACCTCAAAACTACCTAGGATTATATCTGGAATAGTCCAGGTTTTAGGTTTCTAATTCAGACCAATTATCTCACCAAGCATTCTGGTTTGTGATCAGTCTCAAGCTGGATCTCACAAAAATGATGATCTTGCTCTTTAAGTCCTTCTTCATGCTTTGGAGCTATTATTTACTATCTACATTCTTAATTGTTATTTACTGATACTCAGAGTTTTGTTTTTCTCCCTTTCCTTGAAGATCTTGATTCTGTAACACATACGAGAAACAAAATAAACAAAATGACCAGGCTTTTTGAAAATGTGAAGTTTCATCATCACATTCATTCAGAGTCAGAAGAACTCTAATCAAAAGTGCTTGAGTCAGTTTTACCTCTCAGATACCGCTCTAAACAAATCAACACTCATGAAAGCCAGTTTCTGTGTTAGCTTTCAAAGCCAACTAAGAAAAAAAAAATCCTTATTTTTGAAGATGCGACTGTTTAACCTGCCTCACATACATATCTGATTCATTATATCCAAATAGACACAAGATGTTAAAACTTGCAAAATCACAGAAAATGACATAAATTGTTCATCACCTTACAAACCTTTAGTACTACACCCATAAATACAGTGCTTCATTAGTAAGACGCTGAGTTGGATCAATGTTGGCTCCTCTTGACAGTTCTGCTACATACCTGTCTCATTTTGTTAGTTTAATGACCTTGTTTCCAGCTCAATCCCACAAGTATAGTGTGGTCTCTGTTTAAAAAAAAAAAAAAAAAAAAAATTAACAATATGATTCAGCTGATACATATTTAAACCCACTCATCTGTGCAATACTTAGTGACTTCTTTTGGCCAGGGATCAGCAATGAGCAGCAGTGTGAAACAACTTTTTCTGCTGCAATGATTTTCCCTTGTGAAAACTGGAAACAAATTTAAAAATCAGCTCAGTTTCATTAGTTAAAAAAGTTCTTTGAAAAATAGTCATCATGTATCATGTTCATCAGCTATTCCCTGGGCAGGGACATATATGCTCTACCCCTGAAAAACAGCTAGGACAGACCAGTGATACACTGGTATGTCTGGCCCCATTGTTTTCTGGGGTTGTCCCAGAATGAAAGATTTTTCTTCTGAGTGCAGACTGATAACATCATTGGAGTCACAAGTCTACAAATAAGAGGTGAACTTGGCAACATCAGCACTGAAACCATAGAGTAAAATTTATGTTTATTGTACGTTGTTCGGAGAGCTGAGCACGTTGGCACCAATCCAGCAGAGCACTTAGAGCACGGCTGGGACTCCTGACGTGCCAACAGCTCAGCCCAGCTCCCAGGGCTTTGCTGAACTGGGCCTGAGAACAGAGCACCCCACTGGGCAGAACCCATGCCAGACAATTGTAGCAGGGGCCTAGTCTTATCATCTTTGTGCTTTTTGCTATTTGTTGACAGCAGGGACAGTGGATATCCACTCACAGGGACCCATGGTATACCAGAAAAACATCAAGGAAACCCTATCAAGGGAACTTTATCCAAGTTAGTGAAGGTTTAGCTGTTGCTTTCAACACAGATATCATTTCATTTAGTCCCCCTGTCTAAGTTCTTTTAGGATTATTATCATTATTATTAGTCTTCCTTTTTTATTTAAAGCATTTTTCCAATTGTATGGATCAATAATTGCATAGCAGGACTTTGGTCACCAAAAGAGGAAATGTTGGTCCCTGAAGCACGTTGTTGGTCCCTTTGAAACCTCATTAGTAGCTTGTCTGGTTGGTTTTGTTGGTAATGGGCTTGCACTGCATTGATGAGAATAAAAAAACCCAAAGTTTCAATACTCAACAGCTTGAACTATTAACTTTTTTTAGAGGTATAGTTATGAGACACTGGAAGATTTTTTTCTCCATGCTGATATCACATTGGCCAGAGTGAAGAAGCAAGCACCTGGATGTATTGCTTGCTTCTTTAAGGTTTTGAGTACTAACAACCTACCTCCAGGTTTGACTATGCTGAAAGATTTGAAAGTTTTAATCCCTTAAAAACAATTTCCAGATTTCCATCTAAGAGCATGCATACTTTTTAGTCTAGAACCATTTGGAAGGATGCTTACTGATGGTGAAAGTGATAACATATTTATCTACTAGTTTATCAACCTGTGCTTGGGCTTATGTGACTTAGGAGAATGACCTGATGACCTCAGAACAGAGGACCCACATTATTCAGCCTGAAATTTCTAAACCCTTGAGGGAAACTCCTCAAAACAGAGGCAAGAAAAATCCACCCATTAATTCTTTCCCACTCACATTTCACGGTTTACTATTTTTTTAAAATTTAGAACATTCGTCAAATCTTTGACATTTAAAACCAGACAAGACAAACAGGTTAAGATTCCAAGCTAAAAACCCTGTGTAATAGCAGCACACTTTCTCATCTTGACTCTGATAACTTGTTAGTAATAAACCACGAGAGAAATGTAAAGGAATTATAATCTGAAAATAAAGGATCATGGGAAACAGCAGATTTCCTAGGAGCAGTGAAACAACAAACAGAATTGTTTTCCTTCAGATAATGCTTCCCTAGGAACTCATACAAAACAGTAATACTTTTAGTATAGTTTTAAAGATAAAATTCTATTAAAAATAACTCTGAGTATAGTCAATGTCCCCAACCTTCTTCTTTAGGGTCTCCCTCTGTTCTTGTGTGATTTTTTTTCTGCTGTACTCAAATATACATAAATCAAGGATTTAATCTGAAAGTCTGTTATTTTTGCAGTGATTTGCTCTCTTGGTTTCCCTCCTACATATTAGCTTGCCTCTTCATCATGAAATCATTGTTAATTTTCCTTCCACTTCTGTTTTTCAAAAGGTTCTGCTCTAATTCCACTATTTTTCAATAGATGAGATTCCCACCCCCAATCTTGCAACCAATCATTTAAAAACTGACTTGCCAGTCCTCACATAGCTCTATTCATTTCAGCCTGGGTCATTAAGATCCTTGTGTAGATATTAGCCATTAAAAAAACCCCAAACAACAACAAAGGAACCAAAAAAAATCTGGTAGCACAAGAAATGACAAATCAGGGTTGGGTTTTGAATCTGCAGCTGGTATACACTGACTCTCCTCAAGCAAGTTTGCTATAATACCATCAAGAGGATCTGCACCCTGTTCTCGACTTCAGTGATTTCCCTTCATCCATATCTCTAAAGGCATAAGTAACCATGAAGTTTAAAGGGTTCTGCCCCTTTTTTCTTGCCTTAAGTGTAACTTTCAAATGAAACCATTATGTGGAGCCAATATAGAAGACACAATGACTTTCCATTTTTTCCCTCAGCCCTGCATTCTCCTCCTGTCATCCTCACACCTTTCCCCAAGCCCTACACAAACAGGAAGAAGAGCTATGAGATAGACAGCCCCAAAAATGATTTCTAGAAGAAACTCCTCCCTATCAAATTGAAATACTAAGAAAAAAAACACTTCTATCCTTTAAATGTAATGATGCTAGGAGGGAATTCTTCCTTTTATCATTTTTCAGTAGGGCTGAGTACTTGTATATGATTTGCAGAATTCCCCTCGCCTTCCAAACACAGACATGGGATATAAATTCATATCTTTCTGTCACCATGAGATGGCTTATTGCCAGATGCTTCACAAAGTCCACAGCCATATCTCTAAACAACCTCTATATGAAAATGAAGTTCTAATTCACCTGGTGACACTTCCTACAGCAACACTGTGATTTATTTATTTTCTTTAACCCTCAGCTAATAATAAACTGCAAATAGAAATTATTTGTGAAAATACAATTGCTCAGTTGTAGTTCTACCCCTACAACACATGTTGTAGGTGTAGTATGGAAAGAACACAGAAGGTTGTACCTTATTCAGTGCAGCTAAGAAAAACGATAGAGAACTTCAGCCTAGAGGAAAGGAAGCCTTGATGGCTTCCATTACTCTGCCAGCTGTTTCCAGTACTGCTGAAGTTAATTGTCACACATCTTCAGCTATGAAAAGAAGCAAAATCAAAGACAGAGAGGCTCACAAAGAGGAGAAAAGTACCTAAATTATATATATGGCATGGCTGTATGGCATTATATATATGGCATGGTCTTCCCTTCTATTTCCTACAGACTTACTTCCACCATCTGATAGGTCACAGCCAGGTTACATACAGTGTGAAGAGGTAGGGTTTCTTCTCTTGACTCAGAACCTTAGCTGAATTAGTCTTAATTTAGTAATTCTAATTTTTTTTTTTAAAGAGCTCATGGTATACGGTAAACTGTAACCTTAATTTCCTCCAATAAAAAATGTAAAAGCTTATTAAAAAATTCTCATTCCGCTCCAGAGCCCTGAAACTAAATCATTGATTTCATAATCTTTAAATTTTAATTAAAACTAAACTCTCGCAAAACAAATTAGAAATACATAAATATCATGTGTTAAGAATACCAAAGGATTGTTCTGACAAGGTACAATGTCAGTCCCCCCGTCTCTGTGGATGCAGTATGGTACATAAATGTGTTTTGAGGCTTCCTCAGTCCCAGTTTCAGTACATGATCAAAGGAGCCTGTCAAGTAAATGTCACAAAATTGTCACTGCATTAAAAATGAACATAACTTTTTTTAATTTTTTTTTTAATTGGCTGAGGTTATTACTATTAGAAACTACTAAATGTCCCAGAGTCCACCAGAGAATGCCCTTGAATAAGAATGCCCTGTTACCCTGCACTCAGCATGTTCCCTGTGACTGGTTTTCCCAGGGAGGACAATGCCCCACAGGGTGTTCCACCAGCCTCCACAACGACAAATGCCAAGAGAGTCTGCCATGGCAATAATGAAAGTACTTTTTTCCTTCACAGTCCATTTGTCAAGTTTTAATTCTTATTTATTTGACACGGGAAAAAACAAACAAACAAACTAACCCTGAAGATTATTTTAAGTGTAAAATGTTTCCACCGGCATTTGTATTTCTCAGCCTTTTGCACTCAGAGTGATAACAGTTCTTGAACTGTTTTACAGAATTACAAAGAAAAACATTAGAAAATTTGTAAATGTTAACTTAAAAATAGGAGAAAACTTGCAGAAGATTGAAGGTTCAGTGAAAACTGGCACTGCAAACTGTTACATACCTGGAGTACAGAACTTTGTGCAGATGAGAAGCCTGAATTATCTTAATGAATTTCTCTCTGGCAGGAAAAATCAAACACCAGCTAATATATTTTTTGCAGAATTAGGTTTGCTGATTAGCAAAAGCTGGGCAAGATAAGAAACCCTTACAAGTTTGAACTCTGGAACTGATGCTTTGCATTTATTGCCTTGGTTTCCTATGTTGCCAAAGTCTGGATACAAACAAAAGATATTTTGTGTGAAGTTTTAGCTGTAAAGTTGCAGAATACAATAATTGTGAACAAAATAAGTATGTGTGCAACAGAAAACATCCCAAGGAAATCCTCCTTTTATTATTAGAAAAAACTCTTAATTTTTAGGATCTTCTTTTAGCTGCTGAAACATTTTCTAATTTCTATAGGGAGGGTTCGTTCCACTCACTCCCCAGTCTTTACTTGGGAGAATTAACTTTGTGCTGATTATTTTTAAAATATTTTTAAAATGCTTTAGCAAAAAGCCTCTCAAATTATTTCCAAGACTAAACTAGGGTGAAGTACTGTTTTAAACACACAACCAATTCCATAGGCAGTGTCTTGACAAGCTTTAGCATTTCCAGTTGAGAAGCACAGACCTGAAGCTCACTCGGGATTGTCTCTCACTACAAGGACTCATCTTCTGCTGGATAGGGGAAAAAAAGCAAATGCTAAAGCCATGCTAAGACTTTGATCACACTTTACATATGCTCAGCATTTTGGCAGATGATTTCTCTAAAGAGCCCATCTGCACTGACCTGCTCCTGAACGGGACTGCGCGGACTGCGTGGAATTTCAACAGTAGCTGCGGCAGCTAGATGCCACTGTGGCACAAAGCACTGGAACTGAGAGCAGAGATCCTTTTTCCTTCCATCCTCACTGTCTGCCAGGCATGCAGGAGGAAGCTGGAAGCAGCCAAACTTACACACAGATGGGACCAAGAGCTGGACAGGTTCAGAAGGCTTAGTGCAGGGAAAGACTAGGATTCGGGAGGGGACCACACTGTGAAGGAATGACAGAAGGAATTGGGCTCAAGAAAATACTGAAAAAATTATCTAGGACTATGATTCTATAAATCAGAAAATAAAGTGAGCAGGAGCAGTGGCTCAAGATACTGTCATTTCACATTGCAAAGTGTACAGGCAGAAAAGGAAAGAGAAATCAGGTCTGAGTCCAACATTCTTACTTCTCTACAGCTCAGAATAGAAACTGAGAAATCTGGTGTCAAATATTTGTCTCCTGAAAATTTGCCACCTTAATGACAGAGAGATACATCCTGTGGATCTTGATTAGGCACAATCGTTCTGCTGAATATTTGACTTTTCAAAAACTGAATGAAGAATGAGAGTTTGAAAAGAAAAAGCAAGCCAAACATAAGGATCCTTGTTCTCATAATGTGCCTATAAAAAGTAATTCCTTCACTTAAATTGTTCTCTTTTTGTTGCAAAGAAGCATTCATATCATGTGTAATGTTTCACATGATTATTAAAATGAACAATAAAAGTCTTGAGCCTGATATGATAAAGTTTTGAGTAGCTTATTCTACATGTGGGGAACAACAAAGAAATAAATTGTGCAACAAAACTTACTTCTGTGAAACACAGTTATATCATAAAGATGGCTGAAAAGAATCTGAAAAGCTCCCTTTACTCTATGCAAAAAAATGTTAACGTCTGATAAATGTGTCCCTGAAGGGAAATGAAACATCTTGCCTTAGAGCTGCTGCCATAGCCTGAACTTCTTGGAAATACTATTTGTTGGAGGGAGAGAGCTCTAGTTGCTTTGTAAAGCTAAGCCACTCAGCACTAGTACTTCTCCATTTGTCCTTGACAGCTCTATTTTTTTCATGACACTTATTTGCTTGGATTTAAAAGTTTCGATGTTTTGATCCTTATTACTGCAGATCTGTAAAAATGACAAAAATACCACAATATAAATTACCAGAAACTGAAGAGATGGAGTCTGATGATGTCTGCTGAATTTAAATTTTCAGCCCTGCTCTGAAAATGTGCAAGATCCATTTGGTGAGTCCTCCCTTCAACACAAGTAATTGTACAGATGGGGTCACGAAAGTTATATTGAGCACTGGTGGGGACTTTATCTGGAGGAGAAAAAAACCACATACATAAAATATACATACATAAATAGGAAAGTTACACTCAACCTTTCCTTTATCTCCCTCCCCCTCTGGGTTTAATATATCTTCTCCACTTCTTGCAGTTTCACGGCACCTAAACTTCCCCCCATATTAGCTTTCTTCATGTATTTCAAGAAAAGAAGCAACACCAGAGCTGAACCAGAGTGGCCCACTGACACATGGTTTGTTATCCATCACCAGGGGGGAGACAGACTCCTGCTCTGCCATGGGATTAGTGCCTCCACCCCTTCACCAGCAGCTCCAGCTGCTTGCTCCTTACCTTTTGTGTTCAGAGTGCTGCCCAGTTAGCAGTATCGTGGAAGAAGGGGTGGTTGAGCCCTTAAAATTTCTGGTTGCACACAAGAGAAAATAACCACACACCGAGTACAAAAGGCAGAGCACCTGACCCTTGAGGTGCAGGAGAACAAGATTCAGTTCCCTGCTGCAGCTATGGCAATGCAGGGATCATGAACTTCCCGCATCTTGGACAAACCCAGGGAAGCTTGCTGATCAGCACTCTGCTCTCTGACCTGGTACAGTCCTTCAGAAACAAGGTTGACCAGCAGGAGATTTCTGCTGGAAAAACACTGTTAAACATACCTTAAGGTGAAGGAACTGCATCTGGGGTTTTTAGGTTTGTTTCAGGGATTTCTTGCTGCAGAACATGCTATACCATCCACATTAGACAGCTCCTGGTTATTAATGCATTGCAGAGACCTTGAAATCTCAATCTGATATACGGCTACTTCAGTCTGGGCTTCTTCCTACCCCATTATAAACCTGACCTTAATTAACCCTCTTAGTGAAATGGAGTTAGTTGATTCTCAAGGACAGTCTCATTGAAAAACAACGTTGCAATATCACTCAAAAGCTAAAGTAAGGCTGCTTTATAAAGGGATTTGTACTAATAATCCTTGAATATTAACAGCTTCATATGCTATGTGGTTTACATAAATTTATCTGTATAAGCTTGGATTGAGCTCTGTCTTTCTCAAACTTTAGAAAAGTCTATGTTTCCTTTGGCGAAAACTATTTCTCTTTGGTAATCCCTACACTGATTTTGTAAAGAAAAAGTCCAATAAAATTATTAAATGCAGATTTAAAATCAAATATAGCAGTTTAATTTAACTGTCTATAAATAAAAACACTCCCTTGTCAAACCAGGATATCCAGTAACTTCTACTGTGACTTACTAATGGAAATGTTTGTTCCCTCCCACTTACTGTAGTTTTATTGAGAACAATTACATGAGGAAGACCCTTAGGTTGGAAATTTTAATTTTAAAAACTTCTGTGGAAGAGTTGGGTGTGCCAACAATAGCTTTTCTGCATCATTTGAAGTTCTTGGAATACACTGGGTGCTGATGGTGAGAAGGGTCTGCATTAGCACCCTATCTGTATGTTACAAATAGGACATAAGATAACATCTACTGATCTTTTACAATTCACTTTAAAGGCAGTATATTCTTTCTTATGGAAATAGCTGAGACCACTCAGAGCTAAATTGCTTTCTTTGTCGAGAGTTTAAAAGTATAGGCTTCAGAGCTGATGGTCACACATCTTTTTGACCTCACACATCTCTATGCCAGTCCTCACTTTCAAGAGCTATAACAAGCTGTAATTATTTCTCAGACTATTTAGGGGCTGAACAAAGATTATGAGTTAGTTTAACAATGAAAATATTCATACAGAGCATGTAAGTAGCTGAAGTTATAAAAAAATCCAGCTGATATTTTCTAAATGGTATTTGAACATTAATGTTTTTATCCCCATAAATTGCAAACTAACTATTTTATGGATGTATAGTACATTTATTACTTTGAATGAAGTACATTTTATCCTCTTGATTCTGAATAACAGTGTGCATATATAGCAGTAATGACAACAAAGGAAATTTAAGACAATTGTGTACCAGTGAACAAAAAATAAAAGCTATTATTTACCAGTGGGTCACCGTGCAAGCATTTCTCAGTAGCTGGTATTGTACCTGAGATTTGCAGAACCTTACATTTTCACCCAGGTCTAGAGTATTTCTCATTCCACTTATTTTTCTGCTACTGTGCTGAAGTATTTAAGTAAAAATCTAGATGTTTAAATATTGTGTCCACTACTAAGCAAGAGCTACCATGGGTTAACTCATGTTCAGTGGGTGATGAGGGAAGTGCTCCTTAGCATCTAAGCAGATGATTCAGAGGGTGATGTTTTGTATTAGAAGTTTCTAGTCTTCCACTAAAGTCCAGTGTTGGAGGAGGATTGTCAACACTCCACATTAAGGGGGAGCTCAGAGCATACAACCAGTCCTCCTGCCAGTGTTCCTGACTACTCATTGCATGATCTGGCAAATCTGGTTCATAATCATTCAAATCTCTCACCTGCCCTTTTGCAGAGACTCCTTTCCCTTATGGATACAGTAGAGAGAAAGAAAATTCTTGTCACCTTTTTGTGTAAGATTCAGCAGAGTAGTGAGAGCTTTTTGCTCTGCAGTGTGCCCAGGGACCACCAGCAAATGTCAGTCCCTGTTCTCTTCACCAGTATTATCCTGTCATTGGAGTGTTCAGTTGTTGAAAATCATGATATTGGAGGTTTCTCTTATATGCCTACTAACATAAACTAATTTACTTGAAAATTATTAGACATTAGATCATAACTTGCTGATATAACTGCATTAACAAAGACAGAATAATGCGTTGCTGAAAGGGGAACAACTCTAAAACATAAAGCTAAATGGTGAAATTAGTTTACAGTCAGATGCTAGACATGTTTACAAGCATCACTGTGACTACCTGTCACTATAAAATTAGTAATTCTTTGCCCAAGTCATGCAGCCATGTTAGCACAAAATTTGAATAATTTCTCTCTTACCACAGCTGTACATTATGACTACAACACACAATTTCAATTAGAGAAATGTAACTGTTCCTTTTTGTCTCTCTTTAAACTCTTCCATATTTTATGTGTTCACAGTAGCCTGGTAAAATTATTTAGGATAAAGTAATAATTTTATTATTTATAAGTCTCTTTATAGAGACTTATTGAATAAAATTGTTTTGGTCATAACAAAAAGTCTTCTTGAATACTCTTTTGACCACCTGTTCTTATTAACAGTAGTTTACGGGCCTGTCTCATATTTGATTTTTTAAATACCGTAGGAGAGGATAGATTCAAGGCATGCTTTACCTTAACTAGTGTGCATCTGGAAACAGAAAAACTAAAAAACCCAGAACCAAATAAAAATTCCCCAAAGAAAAAACCATTCATTGTTAAAAGGATTCAGTATGGTGAGCACTGAAAATGTATTCTATATCATTTGTTCCCTTCTCTACCATTTCCTTCATCAGGTTTCAACCTGGGACATCATCTACTTCCCTTTTGTATATATTTATATGCAGTAAAGGCCAAATTAAACCGCAACTGAGTGTTATGAAGTTGGGGACTATGAATCTGAGCAGTTTATGTATCCAAGTAGTTTATGTATGCAATTCCAGATTTATCATCTTTAAAGTCTTTATTTGCAATTCTGGTATGGACAGAGAATATCTTCTCTTTCTCCTTTGACATATAACCTTTAGGATCTAGGACTCAGTTTTTCAAATATGTCAAAGTACTTAGCAATGCTTAAAAAGATAACACTTGCCGATGTGGAATGTGAAACTTTTTGATTGATGGTATTTTTCTGGAATATTTAACCAAAACAGCAAAGCCTAACACAGCTGGAAATGATCTGAAGGTTAGCTTTTGTTTTTCCTCTAGCATCATATAAATCATACAAGCTAATTTTATTCACATTCTCAGATAACCTACTGTAAATAAATTCAAGAAAATATTTACTCTTTCTATTTACTTTGTATAAATTGTAAAAGAAAAAATCTGGTTTAAAATCAAAATGCTGAAATATACAATAAACGTGGGCAAGTAGCTAAGTGTGTCTCTCCCATTTTTGCTATTCTAAGGTAGAAGAACTTGACAATTTTCCTTAGGTAACAAAGTTATGACATGATTTATTTTAACCCAACTCTATTTTTGTGTGTTTGTAGCTAAGAAAACATATTTTTTCTCCCAATTCTAATCTCTGCAAGAATTCTGTGTGATCTATTCAGCATTAAATATACATTTATTGTATCCAAAAAGTGATACATTTCTCTTTTCAGAAAAATCTGAACATGCAGAGGCTGGCAGACTGAAAAGAACATTTACAAATGAGAAGTCCATGTTAAGTTTTTGGGTTTTTTTAGTAGGAAAAAGAACAAGTCCCTGAAAATTAACCAAATACAAGAGCATCTAACTTGCTAAAGGTACAGGAATTTCAGCTGGTAATTCCTGAGTGATACCTGACCATTAATTTTTTAGCTTAAAGGTGATCAACTAAATATTTTACAAACGGAGAGTACATTTATCAACCTGCACGTGGTGAAGAATTTCCCTTGAATAAATATGACCAGGGAAACAAATGAGGCAAATATTACCTCATTTAACAGCATTAAAAGGACAGGTAGCACATGCAAAAACTTCAGTGGGAATGAGTCTGTCCTTCAGAAGGCACCTCATGAGGAAACAGAAAATAGGAGTGACTTCAATCAATACAATTCAACATCCCCTCACCTGCCTTCTCAAGCCCCCTGTTTAACGAAGCCCACTGTAATCTGAGAATGAGGACCTACCCCATATATCCTGCAGATGAGGGTTTGTATGTATATACACACACTAGAATATTTTATTCTAAAGAAATCTGAATTTCTGTCTTCATTCAAGGAAGCCTTCCCCATGATCCCAATACTTACTTTATTTTTGAGTAAGTGTTGTAGATACAGATACTTAGAAGGCAAAGAATAAGTCTCATGTTTTCAGACCCATTATTATAATCATGTCAGACAGTGCATAAATTTCAGACAATGCATATTAATCCATTATTAGACTAAGAATTCCATTATTAATAAGGATTTTCTTCTTGTTAAATAATACACTTCCATCTGTGATACATGGCCACCTAGTGACTAATTTAAATTGATTCAAACATTTATGTGATACATAATGTTAATTGCATTTCACCTTCACCACTTTAACATATTCTGAAACAACTGTCATGGATGCAGCACTAACTTGTAACTGGTGGCAGTGAAATGTGTTGCTTTGATAAAGACTTGGTGAAAACTGCGCTTATAATCATATTAAAACAGTATTTTAAAAGAGTCAAAGACAGCTCTACCATTTTTAAACAGATGTGCATGCATTCTTTTTTGGAAAACAAAACTAAAAAATCACTTAGCATACTTAATGGGGAACATGTTTGGCATGCTTTTTTTATTTAAATAAATCTAAGTTTAAAGTATCTCCTTTTTTTTAATTGAAACTAAAACCATTTCTCACTAATATATAAAACACTTTGATAGACTTCAGCTGAAACCAAGTAGTTTTCAGGGTTTGTGAAGCTAGTTCCATTTGGGTTTGGCTTCCATGAGGTTAGGTAAAATGTAGCTGATTATTTTTACATTCCTTCAATTCCAGGTTTTATTCAGAACTACAAATACTTACTCATGTACATTCCTATTCTTGGCACTACCATTTCATGTGGGTTTTTTTTTGACACCTTGTACCACATTTTCAAAAATGAAAAAAAAACACAAATAAACAAAAACCCAAACCAACAACAACAAAAAAACCCCACTGAAATAGTATTTGGAGATGCAAATAGGAATTTGAATGCTGCACAGTAAGCTGTCAAGTTATTATATCCATACTGAATGCTCACAGATCTCTATTCAAACATGGAGAGATTAAAATCCAGACAGTTGCCTGCTTATTTTGAATTCCATCATCTTAATTATAGATGCACATTGCTAGCAAATTTTGTTTACTCATAGCATTTCTTCATAGTGTGTTGCAAAATGCACGCAACCACTAGTAACCATCGTGAGTGAAATATGCAACAGAAATAGGAAACTTATTTATTGCCTTGCTCTAACTGATTTTCTTGCTGTAATTCCCCTGTTCTCATTAGATTCAAGAACTTCACATTTGTACTTGCTACTGAACATGAACCAGAGAGGACAGGTGATCTCTTGGACTCCTGCTTCCAATAAAATAACCTCGCAGCAGCAAAATGTGAAGAAGGAATAGTATCCAAGGGTTCCAGGTTGAGAGGATGAAGAAGGAAGATTGAATAAATGCACAGTCCCGACAGTTCTTTATTCGTTCCTGACAGTTCATGGCATTTGAAGGCTTCTGTATCATTAGTCATGACACAACGCACTTCCCCTCTCTCTTGAGCTTTCCATACATTTTCAAGTTCCTTTCTCTTGTAAAGTTTAAATGTACAATTGTTTTAGCATGCTTTTTAGGGTTTTAAATTAAGCTTGAGGTTTGTTTTCTCTCATTGTGACGTCAGTTTATATTTCCAGGCTGGTAATGAATGAAACTTTGACAGAGTGTAAGACACTCTTTAAAGTTGCTACTACAGAGTGAAAGATTATTTTCACTATATATCAAATTTTCATTGGAGATATATTCTGTAACATTACCTTGCCTCTATTTGTAATTACAGTTTAAAAAAAATTCTGGTGAGGACAAAACCAAACAGCACCTTCCCCCTCGCTAATTATATTTGACCTTTACTTGCCGTGCACTTTGCAGAATAAAAGTGTTGAAAGTAGTGTGAGTAATCTCAGATAATAGGTGTTGTTCAACAGAGAAAATACCTCAGAAGTTGCAAGTGGTAACAATAGAAAGTGGTGATTTCTATCACACTACCTGTATCAAATATTATTTGGCCACTCTGAATCTCTGCTAAGCTGGGACCAATTATTGGGGTATTTCTGTATTATTGCTGCATTCCTATTCCGACACCTGTAACCAGCCAAGGAACATCAGCACTGACCACAATTCATTCCTTCTCCCTTGTAAAACAAAATGACCTGAAAACTTGTCTTCTTATCCAACTAGTTTGATCATAGAATTACAGAATGGCTTGGTTTGGAAGGCACCTTAAATATCATCTAGTTCCAAACCTCTGCTGTGGGCAGGGACATCTTTCGCTAGGCCTGGTTGCTCAAAGCGCCATCCAACATGACCTTGAAGACCTGCATAGTTACAAGGAGCCAGTACAGCACAAAAGCAGAAAACTGGGAGGCAGAAAATTGTTTTTCCTAAAAGAATAGTAACAGAAACAAGAAATTTCAGTTCTTCTTCAATACATGACTAATGTACTAAGTGATTCTTATTTTCTGACTGGATGTTTCGTAACTCATATTATTAGACCAATTATTAATCCACCCAGCTTGCTACAGCCAGGGATAAAAAGGGGAAACTAGCTTCATTCTTGGCTGGTCATGTTTGAAGAGGTGATGGTCCTGCCCTCTCTGTAAAGGAGAGAGAATGATAATAAGCCTCCCTTGATGTGAGGCTCCACAAGCATCATAAATCCAGCCAGCAGATGAAATAATTTAGAGCATTCTTGTATACAATTTACAGCACAACTTCCTCAGATTTGATTTGCATTAACAATGTGTTTTTAAACACACGTGGTTGATACAGACAATACTTACTGGCAATACAGAGGCTGCTGGAGGAAATTGGCCATAATATCTTCACTTTTGATAAAAGGATTCCAGAGTTTAACAAATCAGATTATCAGGAACTTGAATCATTTTCTGGTCAGAAGTCTCTTTGATAATCATTTGAACAAATCTGTAGATGAAAACAGACTTTTTGGTCAACCTCTAATACCCTTTTGTGATAGTTTTAGGGCACTGGGCATCTCCAGAATACTCACTTTGATAAAATATTATCTCAAGATCACTAATCAGTTGCAATTGTTAAATATTATTCTTCAGCGCACCTATCTAATATCTCTGCATAAACCTCCTTCTGAGAGTATTTGTGTTTATTCTTTGTTAATGAAATTATTTGCAATATGCATTTGATGAAGGTATCCAGATGTATAGATGACTGGGATAGGGTTTCTTACTTAATGGATGGCTGATAGTGGTGGCAGATATAATATTAACTAGAGAAATTTGGCATATGAGCAAAGAATCTGAAAAGTGGGAGGTATACATCTTTTTTTAAGAATTTTAAGAATTTTTATGTTCCTTAAGCATTATAAAACACATGTTGCCTTTTCCATCTTTGGGTTATTAAGTGCTGAATATGGACAGTATTCATAAACACACAATTCAGTCAAGACCACCATGATATTTTTCAGTTTCCACTAAAAAACCCAATAAGGGTTATTGATAGAAGTGGGAACACAATCAATATGAAGTACAAAAGGAGAAGTATGAGAGTATAAGCATGCAGTCAAATTGAATTCTATTATAAAATCTGTATCACCAATACAGTTAAAGCCACAAGATGTTGACTTGCTTATATAACAGGACAAGAATATTCGTTGTTTCTAATGATTTTTTTTTTTAATTCCTGAGCACAAGAAAACCTTGTTCTGTGTACATTGGTTAGACAAAGCCCTTCCACTGAATGCATATTTATTTAGTGTTTACCACATAAATTATTCTAAAGTTTCAACACAGTGTGTTGAACATTCCAACTCTCTGAAAGTGAAATGCCATTGCTCTTCCTAATTAAGCTATTTTCCTTTTAAGTTTTCCAGAGGATGATGTGAAGGATGGCAATATTGATGAAGATTAATTGGATTGAAACTAACTGTGATAAAGCTGTAGATAAGGTTATTCTGCCAGTTAGCAAATGAAAATTACAGCCATTTAAAAGTGGAATATGTAAAGCCTTGGCTTTCTTATCATTCAGATGGTGTATAACAGAAAAAAACCCAAGGAAATAGAGATATTTTGGATATTTGATATGTTGGCACTCTTCCACTCAATTTAAGAACACACTGAAAATGTTAAATTCCTAAATAAATAAATATAATATACGTAATATGTAAATGGAGTATTTTGTTTTGTCTGGGAACGTGATAGATCTGTTTAGCTAGTGTAGTTAAAAAATCCGGTGAACAGAGCTTTGTCTGAGCACTCTCACTAGAGTTCTATAAGGGTGCTAAACAATTCCCAGTGTTTCAAAAAGACAATTTTTCACAAGAGGTGAAAATAGACATTTTCTCAGGTTCTTGAGGTCGATGATATCAGGTGGACATCTTCACCTACCCAAGACTTTAGGCTTGTCAAAATCCAACTGACAGCAGGACTGATAAATGGCTATGAAAAACACCCCAAAAATCACAGCCTAGAAGATGGTACCTTTTAGAGTAAATAATTCAAAATCCAAGAAGTAAATTGAGATTCCAGATGCTGATTACTTATTTGTTAAGAGACAAATAAAAGTCTACTCAAAATTTACTTCCTACACATTTGTTTACATAACTCTTGGTCAACAGCAACTATAACACAATATTGCAACTTCCTAAAAACTGGCTAAGAGGTTCTTCAAGAATTATCCTCTCAACACTGGCCAAAGTAACTACAACTGCAATTTTATTAAAAGATTTTGAAACAATCATCAAGAAAACTTTTCAAGCAGTAAGGAAATAGTTTTCTGAGAAGTCAGAGTAAGCCTATTATACCTTCTTGTGAAGTCATATTTATATATATACATACACGGGCACACACATAGATATAAAGATAAGAAGCAGCTGGCAACTCAAAGTATTTATGTTTCACAGTTACTTAATTCAGCAACTAATTTTCCTGAGCATAACCTCACACTGTAGCAAAAGTAAAATCAGCAGCAAACTAAAACCAGAGCAGTCACCTGGAGAAAAATTAAGCCATTGCAAAGATTTTGTACAACCATTTTACATCGACGATGCAGAAACAAAAGTACCAGGCACATCTGCTAGTGGCACCTTTACCTTTAGGTATGAATTATAGCATACATTTCTTCCATTAACTAAGTCAGATGGTGTTGAACATAGTGAATAAGTCAGTATTGCAACTTCATTAACCTCCTCTTGCTCCAGCAGTCTCACAGTCTGACTAGCTAAATAAATTTAGTTTCACATTTGCTTCAGTTCTATAGAGCTAAGGCTTTAGTGTTTATTTCCTTCATATGTAGAGGTGCAGAACCTATTCAATCAAACTGACATACATAGATCTACTCATGCTCGTATACACATCATGTTTATATTCAATTCCTATTTAGTTCAAATACTATTAAAATCAATAATTTGCCATATATGTAAGCAGTAAGAATACTGTGACTATAGATCCTCATATATTATGCAGAGATGCTGTTCGTAATGCAGAGATATTATTTACTGCCCAGAAATAAAAATATCTTTTACAGTCAAGTTTTTATTATGCAAAGATACAATACAGGTTATAAAGTTGCAACACCTGCTGATACTCATAAAAAAATTACTTTACAAAAAGATGTGATGTGTATCTCCCACTTTTCAGATTCTTTGCTCATGTGCCAAATGTCCCTAAAAAATTGTATATCTGACATCACTATCAGCCATCCATTAGGCAAGAAACCCTGTCCCAGTCACCTGTAGGTCTGGATGGCTTCATAATGCACTACCCATGGCAGCATCCAGGTTTAGCACAGAACCATCTCAGAGCTATCAGAACTTGTTAGAAGAACCTGTGTGACAGGAATGTATCTATATTACATGACAGAGCATAACAGCACTCAGCACCAGCCTCCTACAAGGAACAGCTGGATACGAAAAGGCAAAATAGCTTGATGCAAAGTCAGTGCCAGTCATGTCCAGCAAAACTTAAGATGCAAAACCTGTTGTTGTCCCCTTACATTGATTTTTGAGTTTAAAGTACACAAATGAGGGACATCCTCACTTAGCTTGTTAAATAAGCTAAACCCTGCAGGAGGATGTTCAATGAATTTCCTAGGAAATAAAAATATTTCCTGAATATTATTAAGCAGAGCACAGAAATACACAAGAAGCCATTTAGCATAATAAAGCTCCAACTCGCTTAAGCCTCTTGAGAATTACCACAGTTTTCAAACAAAGACACTTCTCCACTCTCACAAAATCCCAAGCCAGAATACAAACAAAACAAAGAGCAGACATCCATCCATTCGGATCTCTCTCAGATATTTGTCATTTACAATTCACACACTATCAAAATTCACATAAGAAAATAAAATGGTGATTTAGTTTCTTTGCAAGTCAAAGGGAAAAAAAGACTTTTTTTCCTATCTACCCACTTTTCTCAAGTATTCCAGAATCATACTGGAAATCATGTGTATGCCTTAAGCTTCTATGAGGACTTGGCTTTCATGAACTGTTACAGTTTGGAGAGATATAGCACCATCAGTTTGGGGAAACTGGAATCTCCCTAGTGCACATCACCTTCATAACTGGTTACAATTGTTATTTTCCATTAAAAAGAATCAAAAGAGGCAGAAATTTAACTACACTGTAAATCAAATAACTTCACGTGTTTTACAGTCCACACTTGTGACTGAATAACAGACTATTATCATTTCTAATGCATGTCACTATGCTCTTTGATTTTTAAATACAAATGAATTACATATTCTTTGACACCAAAGAACAGAATTGTCTTGGTGCAGTGTTCACACTGGCCATTTGTTTCTAACACAATAGGTAGGTAGCACTCAGATGAAGAGTAAGTTGTGAGTTGGGGTCTGGTTGCCTACTTGAAACACATTTTTCCCCGTGGCACTCTGCCCCTCTCCCTCTTGCTACACAGAAAGCTGCACATCACCTGATTGCTGGGCCACAATTCATCTTGAAAGCCATATTTAAATTGCTCCTTATCCGTGTTCTCCAAATGTTGCGAAGTCTTTAGTTCAAGCACAACTCTCACGAGAAGCTGCAATATCATTATGAATGTTTGCTTATCAAATGAAAGACTAATTTTGAATCATGATCCTTTTTATTAAAAAATGGGGATATCAAAGCCCTGACTTCCCATTACTAAGCAATTTCAACACCACGCTTTCCATCAGCTCCGCAGGACAGAAAAAAACCTGCATCCCTATTTTCATGGGAAATTTAGTTACCCCTTCACAATTTAGCAGTACTGAAGTGTTTCTATTATGATTACTAAGACAAGACACACAGAAGCCTCTTTCTTCTTCTCCTTTGAGTTGCAGAGCTCCCTTTGATAGAGGTGCTGGCCAGGAAGGCTCTGCAAGACAAGCACCCAGAGTGCCAAGGAGCTGTAGAGTGCACAGCCAGTCAGATCTCACTTGTATTGGTGGAATCACGTACTAAAAATGCCTCCAGCTCACTTTTGGTAATTTACCTCTACTGATGTGTTTTAGATGACTATCAGTCAGTCGGCACTGACTTGACTTTTTTTCCACATAAACAATGTAATTACTCTACAAAATAGAAAATATGTAAATGCTATGATTTAACATTACACAGCAATTCTGTGCTAGACTACGCTGTGTCCCAGAAGGTTTTGCCACTAGATCATTATTTACTGATGGGCTATAGGGTAGCCATAGAATGTAACCTCCAAAGGCACCAAGATGAATATTTAATCCAGGGTTTCTGCCCATTAATATTTTATTAAAGCCCGGCTATCTTCCACCATCCTGAAAATATATTCCATTAATGATAATTGTGAATCTCAATGGATTCAGATTTTAGCAGCTTCTGGATATTACAATGAAATAATCCCTATGCTGTTCATTAACAGCAAAGATGGTGCTATTTGCAGTTTCAATCCCAAATACTTATTTGTTAATAATTTTCTATTAACCCAATCTTTACAGGGTAGGACAGATCATATTAATAATAGCATTACAAAAATATTTTTTTTCAAATACCAAAATCAACACTTAAGCTCCAATTGCCTTGTGGTGTGAGAAATAAGGTACAGGTCCTTCCCCTGTTGTGAACTGAGCCAACTCTTACAAATTATTGCTCTTCACTCACCCAGGTAACATTAACTGATATCAAACCCTGCTTTTTTCTGGCCCTGTGCAAAACAATATACATGATGATAGCACCAGCAACAAAGCAATGGGCACCAAATTAAATTTTCTAGCTCAAACTCAGTAGAAAAACCTATCGCTGTGCTTTTCTGTGACTAGAAGACTGATCTCCAAAGACTTTATTGAATGTGTTTCACAGATATTTGATTACCTAAAACAATAAAACAAAGCAAGGCAGATTATTACCTTGAGAACAGGACATTTTCTTCCCCCTTGATTACAGGGGTACTGGAAACAGAAATCCACTTCTTACCAGTCTTACAGGACTGGGATAGAAAGAAAATAGTTAAGCAAATGTTCAGGATCAGTGCACACAGAAAAAAAATATTTAACCTTCCTTAAGCCATTAAGCTGCAAAAGAAATTTTACCATTCTTTTTAATAGCACTTCTCTGCAGTTTAGAGAGCTGTTTAGTGGTTGTAATGGACTAACCAAGATGTACCTATTGAGAGATGCAAACCCAGCTCCACAAGCTGCCTAAGAACAGGAAACCTTTTCTGAGAGATCTATCAGTTGAAACCCCAAGGATTTGGTGTCACATCCTTTAAGTCCTTCCAAGAACAGTTTTATTTACAGTTTCATTCACTGGTGTAAATCACAGAGACATCTAAGCTACATTTGATGAGAAAATGTTTATCATCTCTGGTAGCTTTTGATCTAAAAATATATATTAAAAAAAAATTGTTCAATACCTATTTACATTCTTGCTTACCTGTCACTGGGAATGTTATTAATGCACAAAAAATGAAACACATTTTGTTTTGAAGGCTAAATATTCAAAACTGTAATGAGTGCAAAAGTTATATAATTGATACACATGTTCATTAACAAGCTTACTTTAGCAGCAGATTTTACCATATAATGCTTTCTACATAAGTAACAGACAGAATTTCTTACTTTCCTTTCCTATGAGAATATTATTATTCAAAACATACCTTATATGAAATCTATGCATTTCAATATTAACATATTTTTACCATTATGTGTGTCTACATACATGTATTAAATTATTATATACAAAATGATCGCCATGTATTTTTCACCTTGTACCGTATGGTCCATTTATGTGCAAGACTAATCCCATTCTGAAGACATATAATAACCCATTTGTCATCACTCTAATGTTTCATAGATATTTGCAATACTTTGGTTCTATTTCATTGCTAAATATGCTCATATTTTTATTACAATTTTAAGTTCCTCCTGACAGTACAGGTGTTCAGGCCTTGATCTAGTGCTCACTTCAGTAAATAAAAGCTCTCATCCACCTAAATGAAGTAGGTAAGTCCATCTTCATCATCCTTCAGAGTCAAATTGTCCTTTCTCACTACAATTCGAGTTTCTTACTGTGTTTCACCATGTGGATAGTACATGCTTTATTTTGGAAACCTTTCACTTTAAGATTAACTTTTGTAAAAATATTTTCATTTTGTAATTAAAGCACTTGCATATTTCCTTGAGAAACTATTTAATGTAAATGGAGAAAATCCATTTTCTTAATATTTTGCATTATATTTTTCTTTGTTAGTCTTGCACTATTTCTACACTTAATTCCAATGTCAGTAAAAGGAAGATTTTTGTCAGAGAACAAATAAAATATTCCTTTTCCCTTCTCAGTTGTACACACAGAGACACAAAAATAAACTGACAAGTTACTTCAGAAACAAGTATCAGAGTAATTCCCTTTTTTTTTTTTTTACCTAAGTACGTCATGGAGGAAAGAGAAGATAGAGGATGAACTGGTTAGTATTCTGTCTCATCTCAGGATTCAAAATGTTTTGAAAGCAGTGGCTACCACCAGAAGAGTGTCAACAAGTCTGATTGGAAGGGGTAGATAGAAAATTGATAAAGTACAAAAATAAAACAAACATTCAGGGACTTTTGTGTACTTTCTCCACAAATCTTGCAATACTCAGCACAAAATGATCCTAAACAGCAGTTCTGATGTAACAGCTGATCAGTTTAATAGATGGTAAGCATTTTGCCCTGTTGTGATGAGTGACATACAGGGGCCTTTTATTCCAGATGAGAACTGTATTTTTGACTATTAAAAAGGACTCATACAGACCCCCATGTTTAGACAGACTCTTAAATGTGATGGTCTATTAATTATTTAGACAAGGTAGGAAGTTGTAAAGGGTTTAATTAGATACTGTCAGAGTGCATGTGTGAGCAAAAACATATACAGAGGGTTTGACTGATGCCAGGCAGCAAAGGTCTCATATATACCCACGAAGTAGAGAGTTGATAATGGTGAAAATGATCATTAATTAAAGCACAGAACTGAAAGATGCTTATCTTGAATGTCATTAGCTACAAAGCCTGTGTGGGGTGAAGCTGAAGGGTATACATGTGAAGAGCTAATGGCCTATGGCTGGCTTCTGTAGATCCTCTCCCCGATAAGGATTTTGCTTCTGAAAGATAAGGAGTGGCAAAAGAGATAACTCATTTGATGGGCCACTTCTCAATTTGCCTTCTGACTGGGACTCCAGCAGAAAATAAATGGACGAAAGCTATAACAAATCTGGGGAAACATTTAAATGTTTTCCTATTAGAAGATTTCTTTAAATACTCGGAGTAGTAAGTGCTGTTACTTCCATAAGAGAACATGCCTTACACCGCCTAGTACCCTCAGTTATGTCTTTCATTTTCCATGCTCTGACTTGAAATGTTACAGATTTGGGAGGAAAATGTTTCCTCCACTGCAAAAACTACAAGATTATCACTTATTTTACTAAGAGGAGGATTTCAACTTTCATATACACATGAAAATAGTTATGTGTATGTTATGTGTATGTGTGTATATAAATATATGTAGCTGAATTCTGTTTTAAGTATAGCCTAACATTAATACATGCACTATTTTACACTAAAATACCTTAATGTAAAAGTGTACTCACCTGAAACAGTCTTATTACTCACAAAATTCTTGACATATAGTCCTACAACCTGTATACTTCTTTATGTATTTTCATCTATTTTTTCTGAATAATTGCACAGAACTTTAATAAGTAGTTGTCCAAAGCTTATAAGACTGGGCAGAATAGTGCATAATTGAGAGAAAGAAGTACTTATTTAAAGAGTTAACTGTTTAAAACAAAGCAAAAAACAACCCTTTCTGTGTGCTTGTGTCCACTCAAAGATGCCAAAGACCTTATTATAAAAGTAAATAACATTGAATCGACTATTAGGCAGACAGCAAGCTACTTGCTGAACCCAAGTGTGACATGATTATTCAATTACTTCTATATCATTCATATATGCATCAAAATCCTCTTAGGTCCACAGAGCAATCCAATATAAAACTTCAACATTGTTTTTTTGTTTTCCACTTTTTCATGTAAAAACAAGATATTGTGTCATGTTTTCCCAAAAGACCTATAATTTCTTTTTTTCTAATTTACTTACATATCTTAAAGAAAGGAAAAGGTACAAGATAATGATGATACAAATAGTCTTTTGTGATGACTGATATAGTCCACATGCATAATCTGTAACCAAATATTAATTTCTTATTCACAGATCTATGTAGGCAGGAAAATAAGCAAAAAAACCCCTCACATTTGTTCTACCATGCTGTGGAACACAAGCTAAGATCTAATTAATTTTTTAGGGAAGTTATCAATAGGAATGCTACCAGCTATAGACAACTTGTCTCAGCAGTCCTAGGAAAGACTGTTTAATACACCAAAGAACACAGACACACATGCACGCCTCCCAGCCAGAGCAAGGAAAACATATCCATTCCTTGCTGACAGCTACTGGAGACTTACCAAAAGCAGAGGAGAGAATCATTAAGGTAGCTCCTGCCAGAGAATTGCCATGATATGAATGGCTAGCCCTTGTCAGAACTAGGTAATTAGCATCAAAATAAATACCTGAAGCATTATTCTTTCTCTTTTTAAATCAAAACCCTTGCACAGTAAAAAAATCCCAGGCAGACAGAGGTTTCAATGAACCACCCCAGGAACAAGGGACCTTTTATGTTTGCTTCCCCATTTGAAAACTAAAATATCAAGTCTTAACCAAACACATATTTATAACAGAAGTTTGGGTACAGAGACATTTTCAAAGAAAACTGAGCATTTTGACCTGGAACTGTGAGACTAACCAAAACAATTCAAGAACAAACATGTAAAGATTTTACACATCTCATATTCAATTCTGTATGAACAGCCAGCAATGTTACTGGTGGCATAACTCAACTGTAACAGCTAAAAGTAAAATGAAAGATCAGGTGGTACTTTTCTCCAAACTCATACAAGGCACAGTGCAATTTGATCCGCTGCCTACGCTGTGATTCCCTCAGGACAAAGACCTTTGTGGTTACACAAATTTCAGCACCGCTTGACCCTTGGCTCTAATGTCAATTCCCAGTCACCACTAGAAGTCCAGAAAACAGAGGACAACAATACTCCCTGGCTGCACCCCTTCGGCACAGTTGGAAGAGAGTTGTGGGGGCTGCAAGGTCATGGCACCTTGGCAGGACCACCATAGCAGCCACTCTACTACCTGGCACACGGGTGGTGCTCCACACCTTACCTTTAGCTGCCTGTGAGGCACAAAGGACCAGTTTTTAATTCAAGAAGACAGAGAGAGAAGGATTCAAGCAGCAAAACACAACAGTTAGAGGAATTTCTTTATCTTACCTATCACATCGGAGTCAAGAGTTCAGCCACCCATCCCACCTGGCACAAACTTTCTATTGCTGTTAACAGAAAAAAGCAGCTGCATGGCTGTTGCTTCACAATCCTGACTACAGGCATACAAGCCAAGCCATAATATAGCTGAAATGGATGCTTAAAGTTTGCCAGCTCGGCTGTGGAGTACATTATTTGCCCCCCTCTGGTGTTTCCTGAAATATGAAATATAGTTATGTACCCAGGGATGGATACAAATAGGTGGTTCAGCAAACAAACACTTCGTTTGAAAATGTTCTGTAAGTAAAAACTGCACAATCAATTCCTTTCCTACTTATTCAAGGACCATGGAACTATAATACATTACCAGCCCGTTCTGAGCATAAGAAAATTTCTTGGATTCATGCTGGCAGCAAGTGGCCCTGTGAGGATTTGGGTGTTCTCCCCACAGACACTTTCCTTTTTCTTCTGCTTGATCTAAATCTTATCAATTTCTACCTCCTCAAGTGAAAAACAGTCCAGCTCTCAAATGGCTTGTGATGTGTGAGATTGAGGTGGAGGGAGAATGACAGTCTGTCTGTCTCAAAACCTATTTCTGAATTCATACATGAGCCCTCATAAAAGATGTAAGAGAATTATGAAGGTAGAGAAATAATGAAAAAGGAGTCTTTTCCAAACTGGTCTCACTATCCCACCACGCTCAGATATCTGATATCCATTGTGACAGACTTTCTTCCAGATTGATGAATTTTAATTTCTGTTGCTCAAGGGTAACACTTCAGGAGCGGCACGAGTGGTCATTATATCACATACATATTAGGGTCTACCTCTCTTTAAACTAAATGCCTGAATTAATAAGGTCCTTTTCCTGTACTGTGCTGCCATACTGGCAAATACTTTCTGACTGGGTAAAACTAAAGTATAAAAAAGTGCTTTCCCAGCTGTCTTGTGAAGTCAAGATCAGAGAACAGCATGCAGTCTTTTGATATTTCATGTCGGCATGTTCATTCTCCACAGCTCTCCACATTTCCAATGGAGACCTTGTTCCTTGACAGCCTCCAACTTGACAAGGGGGCAGAAAATCTCCTACGCCAAGCACATCCCACCCCAAACAAATCACACGGCACCACCCATAGCAGAATATAAAAAAAATATGTTATTTCTACCAAGTGAAGTACAGATTTAGCCTGGTCAAGGCCAATTCACTCTGTTTGATATACATGTACAAACACTTGGAATGATGCTTCAGAATTCATAACTGCACTTTTTAATGTTTTGACCCCTACAATTTTATCTGTCCTCTACTTTGAAGGCAGAGTATAATCAACACTAAATATGGGACCCGGTTTATTAATACTGGCTTTGAAAGATAGGTTTCCCTTTTGCTGAAAACAGAAATCTGGACATCTACCAAAACAACATGCACGACCTACTGGCAACAATTTAGGTTTTGTTCTTTATTGCAGAATAATAACTTTGCCATATGCTAAAAATGTTCCAGTATAAAAGACATAAAAAACCTTTAAGGGGTTTTTAGAGGAAAAATGTGACGGTATTTCTTTACAATAAACTAGCTTATTATATATCACACTTTCTATCTTTATATCAATGAATCAAAAGGCATTATGGTGCTACAGGGCTGAGTGCTGTCTGAACACTATCCCAACAGATGAACTCAAACTTCAGCACAAAAGAGAAAGATGTATGCCCATTTCATTATGCTGCAATCTCGGCGTGAGTTGTCAAGAGCAAAACTGTCAGTCAACATCACAGAGGTACTCAGAGGATTCATTTGCTTGGGTAAAATGCTGCTCTACAGTTTTCTTACACACCTTTTCAAAATGCAGCTTGGGTGTTCCAGCCCAGCAATAAGTTGGCCACATAGAAGTATGTTAACGGTGCAGGAGCTGCCAGTAATTTTACCTTCTAAGTGATCAGTCAATACTGCCTGATAAGATCACATCAGCAACAAGGTCAGCCTTTCAATATGAACCAATTTTATATCTTATTGTTTCCTAGGTAACTGACTGTGATACCAGGTGAAAGGCTGATGAAGAGCTCAAAACATGACATAAATGACAGATACCTGCAATTTAATTAGCAATCAAAAATCCGGGGACAGCTATTATTTAGTGGAAATATGTAAGTCCTATCAAGATATCTGTGGGTTCTGCTCTCCTGACAAAACAGGGGACATACTGGCAAGGGGAAGAGAAGACTCAGTTTCTATTTTTTTCCCAAATATGGAGAAAAACTCTACCCCACCCTCTGGCTGTTTTGCCAGACTGGTCTTTGCTTGAAGCTACTGCTGTGTTCCAGTCAGCTCGCTCACAGACACACAAACACACACAAAATCTGCATAGGAAATACCTCCCCAGACCTATGTTTGCTCCATCAGCAAGCTCAGTGTGTTTACCCAGATACATTTTTTCATTTAGATGAGCACTGTCATCCTTGTAGTTATGTCATGACTCAGTTTTGCAAGTGAGGAGGTAAGGGGAAGGGGGGAAAGAAAGTAAACAAGTGTACAGTGAGGAGGAAAAAAAAAATAAAATCTTTAGAAATCATTGCTAAGTAGTAGTTCTTTTAAGACAAATTAAAGTCCTGTATTAGTTAGCACTATTACACCACAAATATAGAATTTGTTCAAACTGCAGTGTCAGTTCCCTTGCATAAATAACTTATGGAGCATCTATCAAGATATATTGTTCTTGAGAAGTAGATTATGTTATTTTAAGACATAGCACCCTGACTGATTTTTTTTCAAGTATGGTTGGAGAGGCAATACTAATATTCTTGGTAAAATGCACACTCTTACTTCATGATTCCCAGATTTCTTACAATGTCTAGAAATTTGAATTACATACCAAATATTTAAAGAAATGTCTACACAACTACTTGTTTAACTTTTTGTTATTAATTCCTTAACAATATTTCATCGTAGCAGTGTTATTTTACATATTTTAAATTTTATTTCTTTTCAGGTCACATCAAGTAGCAACCAAAAAAAGTAAGCCATGTTTAATTAATGCATTTACACTGCTATTTTCTGTGTTCTCCATCTCTCTCAGAACCTGAGCTGTTGGAAAGCTTTCTTGAAAGCCAGTTTTGTAGTATGCACCAAATACTAGAAAGACAGAGATGCATTAAAATTTGAGACTGACAGACAGCTGGCTGGATTTAAAGGGATGGTAAGTAGAGTGGTGGTAGCACCTATGTGAACTTAATAGCAGAGAAGTGAGAGTCGTGGGATATCTGGGATCAGATCAGGTTCTGTCAGCCAGAAGATGACATTACAAGTTTAAGGCCATTGGGGCTCCCAGTCTGGTAAGGAGACAGAAGATTTAAAAACAGCTCTGGCTAGTGTTAAGGGAGCACAGAGTAATTTGAGCAGGCAGAAGGATTTGTAAAATTGCATCAGTTTGGGATAAAGTTCAGCCTGCTTTTCCTGGCTAGTTGAGAAATAGAGGAATGTAGTGAGAACATGTAAGTTCTTTTTTCTTTGTATCTTTTTAAAATACTCTTACGTTGGTTTCAGTTTGCACATACTCGGTATGGAACGACATTCCTATGGTTATTTAACACCATTCCTGTTCTTTGGTGCTTTGGTTTTGTTTTTCCTTACTGAACACACCAAATGAAATAACGATCTCTCCAAAGTCACCCTATGGAAAAAAGTACACGAGTGTTAAAAATCCTCTTGCAGTGGCTGATATGAAAGTGTACTGAGGAACAGAGTTTTTCATGAGGTCACCTCATTTTCTTTATCATGGAGTCATTGTTAAACTAGGTTAGTTGTATTACATCAATAATTTCAATTGCAGTGTTATCAAGGTGTGAACAAATTATTCCCCTTCTTACAGATTTATATTTCAAGGAACAGGTAAATTATATAAAACACAGAAAAAAAATGCTGGTAGAATTAATAAAAGAGATTACCACTACAATATAGTCTCCAAATAATTAATTCTACAACTTCAATATTAGAATTCATTCTCTTACATGACCCTCCAAAATCATCTCCACTGTCTGACCCTCACAGAGACTGAAAAGCCCTTCCTTTCAGTCACATATTTCACACATTCCTGCAGGATATTGAGATTTGCTTAAATTCTGCATCATTTTTTCTTGGTAACTAGTTATTTAAATTTTAAGTCTGTTACTGATGACTTTAAATAGCACTTTTTAAAGTTTCCCTTGCAGAGAGTTTGCATATGCAGACAAGTTTTTCTCAGATATTTTGCTATTACTTTAATGATTTCTTGCCATAAGTAAATTAGAGAACACCTTATTTTCCTTAAGAGCATCATATTTAATATCAGAAAGCAGCAACTAGCAAGTGCAGTGATAAGTGTAGGTCTCTATTTCACACAGTCTCACCAGTGTTCCTTGCCCCTCCTTCACACTTCAGTTTCTCTGCAGGTAGCATGACTTGACAAAAGTAAAAGAGAAATACTGAAAGAGTGCTGCTACTTACTCCTCTGTCTAAGCAGGGAAGGAATTGCTAAAGAAGTGTCAGAACTTTCCCTAGGAAGGTACTGGAGTTATTGGGAAGTGATGTCTTAAGTCTCTTTTAGTTTTTTTTATTTTGCTAATTTTTATAAGCTTTATATGTAATTATAGTAGATTTTAGAAGTAGCTATATTGTATTCCTCACCCTTTAGTTTACATATTCCTCAACTCTCTCACCCCATTCCATGCTCCCCATATCAAATATACCCCTGAATTCAGTAGAAATGTTTAGTCTTTTGTCAAGGCAAGGCCTATGCTGTTTAGAGAACACTCGTATCTTGGCCTGAACAACAGAACAGAGTCAAGAACTGGGTGACCGTGTACCCTTTGTGCTCTGAGGATGATGAGAATGAAGAAGAGGTGGTCCCAAAAAGTCGCCAGACCCAATTCCCAGGGGGGGGGCCCAGGGCAGACCAGAGCAAAGGCTATGGGATGGGCAAAACTTGGATTGGTCAAGCAGTATTATAAAATGTAACATCGCAGGCACAGCCGGCACGCATCTTGTGACATCTATGCCTTGGCACAAATTAAACCCTTTCCTTATCTCACCCTCAGTTAACTGCTCCTGAGTTTTTTCTTAGCATCAGCTGAGCTGGCATCAGAAGCCTAAAGGATAAACTTAAAAATTACTCAAGCATAAAGGATAGCATTCACTAAGAATGACAGAGATCAAAGATAATGTCAGGCATGATCCCAAAACCAAATACATACTTTTATGTAATTAACACAGAGGCAAGGACATTGCTGATGATTAAAGGTAAGATGGCCAGGAGAAATACCTGATAGTGAACCTGCATCCTGATATAAGAGAAAAATTGCCAAATTAAAGTTGATCGAAGAAGGAGTAAGGAATGCTCTTAAAGAAAATAATATTATGAGGAGAAAGATAACATATAACAACAGGAAAATTGTAGATATTGTACCTCTTTTTAAGAAGGAAAAAAAAAAAAAACAACTTTACACAAGGAAATTTAAGATCATTAGTCTTATCCCAGTTGACCAAAACTTTATCCTTCAAAACTTGTATATAAAAGGCAGACATATAAGTTAATGGAAGTTTGGGAAACTTGTGTTGAAGTCTGTTGAAAATAGATTGTTCCAGACTAATGCAATAATTGTTTTATAAACAAGATAAATTTAATCTAAATTCAAATAAATTACTCTATGTCCAATATAGAACTACAACACAAATCATGAGTACAGCTGTAAAATAGAGGCTGTAGTACAAGAATTGTAAATTAGCATTAACTAAAGAAAAATAACAGTAATTTGCACTGGACTGAAAGTCGTTCAAGTACTCCTGCAAGGGTGAGTCTTGGAACTAATATAATTTGTTAACACTAAAAATTCTGTGGGAGAAAAATAGAATGGACTTTGTTAACCAGGAGAAATTACCAAAATAAAGTTGGATGTAATGTTGAGTAACTCATGGAAAAGATGGGAGCAGTTAAACTGATGATATTCAGACAAAGTGCAAGATCTTTTATTCACCAGTACAAAGAATATCTAGTTTTAGATATGAATTATTTGGAAGTGACAAAGGAAGACAGACTTAGGTTTCTTTTTCAGACTGATTGACTGAGCTATTAATTCAGTGTAACTGTGGAAGAAACAAATACAGTCTTGTAGGGTGGCAGCTGATGTATTCCCATTTTATAAAGTATCATTAATGTCATGGTACAAAAGCCCTTGCAAATCAAAACAGCTTAAAACAGTGACATCTACCCTGCCCATAGCACTGAGATAATGAAAACATGCCTCTTAGAAAGCAGAGAACTTAGTTGACTACTATACTGTCACTTTTCAATGAGTAACAAACTCGTTAAAACTAAAGATGATAAGGCAGCATACTCCTCTGCCTGAAGAAATTCCTCACATCAACCAGAGAACAGAAATGAAGTTATGTTATGAAGTAAAAGCTTCAGCCAACAGAAGGCAACTGGACAAAGTTAACCCATTGGGCTATTATGTGCCTCATGTTTAGAGTCTGCAGACAGAATTTCTAATGAAGAACCTCTACCTGAATGGCAATCCATCACCAGCTGACATATCTAATGGCCTAGAGCAAACTGCTGATTCAACGGTTCACCTTGTGTATCTCAAATGATTCTTCGTTATATTGCTTTTTTATTGTATATAAAGCTCCTGTTACATTTATGAAGATTGCATAGAGGACTTAAAAGACTACAAATATAACTTATCTAATTAGGTATTGCTTTGTTGTAAGTGTTCCATGTGTAAGCAGATCACTGTATTTTCACTGCATATTCCATTGTCTGCAGGGGCTATATGATTTGTTACCTCAAAACTCCAAAGGATTAAGACCAGCAGCCAGTTAGAATGCTACACCATGGCAAAACAAAACAGGGTTATAATAATCTTTGCAATTAACCTCTGGTACTTAAGGTGCAACTTCTTAATATCTCATATTACAGTACGCAATAATCCTTTTCTATTTCTTTATTAAAATACCCTTTTGAAAAAGACACAACTTTACCATGGCCTGGCAACAGGTGTATTCTTTCTACTTACAAAAGGGAAAACCAGCACAATATTTTCTGATTTTTACACAAATGTTTTGAAGCCTTTCTTTCTGCTGTACCATGACAGTAGCTTCTTGTTTTTCAACATCTGCTACCTCAGGATGGGAAACAAACATATGAACACAATTTTATCATTTGGATTTCCATCACTTTCTATCCTCCCACGTGTGCATTTCTCAGCAAGTTCTCAGAGCTCAATCCTTTTGCAAAAGCTACCAGCCTGAAAAAAGCTTTGTCTCAGTCACCATAGGAAAATAGGGAATCAAAGTAGAAAAGCTGGCCGAAGTTGCAGCCACAAGCTTGACTTTCTGTAGGTTCTGCATATTTGTCTGGATCCTCTCTTAGAATCCAGCTGGGATAGGCTGGCATGATGCCATCTGAAGTACTGAGGTATCATTTTTCAGAAATCAATTAAAACCTCCTTCTCTAACAGCAGCAAGAAGCACAAGCTCAACTTGGAAAGTCCTAACACTGAATTTGCATGATCTCTTAATTTAATTCTGTGTAATTACAACACAGTCTTTCCAAATATCTCTCTTTCTTACCTAATTATAGCACTGAATAGGAAATCTCACAGCAGTCCAGGAACAGACAGGGGAAAAGGAACTGAGGGTTTAATCACCAACCTAAAGGCAAAAGCAGTACGTTATGCAGTATGATTTTGAAAGTAGTTCTGCTGATTCCCTGTCAGGGGTTAGATACCCGCAGTCAGGCTTATCTATGGGATAAATCAGTACACTTCAGTGGAGATACACTTGGGAAGAATTTGGCCTGTTTTAAGCCATAATTTAAAACTGAAAATTCATCCTGGAGACATCCAGAGAATTTTAGTTTCTATCATTTTATGCAGTCTTTTTCAGCATCTTCTTTAAGACATGAAGGTAATGGGCAGACTTGAAAGACATGCATTCTAGATGTAACCTAACAACATGGACATGTACATAGATCTGAGTGTTTCTCTATGACCTTTTTTCCTCTGACAATACCTCTTAAAACTTTGGAAAATACAGCATTATTTATCAGTTAAATCAGTATACTGATTGAAAAAGTAATTCTTGTACCACTGTATTTGCACTTTTTAAGTAATCACACTATTATTTTTCATTTTAATATATCTGACACATCAGGTGTGGTATGTGATATGTGGAATATTTTACAAAGTTTGACTGAAGAGGGATGGAGAAAAGAATGATTTTCCTTTTTTTTACATGGTATTTTGGCATCAGCTTTCACCTTAAAAAAATTGAACATCATGAACTCACAGAGCTTTTAAGGAAAAACAATAAACAATAGGACAAATTTTTAATAACACTGACTGGAGACCTTCTGCATGCTTGCTTGTTACTCATCAGTGATACATAGTAAATACTCCAATATCAGGACTACTGTGGGGAGCAGAACTCAGAAATAAGCTTCAGTAAAAAGTAAGGACAAGATCTGAACCTCAGAAATGTCAAAGTGAACATATACTGTGACCAGTTTCAAGATCTGTAAGGGATTGAGATAGCGTGCAGGAAAAATCTTTTGTGCTATTATGTCCTTAAGAAAGTAAATTATCACTTTTTGCCTGAAAGAAGTTGGTACTGAGAAGGACTCTTCCTAAGTTATCATTACCAGAAGTGTTTTTACCCTTTCCTCCTCTTCCTTGCACAGCAAGTACTACTCCATCTGCAGCTGTTGGGCTGCTTCAGTGTCCAGAAAACTGCCTGCAGCCCCCAGAAAAGGTTTTCTTGCCAATGACCTGGCTTTAATCCTCTTCATCCCATTTCCACCGCAAATAAGCCTGCAGCTGAAATTAAGTAAAACCAATTTTACCTGATAAAAAGCAGGAAAAGAGACCTGCAGGACAGGGCTTGTCCCCAGTGCACATTATTAAAATCAGTTATAGCATCTGAAGGGAAGGAGGCCTGCAAGTGAAAAAGGCAGATGCACATCTCAGATTTGTTTTCCTCAGTGTTCGAAGGGAGAAAGCTCCTCGATTCCTGGTCACAGGTTACCTCTGACCTCCTCATGGAAACGTTAATGACAAAGGTGATAACACTCCATGAATACCTCGTAACCCCGAACATAACCTCTAGATTTAATTCAGCCATTCCTGCCTCTTCCACTTTCTACCGGAGTCTCGTTCAAGAGTTATGTTATCTTGGCTTATAACTTTGACCTCTGAAGGCTTGGGGCATGGAGTCAATCAATTCTTCATATTTTAGACCTACCTGAAGGAGTCTATTTCATCATGTCATTGTATTCACTTTCTGAAATACTGGCTTTGAATATTGCAAACAAGTTTTAGCCTCAAAAGTGTTATGAAAAAAATGGAGCTCTTGCAACTGTAGTCATGGTTTTCTCTTCCTTATTTTAGTTGAGGGGGTTGTGGGGCTGTGTGGGGAGGTGGTGCAGTACATGGGATGTGAACCAATAAAAAAACTCATGATACATTTAATAGTAAAACGCCAGTGTACTAGTATATACAAATAAAGAAATTCTTACTTTTTTAGCTGCCGAACTAATGCTCTCTTCTCTATTTATTCTCACATTTCATGTTTTACGTGAAGCCATAGGCAACAGGAGAAAGAGGAGGAAAGGGTACCTAACAACACGTTTGCTTATCCCTCTTACAAGTCTCTCATTATGGGTAGCCCTTATTTCCACTGTATCTATGGTTATAGGTATGAATTAGTTTAAATATCAAAGTAGGTCATTAAATAGGTAGCCAATTAGATAATCTCCATTACAGCAAAATGCTGCTGTTTAATTACCTTGTTAAAAAGCACCCCAGCACACACACCCTGAGGATAAAACCTACTATAAAAGAACAAAAAGATATTTAGCCACCACAGCTGCCAACATTCACAGGTATAGAAATGTCTTTCTCAGAGAGAATATGTAGAGTGCATTGTGAGATTTACTCTTCTTAAAGTCACAGGATTCAAAACTGCCTGACATCTGTTCTCTCGGCTACTATGGCTAAGTGCAAGAAAGCAAATGCTGGAGAGATGTGTATTGAAACAGAGGAAATCTCTCCTATCCCACTCCAAAACAAGATACTTAACACAGCAGCCACCTCTGAGCAGCCTGTAGAGAACACATCTTGCTGGACATAGATGCAGCTACTCCAGTTGCTTTCTTATCCTCATCCTCCCAAGGTACACATCTGCCTTGCCATCTCCTATATTTATATCTTCTAAAGAAGGTTTTTAGTTTTCCTCCTAATTAGGAAAACTATGCACAAGGACCCACTGACCCTTAGAAGAGCCAGTTAACTGTCAAGCTCGGAGTCTGAGGCCTAGAAGCACAATTTATTTCTTGCTATTTTTGAAATGTTGCTAAATCCAGAAACAGGAAACACCAAATGCCATCATTACTCTGTAAAACAAAATGAAGTTTGCTAAGTTTTATTTAGAACTGAATACTCTTGCAAGTGCTCCTGTAAATTTACATTACCTTAGTAGCAGAAACAACTATTCCCACTTGTTCAAGTCATCTATTAAATACAGTTTTGTGAAGATAGAGACATCATGCAGAAGGATATTTTTACAACACAACCTGGTGAAATCCATAATATCCTTATTTTTCAAACACAAAAGGACAAGATTCATAATGATGATGCTATAAATCTTTAAACACCAATCTAAAATCTTTTCCAGCTACCAAGACAACTACAATTAATATTTTCCATATGAAAACACCTTACACTATCCAGGGGAAATTCTCCCAACTAGTTTCAAACAATGTAATTTAATGAATTTCAGCAAGAGATCCAGTTTAAAGACAGGAAACAAACTCCCCAAAGTTTATTGTACTGTTGCCAAACAGTAATTCATTGGCATGCTGTCTCCAGCTAATTTGTAGGCAATCAGCAAAACTGCTTGGTGCAGCAGACATCATGATTTTTGGCACCATATAAAATGAGAGATCTTAAAAAGAGACTTAGGACTCAGGCATCATGTGTAGGATTCAGAGCAAACATAGTTGGTTATCATCATTTTAACTCTCAAATGGCATCCTGACTGCCTTCATCTGCTTTTCCAAAATGTGTGTCTTGTTTCATCTGTCAACTCTGCAGTGATTTCTTGAATACTCTAAGCCTTCTACCTATTTAGGCAACTGAATCCCAAATGGCACCAAGCTCATAACCTACAAACTATCAGCTGAACCTCTAACGTGTATGCATTTGATCCAGAGCCAATAGATGCTAATTAGAATCTCATTTGCAATAAAAGATTATCATCATATATTTTCCAAAGGATGAGAGCATCCCAAAGCCTGAACTTTCAAAGATAAAAAATAGTAAGCCTGAAAGATCTTAAAAGGTCCATTTTTTGTTTTGTTTTTCAGGAAATAACATTTTTGCTTCAGAGTTTGCTTGAAGACCTACAGTAAATCTGCACGGTAAATCTCACGAGTCACTGGAAGGAATTGTCTTTGAAACTGAGGCATAGCTCATATCCTACTTAAAAATTGTAGGCTATAAACTTGCATCAGGATCTCTCACTACAGATAATCTTTCAGTTGCATGCAGCTTCCATGGCACTTTACAAGCTTCACAGTACTGCACACATTTTACCAAAAAGACTACACCTGTAGCACCTGATGAGGAAACAGCCTTTGGCAGAAAACTACTCAATACAAACATTCTGCTTTCCCAGAAGCATATTTTCTTAATCAACCATGGCATATATAATCATTATATAAAAGGGTAAATATGCTCACCCCAGCTTTCCTATAAATGCTGATGTACTGTAACTAAGCCTGACGGAAGTCTAAGAACATCAAGAAAACTGAAGCAGATGTCTTTTTGGCTTGGCACCAGCTGTGGACAGAGTCAGAGCCACCCACCCAGCTGTGGCTCAGAGATGTGTGACGCTGCTAGGAGTGCCACACAGACACCAGAGAGGGGAATCAAGGGGGATGGCAGGGCAGGGATGTGCATCTTGTGGTCATGGGGAAACCTACAGCATTAGGGTTGAGAAATAAAATTTACGGATGTGAGAGCTGATCACAACTGTTCAAACCTAAAATGAGATGTTACACCTCTGTCATGCTATTAACGAAGACCAGAATCAGCCGATAAATGTCAGGCTGGGATCTACACTGTACAAACACAGACACCTATTTGGTCAGGGCAAGACACAATTTCTGTGCTAAAGTTACCAAGATTTCACTGGAGCATCTGTCTGAGAGTTCAAGAGTTTGGAGGAGCAAAGCCCAGTTGTCAGTGTAGCTGCCTTTACTCACCTCACTCCAAACAGCAGGGCTTACCTTTCTGCTGACATGAGACTCCCAGCTCTTCCAGAAGCCTCTGCTCACAGCCTGCAACACTTGAGTCGCTCCCTGCTCCTGGCCACATTTTGTTCCAGTGAATTGTACCCAGGTATCTCCCCAACACAAAGTTAAAACAACCTCCATTCTAGTTTAAGAGATACCTGCATATTGTTCTCTTTAATTATATCTATATCCCACAAATAAAAAAAAAAACAAGGAGGGGGGATATTTCTCCCTCCTTTCCCAGCTTATAGGAAACAGAAATGAGTGGTGTTACGCTACAAAGGCAGGAGATTTTCCTCTGCCTAGCAACTGCTGTTTTCCCCTCACAGCATATGGTCTTGTTTAGTTTTTCTCTCCTAGCAGTGAACTAATATACAAGAGGAAGGCCTCTGTCTTTTCACCAAGGGAAAACCAGAAACGCACTTCGAACAAAAGGTAGACACTTATCTTGGTGCCAAGAAAAAGTGTTCGTGCCCCATTAAACAGAAGGTAGATTCCTGTCTCTGTGGTTCTTATGTTTGTTGCCTCAGATTGTTAAACAGAGCAAGGGCACTCCTGCTTCCAAGCACCTGCATTTAATTGCAGCTTATTGCATTCCCCACAGGGAGACAGGAACAGCTGCAAGGGAACACTGTACTGATGCAAGAGCAGAAAATATTCTTCTTTTTTTCCTGCACAGGAAATGTGCTCTCTTCTACAAAAAGCACATCATTCTAAAGAGAAATCATTAGGAAAAGTTGGTTTTACTCTGTTTTCTTTATTTATTTTTGCTCAAACAAGTTAATAAACTGCTACTATAAAATAAAAGTTTTAAAAAAATTATCAAGACTCTATAAAGAATCTATTTAAAACTCGCTTTTCAAGAAAAATAATGTTTTTGGCTGAGCAACCTGATGTTTGTTAATTGAAAGATTTTCCACAATGCCTTGGCAGGTCATCAAGACTTAAAATCAATGTATAAACTAAGCTTAGGACTATCTTCTGAAGAAAAAAAAAACAAACCAAACTAAAAATAAGGTTTTCTCCCCTACTCGCATGGTATTTAATTGCTTATTTATGGAGGGCTGTGTAATGAAGCTCTGGCATACCATGTACGTTTTTACCTTCATGACAGCTCCATTAAACTCCTTTTTCTTTCCATTTATTTTTCTTCTGAATAAAGTATTTAAGTATAACACTTAATAGCGTATTATAAAATAATAATCAGAATTTTTTTTCCTTTTATTTTTGCTGGATTTTTTTCCCTTGTCTCTTTTAGAAACTACCTGGAATGAGGAAGGATGCTGAAAACCTTTATAATTACATCAAGCCCCAAACCTACAGGCTGGTTAAGCAGGTCCCACTTCTAACCTGGGTGTTCTCCATCAACAGATGTTCTGTTGACAGAACAACAAGCAAATCTTCATGTGACAAGGAGGGCTGTTTGAGAGCCCCTCCCATTTAGGAGAGTAGAGAAAATCCAGAAACCCCCACCCTTTGGTTGGATGAAAGTCAGCAGAAAACAAGACCCAGTGATACGAGGAACTAGCCATGCTCATCTCACACAGAAAACCCAGCAGGAAAGCTTCTCCTCGTACATTAAGTTCCCAGGGCTCCCTTGCCTAACTAGGTCACCTCTACCAAAATCAAATGGAAACAATAATCCTAGGGTTTGGAAGCCCTAGGGCCTCCCAGCGTGGTAACAACAGCTCTTTTAGATTGCAAATGTTTTCCAGGTCCCAAGATTTAAAAGAGAAATTTGCTTTCTCTATATCAACATCTGTACCCAGAGGCAGCACAATAAACACTATAGTCACAGCATCACTCTCTGTCTGGGACTCCTAACACAATAGATGGGAAAAAATAGTTGTTTCTTCACATACCACTCTGCTGACTTATTAAATTAAGAAGTGAAAGTCTTCCTTTTTTTTTTTTTTAATCCCTAAGTACTAAAGAAATAGAATACTTAACCTCCCACCTGTTTCCCCAAAATAAAAAGAATAAAAATGGAAATGTTTTCTTATGCTCTTTGAAGTTCATTGAATTTAAGCAGACTGTAATATTGAGGTTTGGTTAGTTGCACACACTGCAGGCTTCCTGTTATGTTCCAACTTCCTTATTTATTTATTTTAGACAACTAAAATAGACTTGCTTTTAGTCTAAACTATAAATTAAAAAAGTCAAAAGAAAAAGAACCAATTTGACAGCCTCAGGGGATGATGCCTTTGACAGAATAGGCACAAGCCAAAGCAGCATTCTTTCCCTACCTTCTTTGTTTGCATCAGCCTTTATTTTGAGATACCTCTTTTGGATTGAAGAGAAGGTCAGCTTTAACAATCCTTCTAGTCTTTGACTTAGGAATTTTCAGATGGGAGGAGTAGAGTTTCCATTTAGAAGACAGAACATGTTACAACGTGCAGGTTAAGGGAAGGAGAACACAATTACGTGCGCAGTAATCAAGTCACAAATACTGGGAATTGAGATATCTCAGGGAATCTCATCTCCTCCTTCCTCCCATTCTCCTCTACTATTCTCCAGCAAACTGTCTAGCACAAGAACTGAGAAAAGGGTGACTGCTGCTTGTGTTCCCTCCTCGGATCCATAATCACCTTGAGCAGAAACCACAAGAGTGTCCTAAATAACACAAGAACAGCATCTCTTTCCTGCCTGTTCCTAAGCATCTCAAAATCATATCAGTTTAGGAAGGTATATTTCCTTGTCCCTGCAGAGGCACGGTGACAAGCCAGCTCAGCTGCCCAGCTAACCCTGCTGTGTGCCTGTACACTCTGCCTCAATTTGCTCTGATTTCTGCCTCATGCTCCTTTGCTCCCCAGCTAAAAGAGGAGGCTCCAGAGAACTGAAGTGCAAGCATGATGGCCCAGATAATTCTCTGCAGTAGGAAAAAATCTTCTATGGGACTAAAACAAATACAACTCTCTAAGTTTGTTTCTTTCTTAGCAAGAACTTTCTAAGAATTTAGTTGAGATGTAAGTGTCAGCATTTCACTCTCTGGTAACAAGGGAACATGGATGCTAGATAACAGGACCCAGTACTCCAGGAAACATAGAAAACCTTGGAGAGCAGTAAGGAAACTGTAGATGAAGAGTATTGGTTAATACTGGAAGGATTAAGCTTTAATATTTCCTTCATTTGCTGGACTTGCCTCATGTTAATTCATTTTCCACTAGACCAGGCCTTGGTCTCTCAGTCACCATCAGTGATGACAAGCCTCAGATTGTGACAGATGAAGTTATTCTCAGCTGCCAAACACAGACTGACATCACATTTGCTTCCTGTATAAATGTCCAAGAGTACTTTTTTTTTTCCCCTTGAAAGATTAGAGATTTTCTAGGTGTTAGAGGGCATGAGCAGGGATAGGAGCAGTTCTCTCTGAAGCAGCTGATTCTACACATGTTCACACCTACACTTTTTCTCTACCGGAGATTCTTAAGCGTCAGTCATTCATTTGTTCTTAACAGTCTGATTGAAGGAATAACTCTCCACATATACAACAGCAAATTAGAAGTTGGAGATATTCTTACATGTAGTCTGAAGGCAATTTGTCTTGAAACTTGAACAAAGATCATTATCACTAGAATTATAGAGTAGGGCATGCACACGCACATGGTTTGTTTTAGAGACTTCCCAAGGAATATAAACAAATTAAAAAAAAAAAAGAAGAATGCAGCATTCTATTGAGACGTTCTTTTGCTATTAGGTCAACTTCTACTATTAGTACTATAGTGCAATAAATCATAAACATATAAATAATATTCTGACATTTCATTTATCTGGCACCAAATCCTGTTTTGCTACATATCATAAGTCAAAGTAAGTCCTCAGGTAGATGAGATTTTTATGTCACAACTGAAAGCAATTTAATATCTAGATAAAAAAAAAGATTTAATAGCTGTTGTAAATGCATATGCAATAAACCATTCAACTGACTAGGTTTATATAATTTAATTATCCGAACATTTAATATTTAATTAGCAATATGGTGCCATCATTTACTCTGTGACTATATCTCATCAGCGTCCTCAAAAACAAGCTCCAGAAGAAAATATGACATAGAACTAATAGGATTTCAGACAGGGATCTTAATTATCACAACCGGGAGCAAGGATCCTTACTTGCTACACCAGCTCCAAACTAGAATAGTCTCAGAGTTCTGAGGGGCATATGAGTTTAACTAAAGCCATTGTATGAACATCTTATTTTATAATTATCTACATAATGAAAATTGGATAAGAGTCCTACCAATTCCATTCATCACATTTGTATTTGTAACTGAAAGGTGACACTTTACATCCCTTCTGCTTCCTTTCTATTTGTCACATTATTTTTCACATTGTCAAGCCATGTCTTGTCAGATTCTATGAATATTATCTACACACTGGTTACACACATTGACAATTTAAAATAATTATTCATAAATCATCCCTTCTGCTGTTGGGCAACTAGTTAGTCCCTTTTGTTCCCAGCTTCTTCCTAGTATCCAAGGCTCAGGTGTCTAAACTCTTGAGATTACCTGAGGCTAAGAAAATGGACATTTATTTGGCACTCGAGCAGTACATTCTACTAATGTATGTTGGGGGCAGCAACTCTATGCCTGTGACTTTTTTTTTAGCCTGAACTAAATGAATTTCTCTATATGCACACATTATTAAAGTACAACCTTTAAAATAATCCAAGATCTAATTGCCTGTACACCAAATTGAGCTTTTATTGCTCTCTGTAATAGGAAATCTAGATAACTATTTTTGTTTGTTTGTATGCCTGCCAATAGAGAAGCTGACAATTCAATCTTCCAGATTCAAAGCAACTAAGATGATTAAATTACTTGCATATTATTATATCTTGAAAGAAACTCCCTCTTCTGAAATATCATTAAATCTGAGGGGTTTTGTTTGCTTGTTTTTGAGAATATTGAGTTGAAACAGAAAATAGTTAAGAAAAATCTGCAATCTACATAAAAACAGGGAAATACACAATGTATCTAGTACCCAGAAACAATGAATGGTAGGGAGAGAGTGATAGATAGGAGAGAGTCAGGGAGAGAGTGATAGATATACATATAGATAGACATATATACTACCTTATTAAAAATACATAAGTTTTAAAAATGTTTCATGTTACTAGTCAACATATGCGCCAGAATTTCAGGGATTGTTTTAGGCTTATTTAAATGTTTCTCTGATTGTCCTGCATTTTAAGGTTTTCCTAGAGTTAGTGACATCACGTAGTTACTAATTCCTGTATTTCCTGCAAACGTGAACAGCTAAAAAACTTGTATTAGTGTCTCTTAAGAAATTTTTTATTAAAAACAAGGAAAATAAACATCTTGTGTACATCGACATTCACAGCAGAACTGCATTCAGATTTCTCTATGCAATTTCACAGTGAGTCTTGACCAAGCATGAGTGATAACCCTATTCTCTCAAACTGTCCCAGAATCTAACATGTGAAAAAATGAGAATTCTAATTATCAGCTAAAACTAAAGAAATATTTCACATGCTGTTTGCCAGCTAAGGACTGTAAACTACTTTGCTCTCATCCTCTCCTCCTCCTGTGTCTTCCCATCCCACTTTACCTCTGTTCTTGGAGATCATTATCTTAGCCCTGGATTCTGGTACGCTGACATGCACAAAGAATCTGCCCACTTATAGATCCTTCTGGTGCCTGTGACAACAGCAGATCAGCTGACATGTAAAAACAATCCAAAAGTACATAATGCTAATCTTTAGATGCCTACCAATCATGCCTACCAATATTGAAGCCTGAAAACAATGAGGAATTTACCTAAATGCAGATGGCATAAACCTAGCAGAGATGCTTACATGTCTTCTTACTTTGGTTAATAGGAATAACCTTACCTTTTCAATATGAAAAAAATGAAAATGTTTTCAGAGAGAAGCATCAAATTTGCCTGGCTCTACTAGAAACATTCAGTAGAAAAAATAGTTATGGAAAATAGCATCATCTACAAACAAAGGAAACTCATTAGTTTCTCTCCATAGCCAGAAGTTGAGGAGCACAAAGGAGCCTGGAGACTCCATAGAGTGTAAATGTACATCCTTAATGATCTTACTAAACCCTAATATAATACATTTTTAGATAAGACTCACTCACTCTTCCTTCTTGCAGAGTCAGGGCACTCAGTTCACATGCTGGCTAAACTTTGCTTACCTTTCATTTATTATCAGCAAAACACAGAATACTTTAAAGAAGATTCAGTTCTTTCCCTCTTGCCCACCCAGTCATTAATTTACAGAAGCCATTATGTTTTTAACTGAGATCTGTGTATTTTTCTAGAATATATATCAGTAGTACTGTGCCAAGTTACAAAGTTATAGAAAGCAAATCTAAAGAGACTAAAACAAATCCATATTCTTCCCTCCTAATCTTCACACAACCTAATCTACACAACCCTTGGGTTATACACCTATGCTTTTTATTGAATGTGTGTTCATAAATCTTCCTTATTTTACAATCAAAGAATCATAGAATAGTTTGGGTTGGAAGGAACCTTAAAAATTATCTAGTTCCAACTCCCATGTCATGGCAGGGACATTGTACACTGGACCAAGTTGCTCAAAGCTCCATTCAACCAAGCTAATTTTCATTTAAAAAATACAGTGCAATATTAAAAAAAATCTTTTAGTGTGTGAATAGCAAATTCGACACTCAAGAAAGACACCTTAAAACTCCTTAGAACTCAAAACTTTAGGCTAACTTTGTAAATATTAGTAAAAAAGAAAACAAAAACCTTAACAGGTACAAATCCAATGACCATTAAACTAAATTCACCAAAATGCCTTTCCCTGAAGATTAGTGCTTTTGCTGATGTTTCACAGACACTTTAACAAAAATCCCTTTTCACAGGTATGCAGATTGAATTTTGTAGATAAAGTATCCTTCAAGAGCCTCAACTTGAGGCTGTATTTTCAGAAGCCAAAGGGCAGTATTTCAGATTTCTTCAACAAAAGTAAGACAGTGATTAGCAACAATCTTCATTAATACAGTTGCTGAGATATGCCGGTTTTAGCTGCAAGAAGTTACAGCATCGTGTGCCTTACATATATTCATTGGCATCTTCCCTTTTCTTCACATTGACTGCAGTCTGTCTGCCTTCCCTTTCATTTTTATTTCCTGCCTTTTCCATCTGTTGGCTCTTTTATCTCCATCTAACTAATGAAGATTTCCTCACTTCATTTCAGAAGTTTCAGCTATGACAGTTGTGCATGCTCATACCAGTCAACTTACATGACTTAAATTTGCTATACAAGGACTTGGGACTAGAAATAGCCAGGAATTTATTTCATAAACTGTACCTCTTTTAAAAATTATTCTCATCAGTTCAGAATAATTAATGGAATAACATGAGGTTCAGTGAATTTTCAAATAGATATGATATTGTTTAGTTGTCTTTCTATTAAATTAGTTATTAAATTAGTTTCCTAACATCATTAGGCTATTCAGAATGTTTGTATTTATTATACCAATTATATATTTAAACTAAGTTTAAAGCAACACACGAGTTGCTCGTATTTATTAAATATTGCTTGCCTTAGAGGTCAGTCCATAGGGGTTCCTTCACGTGTTACTTTAAATAAAGACATCAGCCATATCTGTAGGGCCAGTTTTAACAAGTCTATACAAAAGAACTAGCTCAAACATATACAAACATGAGGAAATTTAAGAAATTGTATTTAGGAAATACATTGTGCTACCTCTGTTATTGGGTAAACTACATCGCTTTTAGTGTGCAGGAAGAAGGGATGCTAAATCATTCTATATATTAAGGAAGATTAGCTATATTATTTTTGTCTAACAGTAAAATAAAAAAACACATTTATGTTTAGAAGCAGAACTAACCTATATGTATTCTTTACACACACATAATTAAGACAATACCAAATTTAAGTAATCTCAGGCACATTTGGCCATTTGCAATAGAGTTCTTCCTTTTTTACCAAGAGTATTTTTTATGTGAAAAGATTTAAAATTAGACTGGAAATACAATCTATCATATAATTCATTCGCATATTCCATATGGTTTGAGTATAACATCAGAACAACTATTTCTTTCATAAAGGTCCTTCACATTTTATGTCTTCCCTCTCTTTTTATATTTTAGTGTATCAAATCTTAGTGATTGGTTACTTTGTTCTCAGTCCCACTGGGCCTGTTATCTGTAATTAAATATAAGCCTCCTTGATATTAGTAGTGTGCTGATGGATTGTTGCTTACCTACCAGGCAGCACTTAGAGAAATGGAAGTCCTTGAAAGCAAACAGCATCAGAGCATAAATCAGCTAGAATGAAGACAGGAGTGAATATAGATTTTTGTGGTAAGAACACTCAGGAGATTGTTCTTCGAAGTCCACAGATTGGAGATTATATCCTTATTGATTTATCGTCAGACATTTATTGATCATTGGCTAAATGACTGTACAGATAAACATATGTATCTTTCCATTTCTGCCACTAAACCTCACCCTCCTGACTATGCAAAACTAAAAGCATAACCCTCTCAAACCTAAAATGTTGATTAAATGCTGCATGAAAGTGTGTGCATTGCAATGAATCTGAAACAGAACACAAAAACTCATCTCATCTACTACTCCCATAAGGACTAAGAAAAATCCAACTAAAAATATTCCAGATCTCTTTTCAAGATTTTAAGTAAAAGCTTCTATGATGACCTCTGCAATTCTTAAATACTTTTACTACCATTCTTGTAACATCATATACAAATTTAAAAAAAAAAAAAAAAGGAAGAAACACCCACAAATTTGCAGCTACTTCCAGTACTTCCAATTTTCAAATTTCAGGGCATTGCTATGAAGAATTAATATCATAGATGACAGACAGCTTGATTGGTAGGAGCTGTCGTAAATTCCTAAAATTATTTTCGTTTAGTTTTATCAATTCACACTCTGTGGTATCATAAAATAAATCCTATATTCTGTGGAGCTGAGAGACAGTTTACTATAGTGTATTACAGAATTTTTTTTTAGTCAAGGTCAGAGTTTTTTGTTTTTTTTTTCAGAAATGCTTTTTTCCATTCACGTTGCACTTAGAAATATAAAATGCAAATGCAATCACACCACAGATCTATTTTCACAGCACATGTAAATCTAACATTTCAGAGATACAAATCTCCAACTTAGTGAAACTTATTCTTCAGTGTAGTCTGCCATTTGCAACACATTCATTTGGTGGAATCCCTATAATGCTACACTCACTTCATTCCTGTACTTACTCAGGAGCGACCAAAGCTTAAGAACAAGAGAGACCAAAGCAAAGTTAATAACAATTACCTGACTATAAGCTTGCATAAGCCAAAATGAAGCAGAGATGGAATACATAAAGAAAGAACCAGTTAAACACAAAGATAAAATGAGCAATCAGTGAACTGCCAGTCTAGTTTTAATGAGAACATCGTTTTTGCTCTGGACATCAGCAAAGGTTTTCATGTGTTAATAAAGAGAGGTTCACCTGAGCTCATTCTTTGCTAATCAGCTCTTTCCCATTCAGAATAGAAAATGATGTACAGGTACTTAGCACTCCACTCATGCCACAGCAGTGTCCTCCTCCCCAGCAGCAAAATATTTGGTGAGGAGAAGGATCTCCTCAGATCTCCTTAGTTGCAGAAGCCTCTGCAGCTTCGAGGCACCTCATCCCTTTCCCAAGCTCATTGGTAGGAATGCCAAATGTAATCGTTCCACCTTCAGAAAAAAAAAGGACGAACCCATAGAAATGTTTTCTACTTCATGCACAGTCTCACTCATAAGAAGTTGCTTCTTACATCCCATGGTAATTTTTCCCAGATCATTGAGGAAGTCCTTTGAAACCTGTTGCTGGAAGAGAATCCCCTTCACTTCTCTGAGCCCTCTGGTCTCCTGATCTTTCTCTCTCTGGCTGCTGCAGTCTGTAATTAGTCCCAGCTGAACAGGTAGTTAATCTACTTTAACACTCAGAATCACATGGGGCATATACATTTCATTGCAGAGCATGGACCAATATTTACAGATTAAAAGGAGTTTTCTATTATCTCCCTTTCCTTGTCTTCTGAATCCATACAAAGAAGATTGGATTGGAAATTCAGAGACAGGAAAAGTATTCACTGCATTTTATTATATAGGTAGAAACTAAGAAAACACCTGTGTTTATTATTACTTCAAAATTCAAGTTAACATATATTAGAGCTTTTCCACTCGAAAAATAAATAATTCTTGTTTGCACATAGCAAATATTGGTTTTGTAGAAAATGGTGTAAGAAGTCAAAGGTTAGAATTCATTGCCAGAAAGGAGATTTTAAATTAGAAAGTGTTAAAGAAATTGTGCTGAGTTGGAACTCTGAAAACGTACCTAGTGATATTTAAGGTTAACTTAATGTATAATACACCACTAGAATGAAAATGCCCAGATAACTATATTAGCTTTTACAGAACTGCAGAAAATGAAATACTGAAAAATAATGAGCACTTTGGAACACAAAATCCTATTGCTTATATTTTATGGAAGGAAAAAAAAGAAAACTAATGAGACTGTATAAAACTATATTTTCATTTCATGGTTATAGCTTCAGTGAAATGTCTAAACTAAAACAAATTTTGTTCATTATTGTTTATTATTTATGTTGTTATGAGAAACCAACAACAAAGTTGGCTTATGAGTGTTAATGCAAATTACTCTTACCACATCCATACATCCATACTATTAGAAGTGTGGACATTTCATAATGAATAATGTGATTTGTTTTCATATTTACTTCACTACCACCTTGAGGCTATAACATACACCAATTTGAAAGGAAAAAGGAGAAGGAAAAGAAAAAGGAGAGATGCAGTCCTGAGGGAGGAAAGAGAAATGTAGATGGCAGGCACTCCTTGGCTAACAATTACTGGGCTACACTTATTCATGTACCTTACCCTTTTCTTCCCATTGTCCATAAGAGCATGTACATATTTTGGATACTTGGAGTTGAATTTCACACAATTTACGATGTCATTCCTGTGTTCTACAGCAGAGACTTACAGACTTGTGGTTGTCCCCTGCCCCCCCATTCCCAGCAATTCTCATGCTGGCAATACCCACTCTCTGCAGAAGTAGAAAGAGTAAAACACTCAAATGCCTTGGAAAACAGTGCTCTGTCATCACCTAGGATAGATGAGACCTGTTTTTTCTGTGGCTGGCACACAGACTTCCTTCATTGACAGCTTCAAATACCACCATTACTCAGAGGTATCTGAATTAATATCTCTAGGCTGTTGCTGTGAGTCCACAGTGCTCATGTGGGTCAATATGGCACAGCACTGATTTGGCCACACCTGCCTATTCTACAGTGTACCAAGACTCACATGCTCACGTCTGCTGCTTAAAAAAACAAAAAAAACCCAAAAAACCCAACCCAAAACAAACAAAAAAACCCCCAAAACAAAACAAAACAAACAAACAAAAAAAGAAAAAAAAAACACAAAACCCCCCACAAAAAACCTCAAAAAACGAAAACAAACAAAAACCCCACAAACAAACAAAAAATAAACAAAAAAAAAAAAACAAACCCAACTCACTTGTATTTTAAATATTGCTATTGAGATTCACAGAGAATAACACACCGCCACACATGGCATGAAAAGGTGTTTGATGAAAATACGGATTGGTAGCCATGTGTCCCTAGTTCTGCTCCAGATTTTGCAGTTGACCTGCAAAATAATTTTTATTATCACTTTGTGCCTTTGTTTACCTATCTAAAAGATAAGGTACCTGAAACTTGTTTTTTCTTTGAAAGCTCATGGAGATGGATGTGGGAATAGCAAAATGTATACACTGAGAGCAAAAAGCCTCAAGCATGAAGCCAGGCACAAAAGGCCACAGTCTGATGAATGTCTTCCTGAATAAGACCTTGATATAATTTCTTCATCCCTCTAAATAACCATGATAAAAATAATGTCATTCTTCTACAGAACATTACATTTGATGATACCATTTGGTACTGTAATTTCTGTGAAGATCTGAATAGAATCATGCCAATTCTGTCTTTGACAAAATAAGGCTAATAACTACCAATCAATCAATTCTGCTCAGATTTTTCTACCAGAAAAAAAAAAAAAAAAAAAACCCACCCAAACTATAGACATACCTTACAAATAGGTACAAATACTAGGAAGTGGGCATTAATAAGCCAAAAAGATTTTACTGTGAAGGCCTTGTAAACCCAATATAACAGCTATAGCTGAAAATGTATTTCATAGTGGGGAAAATGTTTATGTTCTAAGTACTGTTATGCTCTTTTACAGTTAAGTTTATACCCTATGTGTTACTATGTGGATAAGTAGTTTTCTCAATGTTAATTTCTTAGTCTCTCTTCTTATTTGAATAACAGCTGGCAATGCTGGTATATTACAAACTGTCAATCTCTTCGGAAGCTGCAGTTACAACCATTAAGTAAACATCAGTTATTAAAATTAAGTCTTCAACATGCTGAGGAGCCTGCATTTTTATCTCAGATTACAAGTAAATGTGTTAAAAATGAGGATGATATGCTCCCTTCCTGCCTATTCCTCCTGCTAACTATAAAATACACTGTTTACAGTAGCTCAAGCTATACATCCCATTGTGATGATATGAACAGTTTGTTGTGACAAAGAAATACATCTGGACAAAAGATGCTTTTTGCATGATATCTTCTCCATGCTACTAACATTCTACATGATTTACATTGCAAAAATGTTTTATATAAGTACCTGTGTTCCTTTAAGTGATGAAATGCTTTGGACTTGACCCAAAGATACCTTTGGGGAGGGAAAAGTAATACTTATTATAGAAACAATATTTAAGACCTTGATAAAGTTTATGATTAAGGAAATACACAAAGCAGGAATAGGAGCAGCTGGATGTGACTGAAACGTAGTAAAGAAGATACAAGGAACAAAGCCAAGTTTAGGTGGACAAACTACAGAAGGACACATCTAAATTAAGTGAAGGAAAATGTGACTGGGATATAACTCTACATCATATCCTGGGATTGGAGGAGAGTTTGGCCAACATTAGAGAAGGAAACATTAGTAATCTAGCTATATTCAGTCAAGGGGCACTGAGTGAATGGTTTACCAGTCTCACTTGTTCAACAAAGAGAACAATCTTTGAATAAAACAAATCTGCAAGAAAACTATTAGAATCACAAAGTTTTGGTTCCTACCCTCCAACATCATAGGAGTTATGTTCCCACATTACATCCCCATACATTGAAAGGCTGGGCCAAGGATCACATTAAAGGCTTAGAAAACACTATTGAGGGCAGTTCTCTGCCTGTTTCTGTGTAGTATTTTATATATATGCATGTAAGTATAGCAGTATAATATATATAGCAGTATTTTGTATATATTTACGGAACATACAGAAAGAGGATATATTCAAAGTTAAGGAAAGTTAAGACACGTTTGCAGCCTAATAAAACCACAACCCTATTTTTTTACCTGCTTTATATGATGTGCTTCAAAAACTGCCAAGCCTTCCTTGCCCAGCATTTGTGCTTCAAAGCACTGCCCAAAGTAACTGAAAAATAAGCAACTGGGCTGTAGGTTTGACTTAATACAACTTGATTTATCTATTTGCTTTCTTATCTGTATTCCTTTTATTTTTATATTTTTTTTTCTCCCCCCACACACATACAAACTGAATCTGATGCCTGGTATATGTGGTACAGCTGAAACTCCTGTTGTGCCTCAAGAAAACCTTGTTGATCAATACCAATTCTATGTGCACTTACTGTGCATTCTTTGATCCTTCTCAACTAGTTATTAAAAAACCATGTCCTTGTGTTAGTCATCTACACACGGCACTGCTGGGTTTGAATTCTCCAATAGCGATATAGGCACAGACAGCGTTGGAAGGAAAACATAATTCCATCTGGACAAATAACACTGATTGACAGAGTTATTTTTAAGAACACTTATCACTTAGGTTTTTATGTGTAAAATGAGATAACAGATCTTTTCATGTTTTTTTAGACTGAGAAACACTCTCCAAGTCCAAGGAGACTATGTTTCACCATGCAATTCTAGACTGATGTATTTGCACTGTGATTATTGACAATATTTTGTGGTTTTGTCAGCTATGCATTACAGGGTATATATGAACAAGAATCACGTGATGGATTATCAGTAAAAGTATAAATATTATATTTATCCTGAGAGTTTTCAATAGATCTGTTTGCTAATATATTCAGACTGGAAGCAGAAAATATTAAGGATGAATTAGAAGCTCTCTTCATATTTTACTGATCAAACACAAAATGAACGAGAATCTGACCCTGCGAGTGCTTCATGACAAGTGAGTGAAGCACTATTAACACCAGCCACATTTCTACACAGCACACCAGATGCTGTCAATCAGGAAGTCCTGAAGAAGCAGAGTACATAATTTCCATTTTAAATTTTTTTTCCCTACTTCCTTCAAGTAAGAAATCATTCTTGGTTGGGCGAGGTGAATTTTAGTTTTCCACTTAACAGTATATCTGCATCTAAAATGAGGATAATGGTTCCTGTTATGATTACAACATTTATTTGAATAATAATGCAATTCTTATTGGTTACCAAGTAAATCTCAGTCATCTAAAGCTTACATTACTATAAAATTTTCAACCAACCAGAGAAATCCTACCAAAACTAAAAAATTCCTTTATTCTAAAGACCTTATGTTCCACACAGAGTCAGAAAAGCAACAGAAATAAATTGCAGTTAAACTATTGTGAATGGGTTTCCTGATCAGTTAGGAAGGAAGCTAAATCTTATGTCTTAGTCACCAATCATTCCTACCTTCCACTGAATGAACAGAAAAATATGTTTGTTTCTATACCTTGTAAGTCTGTTGAACTGGAGAGCCTGCTAAAAATCAACATTTAAAGAAGAAAAATTTGAGGACAACCTGAATAACTGTATCACACTGAAGAATTAAGTGCAGAATATATCTATCTGATATATATTGGTTCATCAGGTATACTATGAATCACTTACGAAAGGAGCCTTTGCATTGCTGCAAGGATATTTTCTAGCATACATTTACCAGCTCTGTCTGACATAATTTTTCGAAATGTTTCTACTTTATATGAAGAAAGTATATGAAATCACTGTAGATATTGTTGTATATTTTTAATTTTCTATGGGTTATAAAATGCACACTTAGGACTAAACGCAAATCGTTTCCTCTTCAGTGTTGCTGAACAAGATATCAGATTCTTAATGAGGAAAAAACAGAACATCAGTTTGTTATGCATCTTATTCATGAGTACATCCAGAAAGGATGAATAGATGACTGACTGTAATAAGGAATAGCTAATGATACACAGCACAGTAGACATTTTCATTATACATCACTTCTCTCCAGTTACCAAAAGTATGGATTAGCAATGATGCTGGGAAAAGGAACACACCTGACATTCTAGTGCTTCATTCAGCTCATACAAATGAGATAATTTTCAATAGATTGCTGAAAGCTCAACAGAACTTCCTGAACATTATATTTTCAAATCAGAGGTAGAGGGAGCAAAATTATAGATTCCTCTCTTTTGCATTTACTTGACAAAAATAAAAGGCAGTGAAAAAAAATATATATGTATCATTCAAATGACTGAAATATGATGAACAAAGGAAAAAGATAACAACCATGAGCAACATATTCACTGTAAATGACTCTTATTCATGTTTCTGCTTTTTACCTCCAACAATCTTAAGAAAGGCCCTGGTACAGAAACACTTTCAGTACAATGGAAAACCCACTGATGTGGTTTTGAGGGTTTGTTTGTTTTTAACCTATGTGAACGTAAAACAAGTGAGGGATCAAGGCTCATGTTTCCAACAGTGAGGTATTTTTATAACAGAATGAGATTGAGGTTTAGTGTATGTTTGTAAAGTATCATGACCACAAGAGGACTAACTGACTAACTCCTTTTCTAACCTTGAAAAGAAGTTGCATCTCAGCTACAGTGATTATTCTAATATAGTGAGTTGAGTATTCCTAAATATGAACATTAAAGACAAACTGTTTGTGCTAAATATGCAAAAGGACTCCTTAACTATGTACCTCTGCCCCATTCTACTTACCCTCAGGTCAAATACGATCATTGTCAAACGCATCCTATGAAGCCCAGGGCCATGCAATCTTTTCTTTCGCAGCCTTTGCAAAACTGCTTTACTGTCTCTCAAAGGAGGCTGAAATTAATCTACTGGGAAAGAGAGAAATATCTGGGGTCAGAATGCACTTTTCCTTCTGCAGAAAACACGTTGTATAACTATGTGAGAAATACTTCAAACGGAGGAGGTTCACCTTTCTTCCTCTCTCTTATTGCTATAACCAGAGCTCAAATGCTTAATTATTCCATATGTTTCTGAGAGGTGTTTTATTCAAACAGATTCTCAAGGAAATACCTGCAAATGGAAATCTTATGACAGAGAAAAAATCATAGAAATTTTGTGCTTCCAGTCAGAACTGAAGTTTTTGCTCCTGTAGCATACCAAAATATAAGATAAATAAGCTATTTCAGCCTTCTTATGTAAGTAGGGATTGTTCATGCACCTGACAGAAAAATATATCTATTCAGACACCACAAAAAATTATTAGAATCTTAATTCAATATCAAGCTGTTAAAAATTATTTCATGTGGTGTTCTAAATGGAAAATAGTGTGGATATCTTATTCTAATAATCCTTTAATTTGAGAAATGCACTTCCTCCATGGACCTAAGAAGCAGAAAAGAAAAGAACATAGAAGTTTTGGAGTAAAGCTCTTACACAGAGCTAGAAACACTCCTGAGGATGATGCACTCTCTTGCCATTTTGGAATGACTAATTAGAAAGCTGTATAGACTAGATTTCTGTAGAAGCTACAGAGGAAGAGACCAAACATCAGACTTGCATATCTCCAAACTGACAATGAACTGAGATTTGCCAAAATTTAGGATCTCTGAGCAGTGGGGTTGATGTCTCATTAATTCTGTTTTACTGCATAATGATGCTTTGGGATTAGCAAATACAGTTTGTCATGCAACTTTAAAAATATACAAACCTGTACAGCTTTATTTTCTGTGCTAGCCTCTTTCTCTTTTCTCTGCATGTAATGCCTTTGAGAACAAAACTCTGTTAATGTTCTATTACATTTTTAATGAAGAATAATAAACTGTTAAATCACACATCAATCATTTCACTGCATCTTTAATGCAATGAATTAGTAAACTCTTTTACAATTCTGCTCTTACTATATGAGTAAAAGTTGCCAAAACATGGCATATTTCCCTCATCCTGATGAGGGAAAAAGGTGCAATCCACATACCGGAATAAATCTACTAACTTGTGATCGCTGTCTGGCTACTAAATCATGACTAATAGTCCATTGTTTCAGGAATATACAACCATAACCCCATAACAGACATAAAAAAACAGGGGAATATCGTAGACACCACATCAGAGATGCTGCAGTCAGATGTATTTTGAAACAATCATAATTTTCCTAAATATGCTTGTGTAGGTCCGTTTCAGGTTTTTTTAAATGTACATGCTTCCCAGCAATCAAGGAAAGGAGAACCCAAAACCAGAACACGAGATCCAGCCTCATTCTCTCCAAACTTTTGGAAAGTCAGGACCTTGAATCCATCTCTCTTATGAATGCTACGAACCAGAACCTTGAAACGAAGCTTTTCAGAAACACATAGAAATTAGCCTTAATCTAAATCTTGACCATCGGCCTGCAAGCTCCTTTTCAAAGCTCAGTTCTCTGATCTCAGCTGCCTATAAACTGATTTAAGAAGTGTCAAACACTGCAATCAGAAAATCAAAGGAGGTAAGAATGGTCTCTATGTCTAAAAGGCAGACCTGACAAACCCAGCATGAGAATACAAGTTCCCTTTGGGGTGGAATCCCCCTTGGGCTAATACCCAACCTTAGCTGAAATCTTCACTAGGGATTCATAGACGCAACACTGTTAAGACAGATATTAGAGACATTAGTGTTCTTTCTTATTGAACTGTTGGGCAAAAGTCTAGGCATTTGCTAATAGTGCTTATGCATCTGATTCCAATTAACCATATCAGCAGGCATCTGCTTTTTCACAGTAAAGTCTTTGCTATTTTTCTAAGGTTCTTAAGGTCACAAGTAATTTTTTGAGTTGTCCTCAGTGGAAGATTGCTGCTAATGGAGCTAACTCTAATAAAATCAGAACTGTATTTAGAGAGAGTGAACTTCTTAAAAAAAAATGCCATTTGACCTTATAAAAAAAGTATAGTCATATATTTAAAATTTAACATTTAAACATCAAGGTCTTCATGGCAGTAGCTAGTCCAGGCTTCGGCAAAAGAGAGCAGTGTCAAACTTCTCCATGTCAGTCCAAGGGACATGAACTGCTACTTCGCAGAGAAGCAGGCTTCCAACTTTCCCAGGCTTGAAATGAGGACAAGTTCTTTGGGAAACAGGGTCTACTTTTCCAACAATCTGGCAGATGTTTTTGCTAGAAATGAAATGTGTGAGCACCAACCTCAGTTTGAGAGAAATCTTTACAGTCAGGAGTAGTCAAGTACTGTGAAAGTTACCCATCCTTGTCAAGGGGAAGAGACCTTGCAATGCAAGTAGATGCAAGAAGAGATCAGAGAGAGGGGGTCCACAGGTTGCTTCATGTGGTATCTCAAATCAGCTGGATTGTCAGATCAGTTGATATTTGACTCTCTTCAAAGGAATTTCTCTTTGCCTCTCTGTCCGCGGTACTCTTTGGCAGTAGGTTTTCTTGTATATTTATGCAATACATACATAATCTAAGAGAAATAGTAATTAACATATTGGGTTTTTTCCATCAGACAATCTGGCCAGATATATATCATTAGGTATAAATTGTCAAAGGAGAGGGAAAAGAAAATTGATCATTTTTTCTTTTGCAACATTTTTATTAGGCAATAAAGCTCTGCTATTAAAAAACCTGCATAGTTTAACAAGAAACACAGAATCATTACAGACATGCTTTGTGCACAACAGCTTCTCCATAGAGCTAAGGTCAGCTAAGCCACAGTCTGTGTCTATGTAGTTCTGTTTCTGCCACAAACTAGTAAAGATACAGCTCAGGAGGTAAGAGAAAGCAGAGTGTTTCCCCCTCAAAAAATGAAGCAAGTGATAAAAGGTACAATAAACCTGGTATGCAAATAGAAGCATGATCTGTAGGAAGAGCACTGTAGTCAGGAAACACTGTGATCCAGAGCCTTGACCCAGAACAATTTTGCAGCTTACGTGGCAAATATTTAGTGAGTCCATTGTATAGTGTCACCTTCATTGTTGAAATATTGTAGCTGTTTCAATTTCTGGCAGTTTCTTAACATATTAATCCAACTCTTTTCTCTGCTGCCGCCTCCTCCTCAATCCTGACTACAAAGATGGAGGATAGCTCTGGGTCTGCAGTTCAACTTCCACTGAGGTCACTAGTCAGCACTTTGCAGCCTGCCAAGAAAAGGCACCTGCACTGGCACTCTGCAAGTGAGACATAGCTGGACTCAGCAGTCTGCAGTCCTTTTTATGGTTTATATGGTCAGGGGGCTGTTATGACACATTGTCATTCCCGGTGTATTGTATGGCCTGTACAAACTACTTGGAGTTCAGCACTGGCTGTTGGCAGATATTCACCCCTCAAATGTAATGTATAAAAAGGGTGGTAACAACTTTGGAAGGGTTGTCCTTGCATCAGCTTTACAAAGTATGGCTCCAACAGTCAATGCATACACCCTCTGCGCCTTTGGCCAGCATCATACATATAAGGGCTGTTTCAGAATTGTGTCCACTGAAAGCCCATCAGGCCCCTGACTAGATGTGACCAGGTCATGGGTCACACATACACTGCACTATATTTGTATACTTGATCCCACATTCAGTATTTCTCTTCTAATTTTATGCATGTAGCTGCAAGGGCTCTCGAACACTAGAAAAATCTTAATCTCGTGCCTGACTAAAGAGAAAAGGCAAAAAGAGATTATACATTATGTTTTCTAGTTTTCCAATCTGCTTACCAGATTCTTCTTTTTTAACACATGAAAGTAGCAAGAGTATATTGGGTCAACTAGCTTATAATTAATTATTGATTAGATATTACAGCCATATGCTGAGATTCATTTGGAAACCAAAGTGCTTCCTTGGTACTTATGTTAGCATTTATTAAATATGCATTATTAATCTGAATTACGTTGTGTTCAAATGTAAGCCCTTAGAGCAAAGATAATGATCACAGCATTAGTATTTGTAAAACAGAATTGATTTTCCAGCTTCACCAAATTAGCTAAAATATGGGATAGGCTGCAGGTATTGAAGAATGAATGCCACTAGAGGAAGTTGGCATGCTTAGGTTTTCTATGTGCCCCAATAAAATAAATAAAAAACAAACCTAAACTTAATTTTTTTCCCTAAATAGTGTAGGCATAAACAAGATCTAGAGGTCTTTAAAAAAAATAATTAAGAAACCCTATTCATACATCATGGTTCACACATTTTTATTCTACAAGGAGGCCTTGCAACATAAAAAAAGGTAATTAATTTTAGTTTTCCATATGCAGCTATTCCACAGGAAGCTAGTAAAACTTCAGTGAAGTAAATGGTTGGGTATTGCACTTTATATTTAGAAATAAATTATTTTCTTTTTCTTGTGACTAAATATATTTATGTAGGAAAGAAACAAAAATGATTAATTAAATGAGACATACGACGATATTTATGATAGTTATTTGGACACATCTTGAAATCTGACCATGAAATTCACAATTTAGTAACAAACTTAAAGGAAAAAAAGCAGGAAACCAAAAACTGACCTGGTGGTGTAAGGAATCAATGTTAGTTATTACATTACAGCATTATAGGGATAATTTCATTCATTTGACAGCACTTTCATCTAATGACTAGTTTACTGTTTCTCTGTAGCCAAAACATTCTATGATTTGCATTGAGAACTTGCACATTTATATTCATATTGTTTTCACTCAGCAACAAGAATTCAAAAAGAAATGTAGTCATGGTTATAAACTTCACAAAAATTTGTAGGGTACTGGGAGGGAGATACAGGATTTGAAAACACCCCTCTGTCTTTTTTTTTCTTTGTAATACTTCAAAATCATGGTTAAAAGCAGGGAAGAAAGAGGAAGTAGATACATTATTTCATAATTATGCAGTGTGCAGTTTTTCTGACGGGACTCTGCAAGACTTGGAAGGGATGGGGAGTTTAAGAACAGGCTTTTGCCTCACAATTTAGAATACCAGCATAGCTAAAATCTGTTAAAGGATATTTCACTTTTTTGTTGCTCTTGGGGACTTTTGTTTTGGCCACAGACAGAGGCTAGAGTTTCATTTGTATTATGGCTACTAAACCTGAAATACAAAGGGAATATTGGGACAGAGGAGAATGTGGATACTTGGAGTTAAGTTGTTCACTACACCTACTAACCTACTTCCCACTTTGCATGAATAAAATATTGACGCAAAACAGCAGCAAAAAAAAGAAAAACATCACTTTTGGGTATACTTGTTTTTAGAATTCAAATAAGGACAAGAGCATAATACTGTTTTGATGTTTGCTCGCACTAAGGGAAAAAAGGAACAATAAACTGAGTGCAGCAGGTTTAAGAGATGTTTGTATGAACACGTGCCCACACACACAAATTACAAATAAAGAGCAAACCAGGGAAAGAAAACATCTTTTTCTATTACAGTTAACACTGTTTTTATAGTCATTACTCATTTTATGTCTGTATTGTGTTTTTGTTGTTTGACTCTCCCTTTGCTGTGATTACCTTTAAGCTCAGGTATATTTACTTTCTATTTTTACTCAAAAAGTTGATAGGAATTAATTTAAAATTGCATGAGTCAAAAGAAACGAAGAGCAATATTATTAAAAATAAGAGCTTGGTGCAGTGTATGCTCAAAAAATAAATTAAATGCATTTTGATCTTTAAGGTGTAAGTCAGTTTATGAAAATGTTTTCCCCTATTTGTGTCCAAAAGTATTGACAGGCATTCAATTAAGTACTGAAGAGCTTACCCATTCTTCTGCAAATAAAATACAACACAACGTGACTTTTGGCAAACAGGGAAGTGAATAAAGAATTTGAAATATAAAAATAGAATATTTGTGTGGTAGGTTGCACACTGTTAGTTCGTGTCTATGAAATTCAGCCAAATTATTTTATAGCTAAAAACACCTTTCACATACCTACAATTATTTGATCACATATCATGAAGGCTTCATTTCTCATTTAAAGCTAATACAATGGTATACAACAAATGATTAAACTTCATCTCCTTTATTATTACTTAAGTGACAATCACATTTAACTTAAATAAGGTAGTTACTATTATTTCCATTTTAACATATCAGGATGTGGATTTCATTCTTATATTTTTAACACACCTGTAGTTTAACATGTTTCCGCAAAGAAAATACACACATTTGATTTCACATATTTCGTGCATATGGAATGAACAGTTTGAAGAGCAAAATTTGAAGCAAACTTACCTTTCATGGTGAAAAATAGTTTATAAGCATTCTCACATCAACCTCCACAAGAAGGAGCATAATAATACTCTGAACTGACTTCATATAGGTGTGGTCTGGAAATATTTGTAGACTGCATCAACAGTTTACCCCAAGAGGTTCCCCATGTGTGCATGTGCTCTGCCACATCACAATACCTTCAGTATAAATAGGCACACACAAATGTTCTTTCTGTCTTGTTTCTCTCAAGAAGTTAATCCAGCAGTATCTGGTTACCAGTTTAGCAATACTGATAGTGGATCATAGAGTAGTGGTAAAAGGAAAAAGGGAGAAGGAGAAAATGCCAAGTGACAAAAGGAGTTGAGGCAAGAACCTGCTCCAAAATTACCGTTCAATCATTTTGTGATTTATCCTCAGATACCCAAGTAGCATTGCCTTATCTGGTGTAAAGATTCACAGTATTATTGAGGTTAATAGAACATGTGGGAACTTACTCCCGGGTCTTTGATAAAGGTTAGATGAAAGGCAGGATTTCCATTCTCAAGGAAAACTAAAAATCTATTTTTCATTCTGATTTACAAAAGAAAATCAATATTTCCTTTAAAGTGAAAACCCTTCCAAAGTCCATCTACTGGAGGAAGGAAAAAGAAAATAAATTCAATAAATAAATAAAAAGATGGAAAAGTTGTTGCTGGGTTGGATGGCTAGATGTATTGCACACTTGAAGGTGGTTATACCCAACTAATTTGGGGAAAGGCAACATTTCTTGAATGTATCCAGTCCACAAGAGATGTGCATACTCTTTTTATTAGTAGAAACAATAATGAGAGCTGGGTATTGCCTTGTTTGAAGCTTTCTCTGAGGTATTTTGTTCACATCTCAGTTCAGACTGACTCCAGTCCCATGGGTCTGCATAAGAACTAACCTCCACCTACCTCTGCTATCTCCCCTCTCCTTTCCATCCTCTCCTGCAAACACGTTCCTCCTCAGAGCTGTTGTGCTTAGAGGTGCAGCCAAGCCCACAGAGATTAATTTAATTTAACATTGCTAAATTACTAAAATGTTAAAGGCTTTTTTCCAATGCTTTGCTTTTAAAAATAGGGAAAACAAATATATTTGATTTGGCTTCAAGATTTACAGTTTCCTGTGGTCAATTGTTAACTGGGGTCCTAACTATCGATCAAGTATTAAATTTGGAGATAATGAGGGAATGTTTTGTGATATTTTTTCATTGCTGTCACTCATCATGATTATTTAAATTCAATTACAAAATAAATGAATTGGTGCAGTCCTCATGCCCTTACTCAGGCAATGGATCACTGCTAGACCATGTGCAGGCTTAGCAACTTCCAGATATGGAAACCAGAGAAAAACAGTGGCTTAAATTCCAGTCATTATATCCCTGAACAAAGTCTGTCAGCTTCTCCTTTTGGAATCTGAGTTTCATTTCCAAGACAGTATGACCCACTTATTTCAGACCACACTTACTCAATACCGAGGTCCCATAATGAGTGAATTTATTATGGCAATTCATTATTAATAGATATACACTTAGGATAGGGATGCGTTCTAACAAAAATAAAAAGAGACTATACAGAAACTGTATCTTGAAACACATAAACAAGTAAGCTGAAAATTTAAGATTGCCCAGAATTAGTTTCTAGTATAGAAAAGTTCATGCCTCTAAGCTAAGCTTAGCAGTTTAAACATGTTTTACTTAGTATGCGAAAATAAAATTATGTACCTCAAGAATGAGCACTCTTGGAAATAAAATGAAGACTTAAAAAAAAAAGAGGTAAGAAAGGAAGTGGTACAACTAGTAAAAGTAGTATTGTTCTGTCTGTCCTTGAATTTGGGTTTCTTGCCTTACAGTAAAAATAATATGTACTCAGATGTATTGGTCAACAGTTGCACAGTACCTTCTCAGGTCAACCTGGAGACTATTTGGGTGTTCAGGATGCCCATTTGTATATTGTGGAATATCAATAAAATTAAATGAAAGCATATATAATACTAGAATAATTATCGTAATTATTACAACACACATTTGAAAATCAAGCAAGTGATGCTTAGGTAAGTGAGCTAAAGATCTCTATTGAAATTTAGCTGAAGCAATTTTAATTTGCAACAAAGAAGAACTGAATAAATGTCAATTTTAAAATATCTAAAAGTATTTAGTAGAGGTGGTAGTTCTCTCTCTCATTAGAGCTCCTTAAGAACCACTACACAAACATCTTTTTGGGAACTCGTTATATGTTCTGTCAGACTTCCTATAGTTCCACTTATTTGTGTTAATATTTCTGTACTATATATATATGTATATATATCATACAATGCTCCTCAGACAAAAAATGCATTATAAGCATGAGTGGTTAAACTTTGGTTTTCCAATATAAGAACATTTAACTTAGTCTTCTGGAAACTTCAACACAGCTCTTCTGACACACCTTTAAGTAAAACCTTCACAGGGTCCTCATGAAAATCCTTTAGTAGACAAATAAAATTGGAAATGTGTCTTGTTAAACTACCTTAGTCTTGCCTCTCCCAGAAGCTAATTTTCATTTCTAATTCCAGGTAAAGAAATCTGATATACAGTAACACATATGTAGATGCAAACATCAAAGCATAAGTTTGACAAATACAGCCAAACATATTCATCCAGAAAAGAGATAGGACAGTGTCCTATATCTTTTTTTTGCTAGAAAATAGCCTCCTGAGAGATCCAAGAGCTCCTTCTTCCTGCCTCAGCTAACCCTGTAAGTGCAGGTTTGAGGGATCAGAGAGTCGTGGATCAGATGATAAGACCTGCTGCCAACAAGGTAAAAATGATGAATGAGAATGCAAGAAAAAACAATAATTAACATTTTGTATACTGAATTTTGGAGATGAGCTATTATTAGGTGTACAAAGCTGACCCAACCAATATTTCAAATTCTGCCAGTAATAACAAAAATTGCTTATGAAGGTGATGCTCAGTTCATCATGGTTTACCAGAGCCCATTTGGTAACACTTAAATAAAGTGTGCAGATTTGGAAAGGTCCAGAAAGTCCCAGTCAAAGTTCATTCTATGTCTCAAACTTTGAGGAGAAATATTAAAACCCCTGCATCCAGTGAGTGAATTGCTCATCATCTATGTACAATACATGGTTCACTGACTGACTTATCATTCTGAGAAGGAAATCCATTTTTAGGCTGTAAATTACTGAGCTGAAACTTCCATGCTAGTAGCTTTTAATGCACTTTGTTTCAGGAATGCTGACAAAAAAAAAAAAGTCCAGGGTGATGCATCTTCTTTTACTGTAAAATACGTGTTACAATTCAGAAATATTGATGAAAAGTGAAAATCAATTTCTTCTGTCATACCTTTGTGCAGAGATCATTTGAAAGGTGATATGAAGCAGTTCCAATCTCTCTTACATTTTGCAGCACCTATGGAAAACCAAAATGGTCAAAAGGAAAAAAAAAAAAAAGAAATAACAGAAATTTATTTTCTTCCGGTGTCACTGTACACATCTCCAGCAAGAAATTTGGCATATCCTTCTTATGTGGGGCCAGACCCATCATCTACTCAAGTGAAGATATGGGCTATTACTTGCTTTAGTAGGAGTTGGAACAAAGCTCCAAATAGTAATTTTCAGGGTCTTTCTTGCTTTGTGATATCAAATATCAGCAGGCACTAAACACATACAGCTTTTTGAAGGCATTTTTACAGCACAGAGATGATAATAAATTATAGAGCACTCATTGAACAGTACAGTGTTGCCCTACAATTGCATGTTGTGGTAAACATACCTTTCATGAGAGAACATTAGAAGATCTTTAGGAGTACTGGATATTTAATCCCAAAGCATTCACAAAAATATTCACAGAAGTATATTGTGTCTAGATGCAAAAAGGGCCTGATATCAATGGATGAATAAATGGTGATTTATAATCTAATATTATGCATTTTAAGAAACAGCTAATTTTTGGAAAACAAAGTTTTTTCTTTGCTTCTTTTTAATTGGCTTAAATCCAACAGTGTGTTTCCTTTGGATGTACTTAGTTTGATTGCTTTCAGAAAACTCAAAAGATTTCATGACTGTTTTCAAGATGGAACATTTCAACTTTCCATTTTAAGGTTGAAAAAAATCCCCAAATAATAGAGATGGAATAGAAGAGGTTGAAACCCACACATGCGTTGTCTGCCTTTGATAATTTTCAAGCTTTACACAGGAAGCCACCAAAAATAATAAAAACCTCAACCAATTTCCCTTCCTTGTTTTTATCTATTTATTTTTCATCTCACAAACTAAAGTTGTCTTTCTTGTCTGCTTTAAAGTTATACTTTTGTACAGAAAAAAGAAATACAGTGTTTAACTCAGACATATTTAAATGTAAATACCACAGTATTTCACATATGCAGCTGCACTTGGTGTCTGTCTCCTCAATGATTCACATCAATCATGAGCAAAAGCAGGTGGCCTGACCTTTTACTGGGTGGGCCAAAACGCCCCATTATTTCCCCTTACAAAATGTTGGGAAAAATGCCAGAAAGTCCACCAGGACGCCCCAGATTAGACTCATTGCTGGGCTCTCATCTCTAATCGTCACCAGTGTGTCTCTGCTGACAAATCTAGATGCCTTCACTCTGCTACATCCATCTCTTCTCAAAGGTATGTATTTTTTTTTATAGTTTATATACTCAAGATTACAGATTTTTGTTTGATATTTGTTTATCTTCAGGCAGCAGCAAGCACAGCTGGACTCCCACACTGATCTACAGATTCCAGATTTTTGCTTGTTTACAGAATAAGGAGGAAAGACATGAAGATTTTCTCAGCACTTTTGTTCACCTGAACATGTAAGAGTGTAAGCTGCTCTATGAGATCTTGCAGCTTATCAGTTTAGAGATAAGTAAGTATAGTCTTGTGTTTTATTAGCTTTTTTTCTTTGTAACCATTTCCTGTCACTCCTTTGATTGCTCTCCTGTAAGTGCTTTCTAATATCCAGAAGGATATTTTTTTATGCAATACTTAAAATATATCCACTGCCTCTCTTACCAGTACCTTCCTTCCGAAGGCATAACATTCTAAACCTCAGACCCCAAAAACATAATTTGAAACTTCTGTGTTGTGTAACAATCACATAAAGCATAAGATCACTAGAACTCTGCTTCTTCCAATTAGATTAAGAAATATGAAAATAAATGCATTGAAGTGGTTCTTGCAAAAAGTCTTTTTGAAGACTTTCAGGGTCTTTTCAATATATGCCCCAGAATCAAGCAGACAGATTGATTGCTGCACTATCCCACCAGTCTTTGGCTCCCCAGGCTACTTTGCATTCTGAGGTCACAACAGCACACAACAAACCCTGTGAAAAGGGCTTCCTCAGAGGAGAGTCTCTGTGTATATTTGGGGGCAGAGGAAGAAAGATGCAGCAGGAGAAAGAACAGTTTTCCCACCTCTCAAACAACACAATATTGACCATGTTTACTATTTCCAAGCATGACAGGACCCAAACCCAAGGAAAATATCTCTTAAACAGAATCCTATGACGTGGCAATTGGAAGAAAAAGCTCAACAAATTAAGAGCTGTCATACAGTTGCATTCAAAATGCTTTTAAATAAAGAATCTGGAAAGGGAAATTGTGTCTCAAAAGGTGGTTAGATCTTGAACTATTTATTTTGCTTCTCTTTCTCCCCCTCTCATCTTTATTGTGCTTTGCTTCAGTTTATCTGATTTATTGTCCCATTTGGACGATAAAACAGGGTCGTTGGTTTGAAGTGGTTTCATTATTATTTTGTTTTATTTTTGCTTTTACCCCCACAAGCCTAATTAACTCCTGCCTTGTTGGAAAGCCGGCTGCACGTACAAAGTAGGTTACAAACATTTTAATAATCACTCAGTGGCTGCATGTGGTACTTATTTAAAATGCTTACTTATATAATAGATATGTATGTTTTGATAGCACAGAATAACATAATACAATAACAGCCAAAAGATTACTCAAAAAAGCTATTAAAACATCCCATTTATATTCCTCTTTATAACTATTTAGTTCACATATAATATTTAACTGTGCTCATTTTCCACTAATCATGGATACCAAATAGTCTTTCATCAGATGATCTGTAACAAAGAAGTTACAGAGCTCCAGATTCAAAAACAGATTCCTCCTTATGATTCTTCAAAGTAGGAGTGAGTGGGCTCAGGAATTGATATGAAAAAGGAAAAATATTAAGAATCAGAAGCAAAGAATGGAATTTATTTAAAAAAAATAAATTTACTGGAAGGATGTTTGATTTATGAAGCTGGAAGATCACAAAGTCAGAGCTAAATGGAGGCCTTAAATTTTGAGGAATGTAAGTAGGAGAGAGGTATCTCTTTCAACATTTTGTTGTTGCTATAGCTATGTCATTCAGGAACAATAAAACTCTCCAAAGAAATTATAAAATTAATAAAACCATGCTTACAACATGAGATTCATAAAAGCTTCTTAAAATGCACAATAGCTCTGACTTTGCTTCTGTGGTTTCAATTTGATTATGTACTTCAGATTGACACTAGAGAAGATCAGAGTAATGCTTCCAAGCACAGAAACACATTATCCTTAAGAGCAATTATTTTAAGATTCATGACTGTGGGTATATTCTTTTGATACAGCTGTATGAAAAAATGCAATTATTAGATAATCTTAAATTAGAAAATCTTAACTTTTAATAACAAAATAAAATATTGCATTGCAGTGAAAAATGCCTATAATTTATAGAGTTAATTTATAAACTTGGGTAAAGTGTCACTACAAGGTAGGTCATGAACTCCATTCCTCAGATGTAGATCTTCTCTGATTAAGTAAATAAGCTGTGTTAAAATTCAGGCACTCGGCCTGAGAACAAGGCAGCACTCCCCAGCACATGCTCTGCATGGTGCAACTAATGTGTTTTTCAATATCATGGGTCACAAATGAACTAAATTCCATGTCCCTTTGCTCTCTTTTTATTACTTTAAATCATATTATGCCATTGATTTTTAAAACAGAACTCCCCACAGAATCCAATAGGACTCTGCTTGGAAATCAATGGTATGATCTGGCCTTCAGTATTCCATTACTCGGCTGCAGAGACAGACTGAAAAGGTTAAAAAAGGTGAAACCAACACCAGCAGCTAGGCTTCAAACAGACCAAAAAAAAAAAAAAAATTCTTTCACCCAATGAATGTATGTAAAAGGTGGAGTAGGTTTTCTCCTGCCTCTCCAAGGCAGCATGGTTTGACTAAGGAGAAACTCAACTAGTGTCCACACGGCTTGTAGGCGTCCCCATGCCCCAAGCACAGCCCTCTGAAACAAGGATCAGCTTTCTATCACCCCATCTCTGCCCCTTCACCTGGACATCCAGTGATGCCACAGGCTGGCCCCTGTTAGTTTCTATGCAAAAAATAAACACAGGGAGAGACACACACACAATATCTCTTTTGTTCTTTGCACTTCTGTAACCATAAGCTTGCACACAGCTGATAAATACTTAGGACCCAGAAATTTAGGAAATTCTAAAATATGTGGCATTGATTAGAGAATTGACAGTAATGAAGACAGATTTTAACCCCTTCAGACACAGATTATGGGTGGAGAGGGATATTTTCAGTTTATCCACTTTTGCAGTGCAGGTTTGCAAACTTCAGTAAAAGACCTTGAAGAAAATGCTTACAAGTGTCGCTCATTTATAAGGAAAAGACAACACAAATAATACAATTTCTCTGTAATGGTCATAAATTGTAGATCAGTGACTAGACATGAATTTAGCAGTATCTAATTTTTTTAATGGATCAAGTGGGGTGATTTATATTCTAACGGGGCAAAAGATACATAGTGTACTACCTTAATCTCTCAGACTAACTTTAAACATGGCCAAACTCATTTCCTTCCTAGTAAATTGTCCAAACCCAATCACATCACTCTTGCTCTCCCATCATCCATATAACTGCAGTTCAAAGGAACATTAATTTGTGCAGAACAGATCACAGTTAGCATATAAAATTCAATGAAAATAAAACTAATGTACAATCCTTTATAAAAGTAGCAGCAATTCTGGGAGGAGGAGGGCATTAGATGTGGAATAGTTATATCATGAGTTAAAAAAAAACCAAACACATCAGTTTAAACTGATATCCTTGTATGGTTCATCTCTGATTAGAACAAGTTTCTTTTTAATATTAGGTGCTTAGTAACAGAAAAGAATTTGTAATAAGACTTCTCACAGATGAAGCATCCGCTCTTTCCTTTCAGGAAGAAACATTTTCTTTTACCCAGCACACATTTTAATTGCCTAAGATGCAATTTCCCTTATGAATAATTTGAATACAGCTGACTTTTTGACTAAGCAAATTTTCTTCAGAACTCAAATGATGTGTGCACTGTAAAATATGGAAAACCATGTGGCAGGGCAGCAGAAGTAAAGTGATGAAGTATAGCATTAATTTTAATGTCATTTAAGAAGTCACCAAGGTTCATACTCTGTCAGCGACACGTGCCTCTGACCAGATGTGTAGCCTACATTTTAGTTCACAGCCATGGAGCATTTCACCAGAAAGCCCCGTTCACATCATCCTGCTTAACGTCAGCTTTGCCATTACAGACCCTCTGTCACCAGCTCAGAAGGGCTCTGAAAAGAAAAAAAAAAAGATCCACTGCAAAGTGGAGTTTGGCTACAAAGCTTTGTCTCTCCATCAGAGAATTTGTTACTGTCTTTCCTTCATGTACAACCCTCGGGGGGCCTTGCGCTTCCAACTTAACGTATGAATAACTTATTGAAGTCCTGAAGTGGGAAAGCAAGCTTTAGCAGCTAGAATTAAAATAATTCTATTTTCTTCTGACTAAAACGTAATAAACCAGAAAAAAAAAATATCTAAAGAAGTACATTCTTTTCTAGTGTAAGTTACAGGTGTGAATTTTCAATAAATCATGCAAGACACTTAGATATCATCTGAGAGTTATAGATAACCTATAATAACTAAAAATTAGATCACCATCTTCCATTAACAGAGTCAATCTGTAGACAAATGGTAGTTTCAATGATACCACAGGGCCAAAACAGGGCTAATAAAGCAGCTTTGTTGATATTGTCAGTGTATATAATTTGGAAATGCATTATCTGATCCTAAAAATGCACTCAATGAACACTTTGTAGGAACTGTAGTAGCTGCTTGGTCTAGTAAATAAATTGAAATACTAATTACTCTTTCTTTCGAAAGGGGCTTTGTTATTTATTTTAATGTTGGAATTATTTCACTAAGAGGAACTTTATTTTATAACGATTGCATTGGGAAAATTTGTTTCCTAAGGGAAATAAATTAGTTACTTTTGCACCGACATAAACTACCTCAGCTGATGAGTAACCACTAACCATAACTTAATATAATTTCAAATTATTTGCGTTTTCACTTGCCTGTAGGAGCTAAGCCATCTGTTACACCTTTTTTTTCCAATTTTTGATTATTTTTAAAAATAGAAAAAGCAAACACTCTTTATCTAGGCCTCTTCAATGGTAAAGCAGTGTTCAGCTAAACTGTACCACTGAGTAAGAGTGAAAAAAAAAAACAAATTTAGCAGTTTCTGACGTTTCTTCCAAATGTCTGATACAAGATTTTAGTTCACTGGATCAGATATATAAACAAACTAAATTCTGGCAAATGAACATATATTCCATGAAACTGATCTTCATCATGTTTTATAACAGTCAGCTTTTTTTTTTTTTAAGTCAGATACCTGTAAAATCAACTGAACTTGCTAAAATCTTATATTAAACTCCATTTTATAACAATAACATATAATTAATGTACTTTTCAGTACAAAAAAATCTCTCAGTATTGGGGCCAGTCCCGTTTAACATCTTTATTGATGACCTGGATGAAGGGATATTGAGTGTGCCCTCAGCAAGTTTGGAGATGGTACCAAGTTGGGAGGGAATGTTGATCTGCTTGAGGGTAGGAAGAGACTCGGCAGCACTGGGTTAATGGTTGGACTTGATCATCTTAAAGGTCTTTTCCAATCTAAATGATTCTATGATTGAGTTGTGGGATTTCAAAGAAATCCACATTAAAACTTGGAAAATGTTCCCCCTCTGGAGAATAGCACTAATTAATTCATTAGTGATGAAATGTATTAGTGATGAAAAATGTCTATGTATTTAGGTCTATCTTCTGATTAGGGAAATCTTCTCTGGGTGTTGGAGAGCCAACTATTCCCAGAAATTAATACATAAAAGCATCTCTCTGTCGGGAAGAAGTTTAGCAAAACTCTGAGGGAGAAAAATTAAATGAATTCCTAAACTGTTTCTTAGTGTAGACAGTTTTCAATATTTAATGGGTACATACAAATTGAAAAATTTTTGTCTTTTAAAATTGTAGTGATGAGGTATTTTTGATTTATTTTTACTGAAGACTTTAAAAAAACCCACCTACCATCTTGCAATCTATAAGTATACATATTTTGAAAAAAAATATTCCAATTCTACCATTGGAAAAAACAATGGCTAAATATAAATAGTTGTATTAACATTTAGGGTGCGTCTCTGGTCACGGAACACCCATGGAAAACTTGGGAAATTAATTAAGTTCGGTGGTTTTTAACCTTTCACAGTTTGACTGTGTAGTGGTTTGGACTTTGTTTTCCCCCAGAGGATAAGAAAAGTGGTAGACCCCAAGGGGTGGAAACCCCTGGAAGTTTTGAAATTCTGCCCAATAGGCGCTCCTGCAAAAATGTGAACATATCACAACCAAACGGAAGAGGAGAGTTGTAGTTTTTAGGTTAGAAGTAGTACCCATGTTGTGAAAAGCCACGAGGAGAGGGCAGGAGCCCTCTGGGGGGGGCCTCTGCCCCCCCCCCCCCCAGCCCCAGTTGGGGGCTACAGAGACTTGGAACAGTGTTAAGCTGGACTATGTGTCTGTAGCTGTGAGCTGGAGGATGTTTTCCATCGTGAGTGAGCAGAGACAGAGCAGAAGCGGCGGCAGCGTCCAGAGGTTATGGCTAAAAGCCAACTGATAAGACCTGAACTAGAGAACTGGCAGCAGAGAACAGAACTTTCTACAGAGAGAAAGCTTGGGGGTAAGGACTGCAAAACTCCCCTAAACTTCTTTGGAGATCCCTCCAAAAATGGAGGGGGTGGACTCTTACTGATTAGAAGTCCTAAATGGGTAAAGGAGCTAAGAAGCTCAGTCGTCCTGAGAGCTCAGCCAGGATGGAGTGTGGGAGGTTGGCATTGAGGCCCTCCCTTGCTGCAAGCTACAAAGAAGCTCACAGTCTGAGACAGGGCACAGAGGCCCTGCAAGGAGCTTGAATCTCCTGAAGATACCAGACCGTCACGAAGACCCCCCTGTGTCTTCGTGATATGACCGTGGTGAAACGACCTTGTCCGGGGTTACGAAGTCCATGAAAGACCCCTTGGTTGGTTGGCGACGGGGCCACGAGGGGCTTGGATTCCCCCTCGTGTGTGCTGGCAGAGATCCAGCTATCAGCTGCTGCAAGAAAAGAAGAGAGAGAGCCTGCTGCCTTAGAGACATTGCTGTTTCTGAGAGTTGAAAGGATCTCTTCCTGCTTCCCTCCTGGACTTTTATTTGGAGGGGAGAAGAGATCTGATCCATTGTAAATACTTATGTCATAGTAGAGATAGCTAAGGTTGTGTATAATGTATTGTAGTATTTATTTGTACAGTCACTGTAATATATTCCCTTTCCCCCACTTTGAGTCTGGTTGTGTTTTGTCTGGAAAAACCCATCTCACATTGGGTTGAGATGTGGGAGGGGGAATGGAGCTAGGGAACTGGATTTTGGGCTATCTCAAACCATGACAGAATGCCCCAACAAACTCCTGTTAAAAGAACAGACTCAAGTAAAAGCAATACAGGAAAATCTCTCTATACCCAACACCAATTTGACTTGAGGGAATGGGAAGTGGTGTGGAAATCATCAGAAAACACTAGGGGGAAGAAAAACCTTTAGATCAGACACCTGAAAACACATTCCTGGGAAACAGATCCCGTACTGAGAAATTCAAGTCCAAGACCTGTCATTTTAGCAGCAAGGCCGCATGGAGCAACAGCAGCCTCCGCAGATGTCACAAACCTCTCAGGCCTGGCCAAAGCCTTCAGTCCTCAATGCCATGTCTGAGAGGCATGAGATAAACCCACCATCCAGGACTCCCAAAGCCATAACACTGACAATTTCCTGGAGATGCCAGGTCATACATAACAGTTTATGGCAGGCTGAGTAGCTTGTTTGCCTTCCTTAATAAGATACAGTAAGTATAATTTAACTTTATCACCTCATAAATCCCAAGAAAATTTCACTGAATTCTCCAAGGTGAAAGTTCTTCACTAATATAAAATATATCACACTTGTACTTATTTAGGACTATCTTATTCTTTTCTCCTTTAGAGAACAAACTGAATCCTCCATCTTAGAGTTGGGAGATACCACCTGGTATGTGCATGTCCCTTTGAAAATTAGATTAGTAAGTGGGGTTCTCCAGTAACTAAAGTGTTATCCAAGCATTGTTTCTTGTATTTCTTTGTTTCTTTATGTCATTTTTATCACTGAAGAGCAACTTATGGCCTGACTTGAGATGTTACAGTGGAAGCTTACACGATACGTGGCTTGGTGTGGTTTTGAAACCAGCTCAGTAAAGGTTGATGATACATCTCACTTTTGTTTTGGAATTAGATCTACTTGAAAACAAAATTATACAAGGGAAAATAGCTGTAGTTTTCAAAGCACCACCAAAGAGGAAGGAACACTTTTAACTGAACCATAGGCTGGTTTTAATCCAGCCTGTTATTAAAGGAATTAAAGGAAAACAAAATTTGTTGTAGATAGACAGAGTGTGGGAGGGTAAGCAAAAGAAGCAGATATTTTATGCAGTGTACACTTCTGACTGGTCTTTTTTCTCTATTGTTTTTAAGAAGGAAATGAACCTCTTTTAACCCTTCTGGGTGCTCCCAGCCAGATCAATGGGAGGACAAACCACGCTCCTTATAACATGCACAGGGTGTTTTACTTCACAATCCAGACAAGCTGAAAGCATATGCCAGACCTTTCTAGAAGATAACATAAGGCACTATTAGTCAACAGTATTTTCCTACAGCAACTTAACTCTCCCCCACACAAAACTTCAAGCTTAACTATATTTTGTGTTTACACTAACTGGCTTGTTCAGAGCTAAAAATTAATTTTGGATTATCACAGACTTTGGCTTTGTGAGACTTGTGTTTGCAGTGAGATCAGCTTTAACAAAATAGTGAAATATGCCAGAAGTGCAAGCAAACCTGCCCCATGCTGTGAAAGAGCAGGGCACAAAACACCTCCAGAGGTGCTTCTTGCAGAAGTGCTCCTGCTTCAGGATGAGAGAAATGATATGTGAAATTGTTTGGACAATATGCCATAACTTTCTGTTCTAGGTTTGTGACTGAAGAACTAGCTTTTTCCTCTTAGAATAAAAGTATAAATGCACTGGCAGGAGAACGGAGCAAATTTACCTCGTGACAATTCACACATTCCCACAGGTTCAGAATACTCTAGTAAATGCTCGTTACCAGAGAAAGAAACAAAAAAAATAGAACACACTTTGAACTGGCAGACATTTTAGAACCCTGGGCAAAAAATAAGTAATCCACATTAAAAAAGGTATAAGCTATTTCTTTTAATGGACTAAAGAGAGCAATGTTTGGAATGGGCACAAATTTGAGAAATACTTTTCCTCACTGGAAAGGGGGCAAAGTTGTACAACAAAGTGACAAGGTGCTGACATCTTATTGGTAATCTGTATTAATTCTAAAGGAATATTTATATGTTAGGAAAAAAGGGCTACTGGAATGGTAGAAAGAAGAAATAAAAAGACTCACTAAACAGGTATAAATAAACAAAATGCAACAAAATTCAATATAAAGCAAATATAAATGTATTTAATAAGAATTATTCTCTTTTCCTCTTTAGAATCAGAGTAAAAAATTACATAAATCTGAAACCAGTTAGAGATCAGAGTATTTTCATTATAGTTACAATGAAATAGCAGGCAAACACTGATGGAAATCAGGAGACTACCTTGATCAAGAAGTTCATATCACTTACAGTAAGATGACTCAGACACGTCATATGAGAAAGAGATCTGCACGTAGTCCAAGTGGTGTGACTTACCGCGACTTGCAGATCCACTAAATATTCAGCCAAAACATTATAGGTCAGACCCTGTGAGCCCAGCCCTGGCAGCACTCTCCTGTTGTCATTACCATTTCTATCAGAGAAGGAATTTCATTTACAGCAACAAATGCCTCCTGGAACTAATTGGCACTCATCGGCAATCTTGGCGCAGAAGCTAATGAAGTACCTTTTGAGCCTGAGAGGTTCTGAAGAGGTGATCTCTCCAGCACAGAGACTCAGTAATGAGACAGGATAAGGATGATTCCTCTGCTAATGCTCATTCCTCACCTGTCCTTACTGTAAAACAAAACAAAAAAAAAAAGGATTCATTCATAAGTTTAAGGAATCCAGGAAGACCCTGTGTAAAACAAGAAGTATTAACACTGCAGTTCACTGCTCATGGGGACAAGGATCAGAAAAAAAACTCTGCAGTAAGAGTAGCTTTGTTCTCCATCTCCAACCTCATGTATTTCGTTGTTTGGAAAAACTATTTGTGATCAAGCAGGGAATATGACAGAACAGTGGTAGTAGCAATGGACTGATCCCTGGAAGTCAGCACAGATATTCTATCCTAAAAGGATAGTGTCTTTGCAATATTAAGAACAGTTTGGAGGACTATCACCTTTATTATACATGCTAAACCTTGAGATACAATTTACCTAAACAAAGCAATTCTTACTGCAGAGCTTTTCTCACTCACTCAAGCCACTATATGGAAAGAAAAAGCACAACAGAAAAATTAAATACTCTAGCAGCTTTATCAATCAACTCTGCATATTCCTATCAGATGACCTATTTTTATTATGTGGAGTGCAAATTAATACATATCAGTTCAAGTTGGCAGGTTCCTTTAAAATGAAGGGAATGCCTTGAGTGCTGAACCAGTCTTCACCTATACCATGTGTTGAAGTGCTCAAAATACAGGACAAAGCCTTTGACCAACAGACTCACGAGCGTAAGAGACCAAGGCAGTCTGGAGGCCAGAGAATGGGTTTAAGCCAGAGCTTTTCAGGAAAAGGTGTATTCTTGAACATGAGGTTATAGCTGCAGTTTGACTGCTTTTTAATTTTTTTTCAGACAGTTCATTCCATCAGCTAGCTGGAAAAAATGGAATTAGACAATTTATAGTTATTTTGGATAATCCCAACAAGCATGTTTAGTGCTTTGCTTTTCATTTGGTATTGGATTGGGATAAGGCACTTCTTGGCAACCTCATATTAAAACATACCTCTGCTGCTGTAAAAATATTGATGCAATGAATAATAGAGTTATGTTAATAATTACTAGGATTATTGTGTTATAACATGACTCTTTCCCTTTTTTCCCCTCTGTCTATTCAAAAAACACCCAGCAGGGCTCTAAAAAAGAGCAAGTTAGTGGCATACATAACTTTCCCTGAAGAGATGACAAAGGATTTGTCATTCAAGCCATTAAAGGGCACATCTCCAAATTAAAACACTTTGGAGGCGCACTGAGAAAGTGTCATTTGCCAAAAGCCAAATTGTCATTTTGGCTCATGTGGATCCACGATGAAAAGGTGGAAAATCAGTGCCAATGCAATGCATGCTGTTGCTTCTGACATGGTCCCTTTATCTTCCCCTCTCCTGAGATGCTGTGCAGCTTGTGGAGTCTCATTGACAAGTTTTCATGGCAATTGCAAATGTGGTTTAGGGAGGTGGACTGCTAATCAGCTCCCTATGTCATATGCAACAGCAGGTGAAAACTTCTCTGAAGCTTTCTTTGAGAACTTTGAGAACTGCTTCAAATCTCTGGAATTTTGCCTCTGTTTGCTTGCTCTGACAGAAATGATAATTACAACTCTTCATAGTTGGGAGATCATCCAATATTTTTCTCTCTTCTACTGCGCTCTCCCTCCTTTTTGTTGTTCTTACCATCTTCTACACTACCTCTAGACTGAGGTATATTTGTGTTTGCAGCCCATTGCAGCACTGTTTTCTACTGAACATTTCCAGAATCAGATAAGAGTAATCACAAAATTACGTCTATATCTTGGCTAGAAAAGCTGAAGACTCCCTGGTGTTAGTGTCTCAGCAACTCAGTTATGCCATATCAGTTGGTGTAACCACATGTTTTCATACAACTAATCACATACTATCAGATTTCCTTACAAAGACAGAGGCAAGGATTTTTAGGTAAGAGTACCTTTCTACAAGAAACTGAATCTCATTATAGATAATTTTAATCCACAGAAGTCTGTATCGCAAATGACATTTCCAGCGTTCAAGCTTCAGCACATAGAAAAACTGCAAAAGGTCAGAGCTCCTTTACCACCACCCGGAACATACACTCTTTAATAGACTTTAAATATATACATGGATATAAAACATTCAGAATGTGAGAGTACATGCAAAACAAAACTAGAATCAACACTGAAAGAGAAGTTTGATGGCAGGGTGGGTGTGTGGAATTAAGAAACAACACAAAGTTGAACATTTTTGCTGTAGTGAAACATGAGAAAGTAGGTATGTTCTGAGCTGTCTTCCTAGCCTGGTCTAGGGCGACAATAGTCATTCATGCTCCTCCATGGAATATATTTACCAACTATATAAATAGATAAATTTTTGACAATTGGTTAAGAAATATAAACTCTTACAAATGACATGCTACAAGAAAAATAGCCTCGATTGCAAGAAAACTTCTGAATTTAGCCTCTCCTTTTTTTAGATTATCTTCCAATCATCATCTGGGATTTGCTCAAGCAATTTAGCAACTCAAAGTAAACTATGATAGAAGTATTCTTTCTTATATTTTCTTCCTATCTTAATAATTTAATACTCTAACTCTGTGCAGCAGAAGTTGAACTCTCCGTGCCATGGTATTGCTTCAGGTCTAACTAGATACAGTATTAATAAACATCTAGAGGTAATGAAAGTCCTTCTCTGTCAAGCAGACAATATCTACCATATGTTGAATGATAGCTACAAATTAGTGTTTCTAATGTAAGGATCTCTTCCAGCTCAGCCTGCTTATTATTTTCCTACGTCCAATGGAATTGACTTATTAGTGGCAAAGTGGGTTGATCCCACTGTGGATGGGTCATTTGATCCCCTCATGACCATATTCTGTCTAATCTATATTCTGCTGGAGGAACAAGGACACACTTTTCTGAAAAACTCTTCTTCCTGAATACGGTACTTACCCAATAATCTGTTTCTCCTTTCTTATTTCTTTTGGTAACTTCAGCTTTCAAATACAGTTCCAGAGCTCCATCAGTACCAACTCCTGTGTACTGTGATTTCAAGGTAACTTTAAAGTTATATATAGCAATGTACTGATTTTAGTAAAGTATATCACATTTATAGTGACACAGTGTGTATATATATATATGTATATATATGCTTATAGCACACAACTGTAGTACATTTTAAAGATATTAGCAGAGGCACTCAATTAACATTTGATATAAGAAATTATTTTCTTGCATATTATCTCAGTGTCTTGAAACAGTACCTACCTGACATTTATAACTTACTTTCTTAGTAACGGAGTTCTTTTAGATAATTTCTGTCTATTATGGTGATAAGTCTCATGGGAAAAGTTGTACTTAAAATACTTGTCTGAAAAATACAATGTGGATATTGCATTCATAGCTTACTGAAAAGACAATCTGTCATTGAAAGCAAGAATCAACACTATCAAGTATCTTCAAAAGTGCTAAATCTATCTGTCTTGCACAGAGTCAGATTGAAACACAGAATTTTGAATGGAAAACAAAATACAGGTTATAAACAAACAAGAACTAGGAGGAGAGCTAAATGTGGACAGGATATTACACTGAAAGGAATTATGTTCTAATACAGACTAACAGAGGAGGAGCCAATTTGATCAGACTTGCAGATTTGTTCCTACTTAAATATAAATGAAATTGTTGAGAGGTTATGGAAAGTTCTTTATTAGTTACATACAATCATATTATTAGCTTTCATGAAAGAGATTCACAATACCTTCCTAATGTTTAAATCTCTTATTTTGTGATTTTTATAAAAAAAAATCTACTCTTAAGATGGCTGTTCTCTCTTTCGATACGAAGTTCTAGTCAAACATGGAATGTGAAATGATTGACAGAATACTAACTAATATTATCTTAATCATAAGAAATTATTTTCTGATTAATATATACTGCTTCATTATATACACAAGAATTTATCAAATTCATTCATTGATTATTCAGACTCTGGTCATAACAGACTTCAGACAGAGAGCAGCAGCAAAGCATCTAAAATTCAACATCCATTGCTAGAGTACAGAAAGTGCATATGCTTAGGAAAGGAAGAAAAATGAAAATGAACCAGCTAACCATGCAAAAAACCCCCTGTGGCCTAAAGTTTCTAAGTAAACAAAACCATAAGAAGAGTGTGCCTATGTGTTTGCTCTTTTATTTGAATTCACATGGAAAGTGAGATTATTCACTTACTTCCTTCTACCCCCACTATTTATATTCAACCACGTGCATATCTGGGAACTTGGAGGTGGGGTGGGCATTTGTGGAGTTTAAGCATTGTTGTAGGCACGGATGACTCAGGCTAAAAAAACCTGCAATATTAAACAATTGCATAAACATTTAACAACATTATTTTCTAAGCTTACATCTCTATATAAAACTTGCACCTTTTTTCCAGAAACCACCACCATGTAAGAGCAAATGTAATTTTTTTCCAGTACCTGAAAGGCATTTGTTTCGGAAAGATGCATCAGTCTGGCATTGACAAATGAGCAAAATATCATTAATCTGTAAATGTCTTTCATTATTAACCTTTGATATATTAAATATATAGGACTTGCTCTTCTAATACTGGAAACTGATGGCTTAAGCCAACAAATTTCACCTACAGCGTGGTGCAAGCTGACTAGTAGTAGCAGGACATAGAATCAGAACGCAATGATTACAATGCCCCAAGGTCTTTATCAAGACAGGGTGGTTTACATTTAAAGTATATAATTCTGATTATTTAGAAGCTTCTCTACTAGAGAAAAAAAAATCCTTACTCTTATTCTCAGGAAACACAAATATATCACAACAGAAGGCCAAGTTTCACTATCGAGCAAATACAATCTTTATTTCAGGCAAGTACATCCTTTGGAGTATAACACATTAACAAGGGGCCCACAAATTTACTGTGAGACTCTTTATAGCAGCATGTGGCTAGAGAAAATAAAAAATCTGATGGCAATTAGGAAGCAAGATATTCCACAGAGGCCTGACAGTAACCTAACAAGCAGCAGCACTGTTTACTTTTAACACCTTTATTGTCCTAAATCTTCTTACAGGTTTTTCTACCAGGTGCTGGCTGCTTATTTTGCCCCGTAAAGAATCAGACATCCAAGTATCTTACGAAGTTTTATTAATCTTTCATTTTTTAAAGTGTCTGTTCTCCTGATGTCAAGCCTACCTCCCCTCCTGACTAGCAAAAGCTTCCTAATAGCAGCAAACTAGCAGAAACCCTGCATGGAGCTCAGCCTCCTCTTGTAAGTGACAGCACAACAGCCTTCTACCCACTTACTCTCTTTTCTTCAAGACAGACAAAAAGGGAGGAAACTTCATCGTGAGGTAGGAGTTTAGAAACTTGACATTTCACTACTTGATACTCACTTTCATCAGCAATAAGAGCTTGACTTTAATACTGAGAAATAATGAAGAGTAGCAAAATCAAAACTGACACTGTGTCTGCTTAGACTCATGGTGCCTATATGCTACCACAGAGAACAATAATCTCATTTTTTTAAAGCATTTTGCGACTGAATGAAATGTACCTTTAGCTATATCTACACATTCCCTATAGCAGTCAAGTCAGTCTTTAAAAAGGAAAATTCAAATGTGCTTCAGATGCATTAATATGTACTTAAGTAATACAGAATCATAGAATTGTTTAGGTTGGAAAAGGTCTCTAGGATGATCAAGTATAACTTTTAACCCAACACTGCCAAGTCCACCCCTAAACTGTGTCCCCAAGTGCCTCACCTGCACATCTTTTTACCAGCAATGGTGACTGCACCACTTTCCTGGGCAGCCTGTTCCAAAATCTGACAACCCTTTTAGTGAAGAAATTTTTCCTGGTATCCAATCTAAACCTCCCATGAGCTCCCCAATCTAAAGCTCCCAGCTTGAGCCCATTTCCTCTCATCCTGTAGAATGTTACCTGAGAGAAGAGGCTGACCCTCACCTCAACACAACCTCCTTTCAGGTAGCTGTAGAGAGCAATAAGGTCCCCCATGAACTTCTTTTCTCCAGGTTAAACACCCCCAGCTCCCTCAACCATTCCTCAGAAGACTTGTGCTCCAGATCCTTCACCAGCTTCATTGCCGCATACGTGGTCAAGTATTTCAGTCCTTCTTGTAAAGGGGGCTCCTTCTTGTGAGGGGACAATATGGAGAATCCTAAATTTAAAAAAAGAAAAATTCATATTGCAACACAGTGCAATAAACCACACCACCCTAATCTATTCAGATGAAAGGAAGCACAGTTCCTTTTAGAAATATTTTTTTTCCATTTTATAATTTAAAAGTGCAATAAGGCTACCAAATAAATTTTGTTTGAAGCTCTTCAAGGCTTACAGAAGATGAACTCTTCTAGGTTTTAGCTTTGTGTTACTTTTATTGCTCCTTCTCCATTCTCCCTTTTTCATTTCATTCCCCAATAAAAAGCTAAAAGCTGTGTGAAAACGAAAGGAGATATTTTTTCACTTACTACAGGTGTTTGTATATATTACTACACTTATATACAGAAGTACAGATAAGCATGTTTTCCACCCCATATCAGTTACTGTTGTTTCCTCTATTTATTCCTCTCAATGTATCAGGAAAAGAACATATTTTTAGAAGAAAATTGAAACAAAGCAAAAGGACCACACTATTCCAGAACAGCAAATGACTAAAATATTTGTCTAGGAGTTGAAAAACCTGAGGCAGATAGTCAGACATGGATAATTGGACTTGAGTCTCTGCCAATCTAGCTTTATGCCAAGTCCACTCTATCTGTTTTTCTAAGAAAAGGGGAGTAGTCAGCATCTTTCAGTTTAACATGAAAAATGTATCATAAAAGTTTATCACTCAAAACTGACATGTTGTCACAGAAAGCTGGTTTCAAAGAATATTCATCCCCAAAATGAAAATGTTTACATAAAAACTTCCATCACTCCTACTTATCTTTTTAGAAGGTGGCAAAATAATTCCTTATGATGCCATTAAACAGCCAAGGCAGAATACAGTGTACTTACAACATGGTATAAAAATATGCACGGAAGAGATTCTTAAACAGACTCAATGAAACAGTCACCAGTGTTCCTAAACACTGTAAGAGAACTCTGAACCACTTTGAGGATGTGATTTAAAAGTCAGTCAGCGTGGATCAAGTAGAATGCGAAAAATAGAAGGCAAAGTTCCACCAAACCCCTAGAAATTTGTGCTTTCCCAAAGCTTGGACAGGAGCGTTTGCAAAGCTCAGATGCTGCACGAATCATAAAAGCAAGCTACAGAGCAGTATCAGCAAGAGCCCTGTTCTGGTACTGCAGCCTGGTGCTACCAAAATTGCTGTTCTAGGATCTAGAGCAAACTGCGAGCAAGCCAAAAACTATAATGTTGATCACATTCATTACTTCGCACGTAGCTGCTCTTGATTTTAAAGTGATTTTTAGAGTACATTTTACTTAAATTCTCATTGCAGTTGTTCTTTGTAGGTTTGTTGTTTTCTAGGTGGGTTTCTCTCCACCCCTGATTCAAGACCTGACTTCTATAATTCAATAGGTTTCCTACCTTTATAAGAACTCTCTGGCCTTTCCTGTATTGAACACCTTTTCTGTTATCAATCCATTTGCTTCAGGTGCATCTCTTACACAAAGGTATATTTTTTTTCATTCTGAAACATTAAAGTTCTAGTTATTTGCCTCTGAATGAAAGAATACAGATATTGTTGTGACTGCAGTGCAGTGTACACCATTTAATTTACATTGTGGTTTAGTTACAGGTGGGAATTAAAACAAAAATCTTTGGAAAATCTTGATGAGTAATATATTATTTTATCAGCAAGTTTTCTGTCTTGATTTTCTAAATATAACTGTCTTTTCCAGTTACAAAGGTTCCAAGGCAAGTGTTTACTCACTCGCTGCTCATTCTGGCTTATCAAACACGTTTTTAACATACCACAAGAAACGCAGGACCCACAAGGAAAGGCCAAAACCTAGAACTTGTAGATAATACACAACAGGCAGTCAAACAGGAGATACCAAGGATAACAGTGCTGTTTGAGGCCCCCACAATAGTGGGGAAAAAACCCAATCAAAACAAACCCTCATATTTAACATCTCCACTGTCTCTAGAAAACAAAACATACCCCAAAATGGAAAACATGACAGAAACCTGAACAGAAACAAAACCACCACTGTACAGGTTACCTAACTGTACAGGTTAAACATTTCTGACTTCAAATTTAGGTCAATATGCTGAGTTTGTGTAAGGTGACGTGGCAGCAGACCAAAGGCCCCTACAGTCAAGTTCCAGCAATGAACAATGATTTTTAAAGGCAGTAAATAAACACATAAATCTTTGATGAATCAGCATGTGGTAGATAAATCAATTTTTCCTTTCATTTACATCAGAGATAGCTAACAGAAACCTTTCAGCCAGAATTACCCCTTAGGATAAGTAGTTCCTCTTCCTCCACAGTATTTACCACTCAGAGGTAATTTTAAGGTTCATATTCTCTTACTCAGCCTAGTGGAAATAGCACCATGTCAGAACAGATAGAGGATATAAAATTATTAACTCAGTGTGCAGTGAAGTCCATTGCTCTTGTTTTCTACCTTTCTAAGCAAAGCGACAAAAATATTTCAATTGTGAGAGAGCATTACTAAAAGACCTTGCAGAAGCTTTACAGACAGCTGCCAACCATTACTGCATCACCAGTCTAATTACAGCCACATGTATTCAGCTGGGAGAAAAAAAAAGTCCTACCCAGATCTACTGTCAGTAAAATATTTTAAATTATGCCTCAGGCAGTGAGCTTTAGGAAAAAAATTAATAGATCGCAAGGCAAGTCCTTCCTTCTCTGCAACCATCCCTTAAAGTGTCCAAAATCCATAAGCCATTGTGTTTCTCATTTCTTCAAGTCTACCTTGGTCTTTTCAAACATATATTCCAGATATACTGTGTAATAAACATCTTCAGGTAAAATCATGACAGGTGGGGCATAAAACTGCTGGGAGCAGTAGGATCTATGGAGAATGTACACTGCACATTTTTATGCTGGTCAGTAGAGACTTTACTTTTTCATTTTCTCTTGCTGAACTCTAGAATTCTGTATTTAAAGAATACAGAATTTCCAAGCCAAGCAGTATTGTGTTGCATTTCTAACACATGGGTCTTTAATATAAGTCATCCTGAAATTGGATTTCACATTATTCATTTACCTGGCTATAACTAGCTTTACTAAGTTCTGTATACATTTCCTTATTTTAAAAGACACCCAAATACTTCACACAAATGAAAACAATTAACTAGAATGAGGGGAGGTTTTCCGCATGGGACCTAAATATTAAGAAAAATATTCCATATCACTGTTAATGACTTCTATTCTTAAAACCTTTCTAAAGCTGAATTTCATCTAGACTTGCACACAAATTAATTGCCTAGAGAAAGGGCTTGTGGTCTAATCTGCAGTATATTAGAGGGATTCATGTCTGATTGATAGACAGTGCTGCAGTAGTTATATTTTCCTTTCCCCTTTGGAAAAAAGCCAACTCAGAAGTGACATCTATGAATTACTGGGTTACCTGAAGGTTAAGCCACTTAAGGGAAAAAAAATATCATTTACAAGTTGTAAATCTTTTTTGCAAATCTTACTTTCATTCTAGGTTGAATGCTTCTAATGATATCATAGGAGCCTCATGCAGAAAGCAAGATCACAAGTATTTGATGCTCCAGTGTTCCATTACATAGAAAAGAAGGATGCTGCCATTACTGCAAGCACATAAACTTTGATTATACTTCTTAAAGTCATTTGCTAAAGTGTAAAATAAAGTGCAAGAGGCTATATTAAGATGCTTCATTGAGTTTTAATCAAAGGGAGAAATGTTATTTCTATTTATTATTTATCTTCAAAATGTGACTGATTTTTCTAGTGATAATTACTGAATTTCTCTAACAGTTAACATTAAGTGTGTCTAGATATTAATTCAGTTTTAATGATTCACCAGTTAATTAAAAAAATTTACTCACATACATACACAAACCTCGCAGTTCTGATACAATTTTTAGAAGGTAAACACACTTCTGCTGACAGATGCTTTAGTAAGTAAAATATTAATAGAATTAATGTTGTATTGAAGTTCTGCTTTTTCTCTCACAATAATAACATTACACTTCTTATTGTATTAACTAAGTCTTTCAACACGCTGGTACAGCACACTTACACAATTCTGAACTGTAGAGTAGATTAAAAAAAAGGTAAAGGGCAACCTACAGTGCAACTGTGCATTTTGTAATGTGACAAAACAATGAAAAAGTCAAATTTTAAGAAATAAAAAGTTTTCAAGGAAACTTTCAATAATATGAGGAAAACATTGGAAATATCCTATCAAAAAAAATGAAAGTTTGGACCACATTTCACTTTCAAAATAAATGAAAATGAGAAGGGAGAAGAAAAAAGCATTTTTTAATAACAGCAAAGCAGACTTAAACGTGAAGATTTCTAACCAAATATGAGTCCCCTTAAATAACAAAAGATAGAGTATGCTAGGCAGCATTTAATCAAATTGCTTTAATATGATACTCTTATTTCTAGGGTAATCAATCATGTTTTACCAAAGTAGCTTAATCACTGAAATTTAAAGGCTTTTCACAAAATGAAATTTTGAACACCTTTTATCCGCAAAAAACCCGTGAACTTATAAAATGGCTCTCTTGCACTGAGGGTGGCAGTTACACTCTCTCCAGTTTCAGAAGGGTAAAATGGAACACAGAAATGTGTGTTTAAATCAGGAAGAGAAACAACTGCGAGTTGTGCCAGTTGCAGAAGTTAATTCTTCCAAGTTAGTCAAGAAACCACCATATTCATCTTCAGCTAAAGCTCACACGTGCACGGGACAGCATGGTGGTACTTATCCCATGAGGAGATGAGGACAACGAGGGACAAATTAATTCTTTGTATTATTTCTGTTGCATAAAGCATCAACAACAGAAAATCCGAACAGACTTTACCAAAACACACAAAAGCGACTCAAGAGTATAAGAACTCCCAGTCATTTTGTGAGCGACGCTCCTCTCTCTGGCATAAATCAACACTGACTTTTATGGAGCTGCACTAGTCCATGCCAGATGGAAGTCTGGATTTCATCAGAAAGGCTTAACCATAGGAGGGAAAAATAAGGAAACTAAGTTTTTCCGTCAGTAATTAGACATTAAAAATAATAATAGTAACTGTAATCAAGGGGAACAAGAGGCTCCAGCATAAGTTTTAGCCAAAGCCATGCTGAGTTACAATAAGATTATAGAACACAATGCCAGAGGCAATTCAGAAAACAAGGAAAAAATTTCCAAAAGGCTAATGATAGTGCTGTCCAAACCATACCTGGCAGGAGCACGTAAAACCCACATCTGTTGTTGGGAATTAGCTCTCCTCTTCGAACCTTAGGTTATTTGTTGTGGCTGACATGAAATGAAATATCAAAGTAAAACTGAAATTTACTGTTATATTTCAAATCCTAGGAGACTCTAAGCACTTCTTGGTTAAAAGGATGCAAGATTCCTTTGCATCTTATGAATACAGGAGAAACAGGCATGCTATATCAAAGGCTGCAAGGTCTGGATTTTTAACCTTCAGGATATAATCACAACTTCTCCCCTTCAGCAAATGGAAATAAATTGAAATGGTACAATTGAGGGAATTTTAAGATGAATTTTCATAGCTTTAAAAAAACTCAGCACTTGACTCTATATTTGTTCTCAGAATAAACCTGAACATTTCTATTTGTGATGCAATCTAGCTGACAACATTATACCAAGAAAGTAATTACTCTATTATCCATCTCTAAATATATATATATATATATATTTTAAAAATACCATAACAATCCTGCTGTACTACCCAGAAAGATTTGTATTCACCAGTGGGGAGTAAAGTATGTTTCTATATAAAAATATATCTTCTGGACTTCCATTGAATTATCCAGGATGATGTTTTCAGACATTGGCCAGCTGAAAAAATCAGTCACGTTGCCTCTCAAGACTGCAGGACTCTTGTACTAGATATTCTGGATCAGCGAGGTCTTACCTTTTGAAGTTTTTTTGATGGGACAAAACATTGTGGAAGAAATCAAGTAGTTCTTAGCTAATCTGTGTCAGAAGATGGGAAAATGCCACAGTACTGCTTATATATCTTAAAGAAAAGAGTATTTATACACAGTTGTGCTAACAGAGTATATTTATTCTAGTAATAGTGAAAAAGTGAAGTGTAATATGTCAAAGCCTAAAACAATAAAGTTAATTGTTCTAAATCTAATAACATTCTGAGAGAGTTCCATCAGCACGTTTATTATTTTTAAGAAATGTGTAAGAATCCCGTATAGTTATAGCACAGCAATTATGAAAGATTAAGAAACATTTGAGTTTGCCTTTCACAAACACTGTGCCAAGATCTCAGAATAGCAAAAGCTGTATCTAATCTCTAGGTTTACAAAAAAGGATGCAAGACTTTCTGACTTCATGACCATTTCAGGTATGTTCCATTGGTATGTTCCAGATGCGAGGTAATACGATCTCCAGTGTCAGTAGGGAATTGTGAGCAATCCCTCTCTCACTGACAAGTTACACTTAACAGAACTGGATTTAATAATTTTCAAAGAGAAGTCAGCATCTGAAATTCATTGTATAAAAAACCTCAATGGATCAAACTTAAAAGAGACTCCTGGTATTTTATTTTGTGAATTATAGAGTTTATGGACTTGATAAACTGCATAAAAAGGAAAGCCAAATTATTATATGCTTCTTAAATAATTTCTGAGACAAAATAACAATCTTTTTAAAGTGTTCCTTCCAGCTCAAGGATTAAGATTTACCACATACCTATAATTCAAATCTTGCACATTCTGCTGACAGTGACTGCCTTTACCTGACTCGGTAGTAGAATCCATGCTCCAGGTATGCCTTCTGTTTATTTTAATAAACACCTACTCGATTTTCCTTTAAAGACAGTGTCCCATATTCTGCTGACAATGATTTTGTTGCAGTGCTTTAGCTGTCAGCAATCTCTCCTCTTCTGTGAGGTCATGACAAAAGATCACTCAACACCACCACAGCTCAGCTACGTTTTCCTCTTTTTTCTCTCCTTAATTTTAGCATACTTTATAACCATCTCAGATTAAGGCAAGGTTCCAGTGCTGTAGCTTATTGTTACACAAAGGCAGTAGGAATTAGAGCTCCCAACAAAAGTATCTACTGTTAGGCTTGTTAGACTGTATTTTATGAGGTTTTTTTTGAATCTAAGTGTAGCATACAGACTGCACTCCCTGCCCACAGAGTAGCAAAAAGAAAACAAACTAACCCAAACACCATCTACCAGTGTTTTCCAGCAAATTATTGAAAGGAGGCTCAGTCCCAACAGTCAGGGTAAAGGGCAGATAAAGACTGTTAAAGATGCCAGAAACACAGCTAATTTTCATTGTTTAGAAAATAAGGTAGAAAGTGTCAAGCTAGTGCTGGGATTTGTGCACAGCTCCACAGCAGCCTAGGGAGAAGAGCCCAGTGCTGAGCTCCTGGGGCATAAGCTGAAGAGCAGCAGCATGTCAGGTCACACCTTTAGTACTTTCAATTTCCAGTCGAGCAAACAGAATACAATGAAAAATAATTAAAATAACTCCCACCTCTGGGACTGCATATAAGTCATCAAACAACCGTATCAGATTCAATGATATCATTCAAGCTTTTTTAGAGATTCAGCCTACATTACCCACCTCTGTGACCAGTTATTATGCTTTAGTTGTGAGGGGGACCGGTAACTAAGAAACACTCTCTAGCTGTTCCCCATAATTTGTGGGCATCAGAGCAAGGCAGAGCTATTATGCAGCAGTAACTTTATACCCAACAAGACTCTACCTTCAAAAACAGTGATACATCCTTCAAATCCTGAAACTAAGTCCCACAGAGACTACATGTATCCCACCTACCCTGTTTTTTTGATGTAAAACGATATAAAAACTTCCCAAGTAGACAAGACCCAACCACCTGTAAAAGTCACTTGACAAATACTTTTTTCAGCAGCCTCTAATGAACTAATGGTGTTTTGTGTTTTCTTCAAAGACAAATTACTTGATTCCTTCCAGGTGGTAGTGATATGGCTACTTGGTTTCAGGTGGTAAGAAAATGAAAAGTGCTGTCAAACAAGTCTCTAAAATTCCAGTTGTCCTAAATCTTTCTTTAAGGGTTACTGCTTTTCTCAATAACATCAGGTTTTGGAGTCCATGATTTTATTTTAGCTTATTTTAGCTTTTTTTTAATCTGGAGAGTTCAGTGAGGAGCAAGCCATAGTTTCCTTGGCTTTAAAAAATATGCCTATGTAAATGATGTGGTAATGATCTTTCTCAGCTCGATGCTTAAGTCATTCAGATCTATAAATCACTCTCAGATACTAATGGTCTAATGCAAGATAATAACTCAAAATAGAAATCTCATTTAATTTCACTGCAATTAAACCAATTAATGTATAATGTGTCTTTTCAGACACCACAAGAAGTATATCCACCTTCCCCAGTACTGCTCTCTGCCTTCTACCTTATGTGTGTGCCTGATCACACAAAGCTTTAATCTGGGTTCTGTTTTCAGAGAAATAGCAGAAACAGGTTCTTTCTGTGAAGTCTCATGCCTTCCTGATTTTTTTTCCCAGGGCTGTGTCTTTCCCCTGTTCATAAGCACTACAATTTGCAGAGCAACAAACTTTAACCTTGCTCTCTGCCCCTCACCACTCTATGAAACACATTTAATTTCCTTTTGCAGCTAAGGGTAAATGTCTTTCCCATCAAATGCATTGACAGTTAAGTGATTTTAGAGACAACAGGATATATAGAAATAGTCAGAAATTGATCAACAGTAATCAGAGGAATACATAAAGACAAAATATGAGTTTGAAAAAAACAAATTTTCTGATTTATTATCTTCACTCATTAAAGCTGTGTTATGTAGCAAACATGATCCATATTATAAGTTATGGAGGCAAACTGATAATTAAGTCCAAATTTACTGAAGAGTATAGATGACTGTAGTTATAAAAATAATAATAAATGCAGCACAATATTATCCTTCCTTGTCATACTGACTGCATTAGTACTGCTTTTAAAGTGCTGTGACATGGTCAAGCACTAAATTACAAGATTATTCTGTGAGAGTAAAGACATTTACTACTTGTTCAAGAGCAGCCAGTATTGTATTCTGCTAATCATCCTCATCTCTGAGGTATAAAGGCCATATATGTACATACACAACATACCAGAAAGCACTCAAAGAACCACAGGCTAATTTTAGCAAAGTCTGGAACATATTATTACACAACACATCAACTACTCTTTTTCTTCTGACAATGGACTGTAATTTATAGAACAGTATTTTATTTGAACTCTCTCAAGAATCTTTTTTTAATGATCAGGGAAAAAACTGCTGGAATATTTAATGGTCAGATTTTAAAATGAGAACTGTCTTAGTTAGTTATGAAAATGCATATACAGTTTCTGGTGTACTCTCGTTCCCTCATTAGATTATCACAATTTTAAAATCAGGAAGAAGGATTAACATAAATAATGTGGTTCAGACTGATGATCCCTTGAAATTTAAGGTTAGGGGGATGATAAGCAGAATCCTTGGAAATTGCAAACCATTCTGTTTTCTGAAATATGTAGGCTTTTGTTATAGTACCACTAAGTACTATAAAGTGCCATTATAACGAAGAAAAAAAATTGTATCCTCCCTTTAACCATCCAATTTTCTTCAGGTAACATTCACAGAAATAATTGCATAGATATTTTTTTGACCACGACTCCTGAAAGACCTTAGTGACCAATTCCATAGGAACATTCAGAACACCAGAAGTGGAGAAGTGCATGTCTAAATTTTTAGTCTTGAATACCACAGTCTGATTAGAACCCTTTTGCTGTAAGATCATGACATTAAAAACTAATCTCCTGGGCCCCTCTGAATAAACTTCTAACTCAGTAGTCTCCTTCCCAACAGCAGAAAGGTTGGAATTACCAGAAAAGAGCACCCCTGTGCATAACCAGATAACACTGTTGTGGCATTAATTTCAAGCAATCACTGGCCCCTGATTTCCTCAGCAAGAGACATTGTTTTTTATGAAATGATATTATCTTTTAAAAAAGGTTCAGATGTCCACTGACATTAGTAGCAATCCTCAGAAGTAACTTAAATAAGCAGGTATAGAGGGTCCATAGAGACAACTACTATTACTAGATGTAGTGGTTTGGACTTTGTTTTCCCCCAGAGGATAAGAAAAGTGGTAGACCCCAAGGGGTGGAAACCCCTGGAAGTCTTGAAATTCTGCCCAATAGGCGCTCCTGCAAAAATGTAAACATATCACAACCAGACCGGAAGAGAAGAGTTGTAGTTTTGGGTTAGAAGAAGTGGCCATGTTGTGAGCCACGAGAGGAAGGGGCTCTGAGCCCCTAGGGGCCTTTGGGCCCCCCCCAGCCCCAGCTGGGGGCTACAGAGACTTGGAACAGTGTTAAGCTGGACTATGTGTCTGTAGCTGTGAGCTGGAGGATGTTTTCCATCGTGAGTGAGCAGAGACAGAGCAGAAGCGGTGGCAGCGTCCAGAGGTTATGGCTAAAAGCCAGCTGATAAGACCTGAACCAGAGAAGCAGCAGAAACAGCATGCAGCTAAGGAAGACTCAGAGCTGCTCAAGGTGAGGTAGAGAACCGGCAGCAGAGAACAGAACTAAATTTCTACAGAGAGAAAGCTTGGGGGTAAGAACTGTAAAACTCCCCTAAAACTTCCTTGGAGATCTCTCCCAAAATGGAGGGGGTGGACTCTTACTGATTAGAAGTCCTAGATGGAGTAAAGGAGCTGAGAAGCTCAGTCGTCCTGAGAGCTCAGCCAGGACGGTGTGTGGGAGGTTGGCCTTGAGGGCCCTCCCTTGCTGCAAGCTACAAAGAAGCTCGCAGCCATCTTTGAGGCAGGGCACAGGAGCTCTGCAAGGGGCTGAGTCCCCCGAAGATAAGGACTGTCGCGAAGCCCCCCTGTGCTTCGTGATATGACGTGGTGATAGCGCCCTTGTCCTGGGAAACGCAGCCCACGGAAGACCCCTCGTTGGAGAGACGAGTGGCCGAGGGGGATACCCCCTCGTGTGTGCTGGCAGAGATCCAGCTATCAGCTACTGCAAGAAACAGAAGAGAGAGAGAGAACCTGCTGCCTTAGAAGATGCTGCTGCTTAGTGACTGCTACTCTGAAGAAGCTGCTGCCCTGAAAGACTGGAAGGGATCTGTCCTTCTTTCCCTCCTGGACTTTTATTTGGAGGGGAGAAGAGATCTGATCCATTGTAAATACTTACGTCATAGTAGAGATAGCTAAGGTTGTGTATAATGTATTGTAGTATCTATTTGTACAGTCATTGTAATATATTCCCTTTCCCCCACTTTGAATCTGGTTGTGTTTTGTCTGGAAAAACCCATCTCACATTGGGTTGAGATGTGGGAGGGGGATGGAGCTAGGGAATTGGATTTTGGGCTATCTCAAACCATGACACTAGAGAATTCATTACAACCTCTGAGAGGCTGGTTCCATCTTCTGATCATACTTTGACTTTATAATCTGACAGGCTTGGGACATGTATCATGCCTAACTCTTATTTTCTGGCTCCATCTGTAAGGGAAATTAGGCATGTGTTTCAAGTGGGAACTGTGCATGCTCCGGCACAGCCCAAGTTTTGGTCATTTCACTGCAAATGGATGGGTATAATATATTAACCAGTCGGATCTACTTCCAAACTCAAGGTTCTATACTATATACACATGCACATTCAAGTTAAATTATTTGAAATTACTATTAATTACAACCTCAATTTTAATGAATTTGTCTATGCCAGCTAGTTTTAAACTGGCCATCATCAAATATCTTTTCAGCATATTAGGTGCACAGCAGACAGCAGTGTCAAGAAATCCTGATATTAAAAGATAAATTGATTTCAAAGGGTACAAAGAAAAAACATGTCTACTTTAGTCACATTCTTCATGATATATCCCTCAGCATGGACTTTGCATTTGTAGCATGGAAGGAATCTGGCAGTTCTAGACTCAGCATAGAAGTGAGTGATCCCAAATCTGTGTGCCCTTGTGGTATGAAGTGATTTACACAAATCATATTGCTGGGGGAAAAAAGAAAGGGATGGGGGCGAGGGGATGAAGTGATTTAGCCACTGTAAACCTTACAAGAATTAAAAGACTTAATTGTTTCAAATCAAATCCTAAGTCAAGTTTCCTTCAGAAATTCACTTGAAGTAATTTTCAACAGTGAAAGTGCAATCTGATTTCTGTAGAACTTAGTCCCAATACCCACAAGCTTTCTTCATTTTGAATTGCATTAGAAATTGTCCAAGTGCTAGCTTCTATTTTATCATACCGAAAAGATAATAAACCTTGTTTCTATGTTGAAGCAGAATGTAAAGTGTTTTACATATTCACTTCACATATAAAAGTGTGTGGTATACAAGGAGGGTCATATGGACTACAAATGGGTATCTTACTAGACATTAAGCACTAGAAATAGGTAGGAAAATACACTGGCTATACTGGATGCCATGCTCTTAAACAGAGGTTGAATATCTATCCCTACTTTGTTTCTTCTTTTACACTCCAGAGAACTGAGTTATTTTTTATATCTGAATTCGTTTACATGTATCTAAACTTACAAGCTTAACTTGTTGTTTTGATTTCAGTGGTATTTCACAATATTATTTTTATTTAGTCAAGCAGATGTTCAGCATTTCTGAAAATAAAATCAATATTTTGATGCCTAAATGTAGAGTGGAGCAGTTTTTGAGTATCAAATTTCAGTTTATATCACCATTTCATCTCACATCTCTCTCATGTGGATTTTCTACAAAGAATGCTTTAGAGATATTGCAGCATCAATGCCCAAGTTCCACTGAGCCAACTCATGACTTCACCCATGACTACTTTCTACATACATTGTCAGCTCATCCATAAGCTACAGAGCAGATGTCTATAAACTTCATGTTCTAGGCTAAAAGGCTGTAACATGGTACTTCATCCTCCTTCTGCTTTTTGTATTTTTATGAAGCTAACATTTTTTCTCATTTGGGACACACCCATTGTGTTATATTTCTAGGGGAGTATAGTCTTTATAGTAGTACTTTTGCATCCTCATGTTTTAGTCAAACAAGACCAAAGCTGCAGATACAAAATAATACAACATAAGGGAGTAGTTTACCCAGGATCACTGGGAGTTTGGTAAAGGTCACAGAGTGTGAATGCAAAGGTTGTGTCAGTCCTTTGAAACAAAGCAGATAGTGTTTATTTTCACTTCATTTGGCAAGCAAACATAGTTCACAGCACGTCAACTTGACTTTTTGAAAAGTTACATTTTTTTAATTACAACAGCGAGCTGGAGGAGTTAAGTAGCTCCTCATTTCTTTTTCCAATAAACCCTTCAGACGGAGGGGAAAAGCCTTCCTAAACCTGAGGCACAACACTGCTTGAAGCAAGACTGTACCTGAATTAGCTAAGCATCCCTAACTCCCATGGATGGGACTTGTGGGCATGGAAAGATTAGAAGATTATTTCTAGTATGCCTTAGAGAAAAAGGTAACAAAAGAGACCTGTTCATGTCAGAACATGGACATAAAACATTTACATTTAGCGGTACAACTCAGGATTTTTTTTTCTTATTTTTGCCCATTACAAGTGTCAAATAATTGAATTTGTATTGTAAAATATTATGTGAGTGTGTGCATACGCTGTATTGGGTTTATGTGACAAGGTTTTTGTACCCGGGGGAGATGCTAGAGGGGGTACAGATTCTGTGAGAAGCTGCCAAAAGCTTTTCCTGTGTCTGACAAAGCCAGTGTCAGCCAGCTTTGAGACAGATCTGCTGCTGGACAAGGCCAAGCCCATCAACTACAGTGGTAGTGTGTCATAACAGTGAGAGAGACTTCATTCGAGAGAGAACTAATTAAAAAAATATGAATATTTAGGTATTATAGTCCTTGATGTTGCACTGCATCCTTAGATTTTAATTCACTTACCTTTTTTTAACCTTGTGCTTCATTAGAAGTAGGCATCTATAATAATTACCAATAGCAATGCCTAGATTACCTATCCAGAAGATAAAATATGATTCATGCAGAGTCCTGTGTGATATTCATTAATAGTTTTATGTCCTATAAGCTAAGGCTAAAAAAACCCTGCCTCTCATATTTCTGTGGTCCCAGTCTTACCAAATATAAAATGGTCCTATCAGGGGCTATGGTATTGCAACTGCAGGAATTTTTCAGCTCTTATAAATCTCAGCATTTCTGTTAGTAAGTGGATGGTTCTGGTACACCAAATTTAAGAAAAAGAACAGGGAAGAATTTCCTTATTTAAGTTACAGACCATTATAAGAAAGCTATTAACTCCTAGGATCATTTGTCATATTGGAAACACATTTGTGTTTCTAAAATGAGTTTTACAGTATTTACTGCAAAAACATTTGTGGTATAGATATTTCATTTCTAATTCAGTATTTAAGTACTTAAATAAGCAAATGAATTCTGAGCCACCTTTCTGCCAACTGCACTGTTTATTTCTTCTCTAAAATAGTATTATCAGTTTCTTCAAAATCTTTTCATAAAAGAGAATGTTTCAGTGAGTCAAATCATTTTCAGTATTTAGAGAGACAAGCACTATAACTCAAATAAACCTTCGCCACTCATTTACAGACATACATTATAATGTTTTCCTCAATATTTTCTTCTACTCTGCCTTTATGCATTCTAATATCTTGTTTGTTTGTTTGTTTTTCCTGAAGCTGCTTTCAGCAAAGGATTTTTTTCTTAGGTTCAGTTAGCAAGCTAGCTGAGCTGAGTCCATTTGGAAGGCTAGAAGTTGTTCTCTAATCTGTCAATTTTATATGCGTTGTTTTACATTGACACTTTGTTTTCCCTTGTGTTACCCTCTCTAGTTGCCAAAAGAGCTCCTCTAAATTACCTTCACTGGGCTTGGTTCACAGAGATACCTTCACTGGCCAACCCTTCACGCCTTCTGAACTATTGTCTTCTCCTTGAACACTCACACGCCCTGTTTTTCCTGTTGTTCATATCTGAAGTCAATTATTGCTGTACAATGATGTATATGTATATTTCTTTTTTTATAGGCAGTGTCTTCTGTTTGGCTGGCTTGCTTCAAAGCATTTCCCCAGTTTATTATAGTCATTTAAAGGTCCAAGTCCCTGAGCGTGTCTGCAGCCCCTGCCAGGCTGAGGTTACCTGCGTGGGTTTTTAGGCACTTGCCTTGTCATTTTCCATTTTACTCATGACACTATTGAATAACTCTGAATTCCAGCACCCCACTCTGTAACTCTGTTGTAACAACAAACTTCATACAGAATTATCAATTTGCTTCAAAATTTGTTACGAATGCTGTGCCTCTGGTACAGAGATTTTACTAACCTTCTACCCATACCTGCTCAACTTCATCAGTTACTTCTTCTCAAATTCATTCAGCTCTCCTAGATCCTCTACAAATACAAGGAAATACAGAACAATTATTAAAGTACAGTTTCCATTTCCAAAACACTATCCTAGTTAGATCTTTTCCACCATGTTTTTACAGACCTTCTATGATTGTATTTTAGAGATAATTAATTTATCTGGGGAAATTGTAAATTTATTTGCAGGTTAAAAAAATCTCCTAAGCACTTACACAACAGAATTTCTTCAGTCCTCTGGATTGGTAAGAGACTGGCTATTCTGTTGTATGTTCAGATATTTCATAACTGAGTTCAATCAGAGTAACTTTATGCCTAGCATACGGCCTCCCTGATCTCCAGTTTTGTTTCCTTACCTTTTTCCTCACAACTTCCAATCATATGTCACCTTTATTAGCAAAATAGTGTTTTATTCATAAATTCTTACATTTTTATCTATTTTAATATCTGTATTTAAAGATAGGCATTGTTTCTGTTTATGCATTTCATCAGTTACTTTGGAAATATGTTTTGACCTTTCTTGTGTTCCTCATAAATACTATTGTTGTTTATTTTATTTTCCTATTTAGTAGTGGGTCAGATTTTTGAGGCATCTCTGCTTGTCTCAATCATTTGAAATTCGTTATTTAGCTATGTAAGTTTTTCCTATTCTCATTTTGTTCAGCTACACAACACCTCAGGAGACACTATTACTGTTTCCTTAAGTAGAATAAATGCCATGTCCAAGGAGTTTACTTTTCCTTGGGGCACTTTTTATAAGCTCCCTCATTTTATTAAATCTGTCTTTCTCTAGTTTATTGTCACTCTAATGCTTTTGTATACATAACTTTCTCATGATATGGATTCTAATTATATTGTGATTATCATCGTTTTGCAGCGCTGCCAGCACTATAATTTGGATGAACACCTATGTTCTACCTTTATGACTGAAAGAGATATTCACATCACCTGACTCTAGCCAGTTAACTCAGCCAAAATCAGACACAATCTCTCTAGGTTCCCTGCATTGTCAATAAAGACAAAAAACACAACTTCAGGACGTGATTCAGGAAAAATATCACTTGTCAGTGTCTGAAGTGTGCATCCCATCTGAGGCAGAATATTCTAGCTTCCATTTAACTCACCTGGCTTGCAGTTTGGGCTTTGCACAGTGTACATAGCCCTTGAGAGAGAAGATCTGCTTCCTCTGTCTGTGCACATCCCACAGATCTAGAAGGTATTCCTTATGCAGCTAGAAGGGAAGAAAAATGGCATCTGTTCTAATTAGATAATATTAAATAATAATGTTCCAATTTTAATTAGGCTGTCTCTTTAAAAAAACAATTTGTCTAAGTAAGATCTTTATATCTTCATGTAGTCTTCATAATGATGAGATAAAACCTCATGCTGTCTGGGAGTCAAATTACCCAAGTGCTTCTGAAAAGGAACAATGTTTCATTAAACGGGGTATTTTCTCTTCAGAATTATCAGAAAAACTACAATAAATGCCAAGTGATTTGAAACAAACATGTGACAAGCTTCTTGAGATCTTAAAAAATATATTTACACAGATCTACAGTCTTATTGTCTGTTTGTTTTAGAAGGACTCCCTGAGGCTTAAATATTAAGGAGAATTAGCATTTGTGTCAGCTGCAGTTATGTGAGCTAGATGTCCTCTGATAAAACAGTGCTGCAGCTAATGTTCATATCACTGAGGAACCATAGCCATCCATTACTATCCAAAGACAGATGTGCAAGTTTCAACTCATAAAAACTGGATGAAGGAAACTAATGGGACACTAATCTCTTGGTACCTCTTGGGACAAAGAGAAAGAATGAATAAGATTTTTAAAGACTACAAAATTTGTTTCCTCTGCAAATGCCTTGCAAAACGTTATAAATAAATCATCAGTTTCATCGTTGTTTGACTTTTGGGACCATCACCATGACAGAACGAAAAGAGCCTTGTCTTAGCTCTCTGGGACTGCAAAAGCATCTATGGGTCTGTGACCAAACTCCTGTCTGGGAACAGGTATTTCATCAGCTGCTCATTGATGACAATTATGTGATATTTACAATTCCAAAACAATGCAGATAGAGCGCTCTCTCTATAAAACTTTAACGAGCAGCATGTTTTGTTGGAAGTGTCATAAAACTTTCATCAAAGTTCAAAATATTCCCAAGAAAACAGCTCTGTCTTTGACAAGAAGATCAGAAATTTTCAGTTCAGATCAAACACTGTGAAGAGGAAGAGAAATGTCGTCTGTTATAATTATTAGGATACGATAATTATACTTTTACAAGCTCAGAAAATTTTTAAAAAGCAGCTCAGTAAACATTGTAAAATCCAGTATTAAGACTAGCTATTATAGTTTTCTTTATAAGGAAGATGAGCAAAGTCATAGTAGCTAAAAGCTGAACAATAATAGTAGGAAAGAGAATGTTGATTTTTTATTTATTTATTTATTTATTTATTAACATTATTCAGACAGGTCATTCTGAAAAACTGGCCACTAGGGGCTAACAAAATCAAATAAAATAAATAACTATTTCTTTACTTCATTCTGGAACAGTTCTTTTTTTCCTACTAGGTAAAAGCACATTACTTCTTTCCCACAGCTGATGCTATAGATAGAATAGGAGAAACTACAGATATAATAGAAGCAGGAGGTCCTGAGTTCACTTTATAGCAGTTCTTAACTGTTAACTTGCAAGCAGTTGGAACTAAAAAGTGTACAGCTTCTCTATCCAGTGGTTCCATGAATAATTGAATAAATGGACCTCATGACCTTGGAGGCATTTTAGGAATTAAAACAAATCAAGGTGGAAAGAAGAACTAAGTGTTATAGTGTGACAAAAGTTAGGATGTAATTAAAGAAAAGGTGAAAAAATCCACAAACAATAGAATAGAGGGTGGGCGAAAAAAAGAAATATTCTACAGAATCAGATACATGTTACTGAAACCATAAAAGAAAATCACATTTGGTTAATAAAAATATGACTATACTTTTAATACCACACACTGGCTAATAATGATTCCATGAATCCTCTTTATGGACAAACTGCAACAGCAGGGCTTGTCTTTCATTTCTTCTTTATTTTTCTGTAGCTAGTTCCAGCACTGGCCATAAGGAGATTCTTTGCTGTGCTTTGTCATGCATCCCGGGCCTTGTTTTCCACACTTTTGTTGCCTCTATAACACAGATCAGAGTGCTTTGCCTGGTCACCGAGCCTGTGGTTATCCTCCCCTACAAGCTGTTGAAGTTTTTAGCCTGTTCTGCAGCAGTTCTTGAATCCTGAATTTTTATACAGCTTCTACTAGCCTGCCAATGGATTAAAACGAAAATAACGGTGACAGTTTCCCTCATTTCTCTCAAATACAGCTCCTGCTTCTTCTTTTTCTGGATAGAGCATCATATACACCTTAACAGAAAGCAGAAAGGTTCAAACTTGTTAATATAAGCCTAAGTCCCCAGACCTTTACTTGAACATATCCCTCCAGTTAAGCCAAGCAATGGTGACAGCACCTCCCTTCCATGTTAAAAGAAAATACAGGTCCGCCATCAGGTTTCAAATGCACAACAGCAGCTCCAGGTTTTGCTCCAGTCACCTTTAGTTGTGGACCTACTTTAACTCCTAAAATCCAGTTTTGAATCAAACATGTCAGGTCAGTCCTTAGTTGTTTTGTCTACAAGAGACATGAAGGCAATATTATCATTCCAGTAACAAGGTGGTATGCAGTATACTGTTCAGAGCTGCAAATGTGACCCTGAAAGCCCTCAAATGCCATTAAAATTCTGGTTTTAGATACACACATATTTGAACCAGACTGCTTCTGAGCATGCCTGAAAATCAAGGATGTTTGCTGTCAGAAGTGAAAGTACAAACTAGGTGAGATAATTCCATGAATTACCTTTGGCAGTCAGCCAAACTTCTGGTCTTTGGCAGTTTGCAAGTTAAATCTGAGACCTACCTTCTAAATGTGGGAATGAGGTGGAATTAGGACAGACTTAAATTCATGATATGCTTCTTTATGCACCAGAGGATATAGTTTCAAACTCAATAGAACTTTCTGCTAGAAATGAAGATATATTGCTTTCCTCATTCATGTCCAGGGCACCACAATCTGTGCTGGTTCTAGTCTCTGAACCAGATTATTTTCAAAGTAATTGCTAAACTGGAACTGAAACAGCATTTGGATGGTTTCAGATACTACTCTTTCCCCCCAGTTTGCCTTTACTAGCTGTAGAACTATCTGTTCTACGCACTCTTGAGAGCCATGCATCACATAGCCAAAATTACTTTCCAGCCCAAATGGCTAGCTAGTGAAATAATAAAATACTGTTTGAGCTGCAGAGTAACCAAAGCAACTCTTAGTTTCCCACTCAGACTCAGGAGGAATAGGTGTCACTGTGCTGCAGTCATGAGCTCTGTGATTCTACCTCGTGTTCTCACTCCCAGGATAGGAACTGCAAAATGGATGCTGCAGGAGTGGGCAGGATTGTTAATCTTCAAGCCAATTCACTTCATCATTGCTCCAGTGTAGATGCTTGGAACATTTTTCTATCTGGTAAATAGATACAGATATTCCACAACACACCTTTTGTTGGCTTCTTCAGTCTTTCCTTGCACTTCTGTTGCTTCTCTTACTCTGTCAGGAATGCTTTTTTTCACAACTCGTTCCTTCTTGCTTGTGTTTGCATGTCACAGACCTGTGTTTATTCAGTATGTATTCATGTAGATATTATGTTCAAAATGCCTGGGTTAACAGAAATAGGCAAGCAGTGTAAATCTTTTTCTCATCATTATCTTTAGCACATAAAGTAACTAAAGTTTTCTGAATTTTGTTGAAGACTTCAAAAAACAATGGGAGGCAAGATAGCAAGTGTGCAAGGTTTTCAATAAAAAGAGTAGGGATCATTGAGTTAAAGACTGTTGCAGAAAACTACTCTAAATGAAAAGAGAGAGATGAAAATGGATTTATTTAATGATGCACTTGGATATATAAAATAAGGTACTAAATGCTTGTGACAAAGAATTTAAGTTATGTTAGTTAAAAGTTTGTCTCTCTTTCCAGAGATCTCCAAGTTTTCACACAACAAAGGTATTGCCACAGATGCTGGAAATATAGTTGGCTGAATAATAAAAATAACGTATTCATGAGAAAATTATTCAGAGATTGACAGAAAAAATGTTGAATAAATTATTCACTGAACATTATTTAATAATCTAGAGAGCGGGACAAATAATAGAAATATGTTTTTTAGATAATTTATGCAGAGAGTAATGTCAAAATCCTTTGGCTAGGATTTTCCTAGTCCATTAGGAATGAATAATTTGACAAGTTATCGATTATAACTAATTTCTGTATTAAAACAAAATTCAGCAGGAATTCAGCTAAGCAGAAAGATACATAATCGACAATAAAGCGTCATCATCCTGATGATGAAAATCTTTTATTGTACTTGCAAACACAGCCTGCATTCAAACAGTGCTTATATACCACACAGGCTTACACTTTTGGGTTTTTTTAAGGTGCATAAGTCTGTGTTAATAAGCATTATCAGCCAGCACTATGGAGCTGGACAGGTTATGCATCCTTTCCTTTTAACAGATTGTGATTAATTTCCCTCTATATTGTCAGTAAATTGGTTAACTTTGATACAGGAGAGCAAAAGCAAACAGCATCTTTCCACACGTGTTTTAGCCAAGGTTTCAAGGTATCCGTGCTCAAACAGCTGAACAGAGAACAAGAAATAGACTTCTTTATACTCCTTCACAAAGGCATTTTGTAGAAGAAGTCTTCCCCCAGGAGCAAATCAGAGGAGAAGGGGACAAGGCCATGGTTTTTGTGGGGAGTGTGTACAATGCTGCTGCCACCCCCAGGTACACCCAAAAGGCACTTAGAGCCTGTTTTTTTCTGAGTGCTTTTCTTGTGGTAATGTGAATCAGTGCTATTTCCTGTGCAGTGCTGTTGTACAAAGCCACAGTTCAACTTTGAAGAATAGAGTATTGCAAATTCAATGTTTTCTTCATCAAAAGCTCTCCCTCACAGGTCGTCATTTTCTCCTAAGGGTACATAATGCCAGCTGAACACCTACAGGAAGGAGAACTCTGCCTCCTCCACACTAAATGCACATCATTTTTTATTTTCCTCAGCTCACCTGGCATGAAAGTGAAGACAGTGAGGACTTTTCCATGGTATAATATTCTGTGCATTCTCTTCCTAACACATCAGACCTCAGATACATTTATACCATAAAGACTGGAACTTCTTGTTATTGTAAAACTGGTGGAATGGATTGAGAAACTCTGTGTATGAAAAAACAAAATCCAATGCAAAAGTTAATGATCTGAATCCTTATCATTACAAAAAGGCACCTGGCAGAAGCATCCTCTTCACTTGTTATTCTTTGTTTTTGAAAGAGCATTTCTAGGAATTGTAATTAGAGGTGAAATAGAAAGCAGAAGTTTTGTGAATAATTTGCACACAAAATTAAATCTCATTATATGCAGATGTTACATGTATTGCTGCTGGCAATATGTTTTAGTGCTGCTGGTACAGTTTCCTTTGATTTCCACCTGTGCTCCCAGGGACAGTCCTGTATTCCCACTCTCTTTGACATCCATCTTCACACCATTCATCACTTCAGCCTCCTCCACGGGTTCTTCTTCCAGTCACGGTTACTTTTTTTCGTTTTCCTTTTTTGAGGTGGAGAGACAGAGAAGATGCATTTCTCAGCATACCTTTATTCTTCATTAACAATAACATGTGAAAATCTATCAACATTCAATTAGTCAATTCAGCATGTGTTTAACTAGCCTGGCACCTGAAGATATCTCTGCCTGCTCCCTGGATAGTGTTAATTATGTCTTCTCTTTTTCATCAGTTCATTAATATACTTACCATGTACTATCTCCATCCACTTTGTATGTGGGGACTCAATATATCTGTAACACTCTGACAATTATAGAAATAAAAGTAATTAAAACAAATAATTTTGATACTTGTTATTTTGTAACACAGAACTCACCTTTCCTCCATCAGAACGGAATTTAAACTTGCATGAAAACTTGCATAATATTTACTTTGCAACATCTGCTTAAAGACTGAAAAAAAGTCAAGCTGACCTGAACACATGGTGAATGTAAATGGGAAAGAATCAAACTACTCATCCACTTCAACGTTTTTAGTTGGAAAACAGTTTTTCTCCCATGTTCTCAATGATCTTGAACTGAAAAGGGAAAAGGAGTGAGTCCTTACAGTGCCACTGTGCATTCATTTGAATGGATCATCCAACACTTTCTTTATGTCCATTATCAGCTGTCCAATCCACTGTGTACAAAATGTTCAAACATTAAAGCATGACACCATCTCAACTGTATTAATCTCAATCAGGTTTTAAAGATTTGCATTGTAAGTCCACGTAGAACAGTAAATTATTAATACTGACAAACGAAATTACATTGTTATACATTTCAAAATATATGAAGAAATATTTTTATTTTAAATTAAATCCCTGAGTATTATGCCAGTGATCTGGGAGGCTCTAAAGAAGGACTGATTTCTCCCCAGTTAAGCCACTCTGAGTTTTCTTGTTTTTACTCTCAAATTTCCTGAATTTTGAGAAAAAAAATATTAAGGGTCACCAATTAAATAAAGAACAAATTAAATCCTTCCCAATCCTTGAGAAGATTAAGAAGATATCTCACAATGTATTTATTATACAAGAAACTGGAGAATGGCATTGACTTTTGTGCTGATAATTATTGATAGTTTGGGGGTTTTTTATAGATAAGTCCTAAGGCTGTTCCTGGAAGAATATCATTAATGATATTAATGATCTCCCTACTCCACTAATTTCCCTTTCAACACAAGCTAATGCTGTTTCTAATTTTTTACCCATAATAAAGTTCTTGCCATAACAACCCTTTTCTCCAGATTAACTAATAATTTATCATACAGTTACCAAATTAGAAACTTTGTTAAGGTCAGAAAAAGTGACATCTGCAGCACTTAGTAAACCATCCACCATTAAAGAAAGGTGTCATTTCATAAACTGATGGAGACTTTTATCTCACTTTACTGTAAAGTTTTGTAAAGCTTTACACACTTTAAAAACCTTCATTTGACTAGACCATGTTTTCTCCTTTTTGTAAACAGCAAAATTAATTATTTTTATTAAAAAAATCTTGTTATAACATCTATAATTTTATATTATATTCTCTAGACCTTTGAACATGGTTTAGATCTATGCTGGATACAGTTGCCATACTGTTTTTCCATTAACCATCCTACTTTAGCTAATAACCAATATTACTCTCCTACGGGAAACATTTTATTAAGGCTACAACCAGTACATAAATTATCTTCAACCTCTTTCTCATTGCTACAAAGGCTTTACTGCTTCTTTCCTCATCCTTGTTCCACATTGATTTGCTAGCTTGATTTTTGGCAGTTCTTAATTTCTCCCTGGGATCAGCTGTCCTGGCTGGGTCCCTTTACAACTTCTTGTGCACCCCAAGGTACTCTCTGGCAGGAGCAGCATGAGAAGCAAAAGACCTTGATGCTGTGCAAGTGCTGTTCACCAACAGCTAAAACAACCCTTATTACCACCTCTGCTTTTGTCACAAACCTAAAACATAGGCCATACACCTACTATGAAGAAAATTAACTCCATCCCAGCCAGACCTGTTTTCTGCTCTCACAATTCATTCTGAACAAAATCAACATGGTTGATTTTGAATTATTTTAATGCAACTAGTATTTTTATAGTCTATTTTTGTTACGTTATCAAGACTGTTTTTACAGTGCTAATTGGCTGTAGATAAAACCACACACCATTATATTGACATCAAACTACAAGATTAGTAGCATGTCAATCTTATTTACAGAACTGTAACAAACAAACAGAATCCCCCATAGGTTTCTACAGAAGAACAAAAACTTCTCTAATAAAAATTAAATTAAAAAATTAAGAAATAAAATCGCATACAAAGTAACATTTCTATCATTCATTTCAGAAAGAAATGTCAAAAAGGATCTCAGAAATTCAAGAAGTATAAAAGTCTAACAAAATGCAAAATTTTTTGAGGAGTAGCTAATCACTCCAGTGATCACTGGTGGGAGCTGTGGATAAACTCTGAAAATCAAATCATTCAAGGGGATTCTGCTCCTTCCCTTTGTCCTAAGTACCGTTTGAATGTTCATAATTACATTCTTTACAATAATATATATGTCTTTTGAAAATTTGTTTTCATTTATACATATACATATGCACACAAACAGATTATAATCCTAAATTTGGAAGGATGCTGAAAAGCTTTCCAAAGAGTATTTGGTATTGTTGACATTTATGAAGACTTTGGGCATCACTTCATCAGTTCCAGAAAGATCTCTCTTATAACTGCAGTGTGCTGGGAATTCAGAGACAATTTAATTGTTTACCAGTTAAAAGGAGAGCTTCAAGAGGCTCAGGCAGAGGTTATTAAGTCTGCCATTAGTTTAAGTTTTTACAAATTCCCATTTACACACTGTTGCTAAGCAAGTTACCTGTGATACCATGGTTGGGATACACTGAGACTGTGCATGAGGTGAGTGCCTGAACATGCTCCATTTTGGGGTGCATCCTCAGTTAGACCAAGGGCTTGAGCAGAAAACACCAATGGATTTCCAGTCTAAGGAATATGTAGCCTTAGAAGCAAAGGGAGAAAAAGAGGAATGGAAAAGCATCGTGTAAACCCAGATATTGCTGTCATTCAAAGACAATTTCATTCTTGATTTCTCTTCCCTTGTGAAACTGCGATGTTGCAGTCTTTAAAATATAAGACAATACAGGGATGCCATAATAAGGATGAAGTCTAAGTGACAGCTTTAAATGGATATTAAAAAAGCTATGTAAGCATCAGCATGAAAAAAACAAAGATTCTTTGATGTGTGTCATTTTTTCATTTTAGCAATTAAAATGGCTTTTGAAGCTCTTTGGCATTTAATTTAAGCCCATAGAGTATAAAATTATGCCATCGCTTGCAGATAGTCCCATATTTAGCACAAACAAGGTCATAAAGATCAACAGACTTAGAAAAAAAATAGTAATTTGAGTTTTCAAATATATAAACTTAATTCTCTTTTTTAGGAGCTTGCCAAAACTATGACATACTACTGTCCTTTTTTTGGTTTGTTTTTTAGTTGTGGTTTTTTGTTTGTTTTTTTTAGCTGCATAAACAGTAACTGCTTAGTGTTTGTTAACATTCTTTTACCTAAACACAAGCTGAGAGATAGAGTAACTATTTTTTACCTGTGAAAACACATGAAGAGGAGCCCTATATTATGTCCTGAAAGAGATCTAATACGTTGTTTGAAGGATTCCCCACCAGAAACATTTTCTTATTTTAAAAAAAAGGGGTATTCCAGCCTTCCTAATTATTCTGACATCTCTGCACTCAAATGACATCTGCTCATATGTCTTAAATATGTGACAACTCAGAATGAATGATGTTAAGTTTTTCATTCAAGCATGACAATTTGGAGGAACTTAACAGAATGGACCTGGAATGATTTTAAAAAATATTAGACTATGTCATGAAGTCATTACACTGCATATGTGTCATGAAATAGCAAATGCAATTATTTCAGGTGTACATAGCAATATTTAGAAATATTTAGTACTAAAAGTTTCAAAGTTTCCTAAAAAGCTGCTAGATATAATAAAAATCCAATTGTAGGATGCATTTTGAGCACAATAGTATTAGCATGCATTAACTCTCATCACTAAATGACGTTATTCTATCATTTCCTTTCCATAGAAAGTTTTGTGTGGTAAATTGCATGCAAGCCAGAAAGGTGTATTTGTGTCCTTGCTCCATACAGAATAAGATTTTCAAAAGGAGAAAAAAAATCACCAAAGTACACTATTTTTAAATCTCACACACACATACACAAATGCACATCAACTTCTTACTTTTCTTCCTAACTACTTTACTATACAGTGCTGCATTTTACCTGAGGTAGCAGCAATGTACTAAATCAGATTTAGCTAACAGGTGCTCTCCAGGCTGTGGACAATTACATAATAAAAATGTATTACAGTGCTCACTCTTGGGAGTAAAGACTTTTGCTATAATAGTGAAATGCATTATATGAAGTGGAATTTCTAATGGACTTCAACAGAGCTGGTGGCTCGATTGCTTGGTGATATATCAGGGGTAGTGCCACAGAAGAAAGCCTCACAGGAAGAAGGTAATTTATGTAGCAGAAACACTTATGCTTTCCACTGCATATATTTACAACAATAAATCAATTGGACAACATGTTTCCCATTTGCGTTTGCAATAAGCATTTCTAACTGTTAACATTGTGGATTTTTATTTTTTTTTCATTGTGTAATTTCATTATCCACTCATACTTCTGAAAAATGAGAAAATGGAGGAACGCACAGAGCCAGCAGATTTAAATGGCTCTTAGAGAAGTACTTCAACATCAAAAATGATCAAGAACAAATTGTTTATACAACCTTTGCTTTCACCATCTTCCCTAACAAATGGTATTAGTAAATGAGTCATGTAAAACCACTTAAACTTAATTCTGAAAAGGAGGGGAGGAAGTCTGTATTTTATTAATAGTAATTTATTCATAATAATAACTTTTTAGCCAAGTATCACATTAAGAAACGTGGAGTTTGGACTTTGTTTTTAAACAAATGAGTTATGAATAAATAAATTATATTTTCAGGAGATCAGTAACATTACTTCCATTCCTCAGATTTATTTTCTTCAGCAAGAATTTTAAATACCAAACTTAAACAATGTCTTATACGGCTTTTAAAAATACTAAAAATTTCTTTAACTAAACTGACTCATTTTAGCAAGCATAATCACATTTTCCTTGCCTTTCAATTATGTCAAGCTTTGTACATAACTGTATTAAATCTCAAGATTGCATTGATCTTAAAAATTAGGTCTTGTGTCAAAAGGTGATTCAAAACCATCTTCTCAACAGATGTCAATGGAATATCTCCTTTGTAGAACTGTTTCTATAGCTAAAGCCTAGTCTACCATGTCCCTCTCTAATCCTCTGCTTGTTGCATACACCTTACATCAGTTTTTCCATCCTTACATACTACACTGTCCTTTGTGTTGTATTCATTGTCAATTAGGTATTACATCTAAAGCTTATCTGTTGCACTGGACTGTGAGAATTGTGTGGGCTTCCAGCATTTCCCTTTGTAGCTGCCTGCTACTCTGTCCTATAAGTTGCGTGAGGAGTAACGTCTGCAACTGATGATAACAAAGACAATATCTCCCATACTTCTACTTATGATGTAACTGTAAAAATAAACAAAAAATAATTGTTCATAGATATGAACATTGCTCCAGAAATGTTGACTTTGATTTTATTGAAAGTGTTTCAGAAATAGCCATTTATGTCCAGTGGTAAATAAGCTTCTGGCAAGTACTAGCTAAGACTCAAGACAACTTTGGGTGGTACAGAAGTAATACCATATCTGATTTTTAGAAAAAGGTCAGGTAGGTAAGATGAGCTGTGTAAGAAAATCAGTGATGCTAGCCCTCCATTTAGTCTCTCACACCACAACACTGGTTTGTTGTTACAAACCAGAAATCCTCTAATTTCTAAGCACAACCTACCTCTCGATAGAGGACAACAGAGTAGAAACATTTATACATCTCAGTCCCAGAACAACTATTTGGCATTTGATGTGTACTGTCAGCTCAAGGAATTCATCAAAAAAAGTAAAAGGAGTAATGGCAGGTAGAAACAAGGCAGACCACCAACCCACACTGATAGTCTCCAATTTTAAAAATCTGCTGGGTAGGTGACAACCCAAGTGTTGCTACTTCAGTACAGAGTTAGCAGTTCAGTTCTCTAATCTATGCATAATACCTATTTTCTAAAAATAGGACTTGTGGCAGCAAAAAAATAGGTTAACAGCACTGAACAGGGTTCATTAGCAGCAACTGAAAGACCTGTCCAGTCATTTGGAAGGGGGTGAACCCATGGTCACAGGAACAGTTTAAACACAGAGGTATTATAAGCAGGAGAAAAACACCCCAGCAGTCTGCAAAAAAACGTTACAGGATTTTATATACTTTTGTGCTTTCTTTTTACTTCATTTTTTTTACCATTACTCTATTCATTCCCTTTACTAGCAAATTTAAATTCCTTATCACTATTTAATGCTTACCATAATAAAAAAGTAATTTTGAGAAGAGAATAAAGATAGAAAACGTCAAAGTTGCAGAAAACTGAAAACATTGTCAGAAAAGAAGCTGTTATAGAGTTTTAATTACATTTTCTCTCTGCTGCTTTTTCTATAATGGCTTGATTCTTCTTGTGAGAGCTGGATATTTTTTCTGATGAAGTATTGGCTGTCTTAACGTTATTAAGTATTGAATACGCTTTTCATTTCTACTCACTGTATTTCACGCAGCCACAGGCCAAAAATCTTATCATTTATAGCACAAATTAAGAAAGGTCACTGCAGTGGATGGGGACGGTCCTTCACAGTCTCTATGAGTTTCTGGAAAGGAGAAGGCATTAGGCACCTGGGCATCCTTCTGCCTCCCAGAAATCCACCACTACTACAGTAGCACACAGTAGTGAAAACTTTTTAACAAAACAATAAATGCTGACTTACAGTCAGCATGCCTGAGAAATATAAAATTTTCATTAATTATATTAGACAGGGTAGGAGGGAAGTTTTCTAGCCTTCCTTCCCCATTTTTCCCAGCAGCCCGAAGGATGTCTGATTGGAGAGTCACCTTTGAAGGAAGCACGGAATCACTCTGTTGATAATTTATGGCTACAACAATTTCACAACATTCTATATATTAACTTTAATGTTTTGGTTATTATTCTTCAAACTGGGAGATTATAATATTTACCATACATTACCATAATTTCTGTATTTACCCACATTTATTCAATATCTGCTTTCTCTAGTGGAAAGAGTTTTCACTTATTTTGTCACGAAAATCTCACCAGTGATTTATTTATTCATCTTTAAGTCATAAATCACAACTGTATCTCAGTTTCTTTCTCTGTTCAGGTTCCTTATGACATTTAGCGTCAAACTGTGTTAGATGACAATAGGCCTAACACTATTCACAATGAAAATTAATGGAAAAAATGTAAAACATTTACTAGTTGGCACTAACTTCATCTGAAGTGCATACATCATTTAAAAATTCAACTGCTGGGAAATTCGCAGGTCTGACTGTTCTTGTGGGAGTCATAGGTCTCAGAAAACCATAGGAAAGTTCTAAATAAAACCCAGAATTTCTTACTGGTAGCGTGTACATGGGACTGAATGAAGAATGATTATTGTTACTGTGTGCATGAGGATACCATGTATTTGCTACATCCATGCATTCTACCTGACTGAAGGGTTACTAATTCCTTTCTTGTGTTCCAGAAAGTCAAAGGGAATCTGGGCCCCTTATGCACTGTGTTCTTCTGCTGGAGCTAAAGCTCAACACCAAATGGTACCTAAAGGTGACACAGTGGTCTGCAGACTAAAAATAGAAAATTAAATTTTAGTTCAAAGAAAGATGGTTACACAAATAGTCATTGAGTGGAGTCAGCTACGTACAGAGGAACTTTAAAAGATCTTATAAAAATCAAAATATGTATAACATTAATATTAAATTTTAGGAAAAATAATTAGGAGGAAAACCAAAGCCCAAGCATTTTCAATATTAAGAAACTTCCAAAATATTCTAGAAAAGTTAAAGCCCACGGATGACAGTCATTAAAAAGTCATTATAATTGTTCTCTTAACACCGTCGTCAGGAGGAACAATGACTGAGCGTGAATAAGGAAGTGCTGGATTTTGCCTGATGTCTCCTGTGTGTTGCAAAATACATGTGTGTTCATGGAAAACATTAAAATACACTTTTTAATCGTAAAATCTAAGTTTCAAAACATAATAAATAAAGAAATGTAAGACCAGACCAGTAATTGCTGCCATTCTAGAGATGTCTTCCAGTTTCAGCACCTAAACATCAGAAGACAGGCTACACAGAATGTCTTGGGAGCTTTTAAATGTGGTTTTTAATAGGTTAAGACTTTACATGTCTTCCAGAGAAAGGAATCTTCCTGTCTCCAGTGGCTAAAATCTACAACTCAGGTCAGGTTTCATAGCAGAGAAGAAGTAGCAGCCTCTTAAGTACACATGACTACCACCATGAAAGTTAAGTATAAGTTAAAATCAATATCAAGAATTACACTTGGAAGCAAATGAAGCACTAGAAGCAAATTAAGTTTATAGAGTTCCAATTTAACGTTCACCATGCAATAAGCTCTGCAGAAAGTACATTAGGGCCCAGATTGGAGGTGACAAAGCCGATTTTAGTGAAGCCTATATTCAAGACAAATGGTCAAGAATCCCTGGAGGTTCCAAGATGAAAGTCTGGGCACTCAGCTGCTACTCCTCCTGTTCAGATAGCTAGAGATCCCCCAAAGGGAGACTGAGAGAGATAAATGTTGCCCTAATCCCCTTATACAACAATCATGAACATAATCTTTCAAAACCTGATCAGTAAAATCAATACATCAGAAAAATTTTCACACTGGATTCATACAAAAAAGCTGCAGGAAACATTTCTTGCCTTCTCCAGGTGGTTGCCTTCTAAGGAGATTGGTCTCATGATCTACAGCCTAGTGCCAGCACTTGCCTTCAGGGTCAAGCCTTCCCTGTCTTTCCAGATCTATTCCGCAGAGGAAAACAAAATACAGAAAGATAAAATTACTTTTTGTTCATTTTCCTTACCAAGATTGGAAACAGAGTATCTGACCCAGAGGAATCACTTTATAGGTAAACTGGAAAAAGCCCATACAAAACTTACCAATACTGTTCAAACTTATGATCCCATGTGTGGGTACTTAGATGGTTTTCACTAGAAAGATAGCACACATGAAATCAGACTCTCCCTCAAGATTATTGGGGTTTTTTTAAACAAAAGTGACACAAACAAAAAACCAAACCACAGATGACAGCTAATTGCATTTATGGCTACAAAAAGACTACGAAATTCAGTGTCCACCAGTTTTCTAGGAAATCATAATTAGCATGCCATCAACACATTATGTTGGCATTTCAGCTTTCTGTGAGGTGCAGGCAGAATAAAGATAGGGTTGTTTTGATCTTTCTGCCGTTGAATTTCTACTGTCTGCCTTCATCACCCTTTCTTCCTACAAAAGAACTAATGAAAAGGAACAGAAACCCCATCCTGAATTGTATATGATTCTCCATTTATTTTTGGAGTTTAGGAACAAACCATGAGATGAAATTTCTGTCACATTCAAGTTTGAGGCTTTGAAGAGTTGTTTCAATTGAACACAATGTCTTATGTTTTTTTTTTCTGATTTTTCCTTTGTGTGTGTGTGTGTGTGTGTGTGTGTGTGTGTGTGTGTGTGTGTGTGTGTCCCAATAGACATAAAGAAAATATAGGAACAGAACACAATATTCTAAAAACTTATTTTTTTTCATTTTGGCATGTAATCTAAATATGTCACTTAACTGACAAGGGAAAAAAACCTAAATCTAACTGAAGTCTATGTTCTTTTCCACAGCTATTATGGGCTCATGCAAGGTGTTCTCTCAGTGTGTGCACACGAGGAGTTTCAGTCATTTAAAAACATATCATCAGCATGATTAAGTTGTTGCATTAAAAGCTACAAAAGCCCTCCTGTTTCAAATTGTTAATAACATACTAGGGATTGGAGGTACCCTGAAAAGCAACACACAGAAAGTCAAACAGTCTGGATAATGATGAAGAGGATGCTAACACATAAATAAATTACTTGGGCAGGCAAAGAACAAATTCACAGAGAGAGGTGGTAGCATATTGTCAGAAGACAGCTTCAGGCAAAATAGGTGAAAATCACAAAGAAAAGACATGAAGCACAGAAAGGGAAACAAAATTGCAGAGGAGTAGCAAAAGCAAAGGCCTAATAGTTATTCTGACTAGGACGAGTTGACAGCATGCCAAAAGAATTAGGATCTAATCAGTCTGCGGGGCTGAAGACTGTTTGGAAGAAGGAGAATCACATAAATGGAATATTTGAAAAAAAGCCAAAGGAACAAAATGATTTTGAAGGAAATATTATGTTCCTGTCAAAAGACTCTTGACACAGGAAGGGTGAGACAGACAATTTCTACAGTTGGGTCGTCATCGCCTCCTTATATCCAGATAAGGTTACTGTGATGTTTAAGACAACCTGTTGAAGATACAGGACAGTGTTTGTCCATCTACAGTAAGCAGGCTAAATGATCCATGGATACATAAGTAGCTCAGAAGGAAAATGCAACTGATTTTGTAAAATATGTGTCACTTTACTAAATGACAGTAGATTAAAAAAGTGTAAATGTCGACTGTGTTACATTTGTAACTATGATGTAGTTTTGCTTCCCGATACATCTACATAGTTTTCCACTGTTTTTAATATTAAATCCTCATAAAACCATCATATGAAAATCATTGTCATTAACTAGCTTCAGTAGTTGTTCACATTCAGCCCTGAATCCACTGCCCGCTTCAAAATTACTTGATTTTTCTCCTTGGAAAACCAGGCTCGATCTTTCAGAATAGCCCAAGAGTAATTGCAAAAGCAATTACTTTGAGACTTCCTTAACCTCTGGACAGGAATGCTGTCATTAATGGGCAAGTCAGGACCCACAACTGGGAACAGAGTTATTGGTCATGACACAAAATAAGCCCAGAGTCATCTAAGACATTAAGATGGTATCATAGGAACAGCCTGCACTCAGATTCTGAAGATCATGCTACTTCCATTTGGATGTTTATCTGTAAATCTAAATATACTACTGACTTAGCTTTAATATACATTCTTTGTGACTATAAGAACAACTAAAACATACCTACCCAGATTCTTTACTAAAATGTAAACCTACCTCCAAACTAGAGGTTACTTTGATCATGGCTGTTTTGACAAAACTAAATTAGCAAAACATGTTAATTATTTCCTATAGTACATATATTTTACAGCATCTCAGATACTATTCTGTGATAAAATTAATTAAAAAAACATGTTGACAACAACCAACCAAAAAAAAATTAAAAATAAAGAACCACATTGGTGTAATCACACAGCCTTGCAAGTACAGCAGGACTGTAGCTAGAAAGAGGCCATAAGGGAGGATGGAGGTGAGGCACAGGCACAGAGATCTCACACTCATAAACATCTCATCCATGGTTTGTTAAAGAAATGTAGACCTGAGCTGGATAAATCTGGTTTCAGGGGCAACAGAGAGAACAGAGAATTAGCATCTAACAAAAGTACAAGGCAACACATGTAGTAAATTCAAATGTTACATGGAGCTGATGATCAATGAAGAAAAAGGAAGGTGGAAAAGCACATTAGCAAACATTAAAATGACCCTGAATGGATCCTGGAGGGAGGAAAAAGAAACTGTGGATACAAACATGTCAGTATTCCTCCTTGTGAAGAACTCCACATGCTGCCAACTCACTGACAGAAACAGCATGAACCTCCTGGCCTTGGGTCCCAAGGAGCTGAGGAAAAGGGCTAGCACCAGGAAAAGGGCTGGAAACTATGCATCTAAAATCCTAACTACATTTTTATACTTTTCCTCAGCTAGTGACGATTAAATTCTGAATATTTCAACTGTACCAACAAGAAATTCTTGGCCTTACTTACAACAAAAATTTTGAATGCAACATTGCATGAGATTCAAAATTCAAATGCAAATTTCCAGTTACTATTCTTAGTTACAAATTATTGATTTCATTGTAGGCCCTCTATAAAGTTACATAAACTACTAAACTTTCAAAGAACCCTGTGGATTTCAAGTGTTGCCATAAGAACTGGAGGGAAACCTGAGGGCAGATTGTTGGTCTTTCCAAGAAAGGTTACATTCACCAGATGTGTGATGTAGCTCCTTATTCAGGAGGAGAAGGAATGACCTGTTTAGGTGAAAAACTTTCATCAATACAACTATCCTTTCTGCTCCCTATGATGAAGGTGATTATCTCCCTAAACTGACTCTTCGAGGAACCCTTGACTATATAAGCAAGTATAAGCAAATGTTTATACTGTATAAATAAACATAAACATGCTTTTTTTTATTCTAATAGTGTTGCTGAAGAGTTAGTCTAAGCTGGATACGTAATTTACAGTTGAAAGCAGAGGGTGTTTGATTAGTAGTCAGAAGGTGATTTTAAAGGTCATTGTGTTTCTTCTTTCAATGATAATTTCTCAAAATAGCCTAGCCTGAAACAATACAAAATCACAACCACAGCACAAGGGGCTAATTCTAATCCTACTTTCATTTTACTGACACTTTTCAATTTAGTAGATCAGTGATAGAAACAAAAGATTCAGATACTTGATATACTCCAAAGGAAAAAAAAAATCACATTTACCCATTTAACAAGTATTGCTTTACTTGGGGAAAATAATTGGTGAGAACATACACTACATTTTCATATTAATGTCAAATATCTGATTCAAAAAAGTCTATATTATGTTTCGTATTTACTTTTTAATTGGTATCAGCACTCCTTCCAAAGCACAGATGTCCATCAGCAGAAGCATGTGAGAAGAGTTGGCCAAGGTAGGTATGACTGATTTGCCAGTGATGGTATTACCTTATATGTCAAATATGGTGACTGTACACAAACACTGAATGGATCACCAATTTGCCAATATATTTTAAGGCTGATCTTTGATCATTTGTGGACATCTGTGGATTTTTATGGGAACTTTCCATGGCCAGGTAGCCCACCTGCATCTGTGGATTAGTACAGATTCTGAAAAATATTAAAATCAAGACCTGGTTATGCAGTTTTTCTCTTTTTCCCTCATCTTTCCCTCTTTTCCCCAAATATGTAAGTGTTTGGATTTTATAATTTCTTCATATATATCACACTGTGATCAAAAGCAGTTCAGTGTAGTGCTGGTGTTTATACAAAAGGATATCTGAGGCCACTTTGATTTCCTACATAACATCTTCCTGCGATTCCTCTTAGTTTTGTATCATTTAGATGCAGTAAATTAAATGAAAAAAAGTGCCAAACCCCCCCACTTAGACTGACACTGAGAGTAGGGTTTACCAGTTGATTTTAGATGACAACAGAGAAGATGTCTACACCTTTGCTGAACTTTCCACCTATGCAGTTAAGGGAGGGCTGCAGTCACTTTGCTGAGGTGTTTAATCTGACCTACTTCCTCAGTGTAAGATGAATCACGTTAGAAACTGCTTAGTTCCACCTGTCTGCTCTAAGGGGACCTCTGTAGAAAGCTTAAAACCCTAGGACATGAATCCCACCTCAGATACTTTAAAATAAATCAAGACAATAACATTATTTAGGTATTATATTAAATATTGGGAAAAACTAACATAAAACTTTGTTGTTACAGGATTGAAAAGAGATTATTGTAATGGCTTTTTACTATAAATTATCGGAAAGCAATATTTTTAAAAAATATATCTTATTATTATTATTTATTAAAAAAGTTTCAATTTTGAGGTGTTCTAGTAAGATTCATTTACTTCATAATATACATTTCAAATCCCATTTTTTCCAATATTCTTGTCCTATAGGTAACTATGTGGCTATTATCAGAATTATTTTCAGTGATTTTAAAAACAAAAACATATTAAACATATTTTTAAAGATACAGTGCTAGTCCATATTACCTGTTCTATTCTACAACAGAAATCACAGAAAAGGATTTTCCTTCTCTGAACATCAATTCTGTTCAACAGAAAACAGAGCCTGTTCAAGACAGTGTTGTAACACTTTAGTTCTTTATCAGCTACCTCAGGGTTACCACAATGCACTGCACAATGAATCTCACATGACAAACCATGAGGAAAGATCGACTAAAACCAGACTGTATTCAGAGTGTAGAACCATAGAATCATTATAGTCGGAAAAAACCTCTAAGATCATTAAATCCAACCATTAATGTAACATTTCCATGTTCACCACTAAACCCTGTCCCCAGGCACCATATTTATGTGGTTTTGAACACTTGCAGGGATGATGACTCCACCACTTCCCTGGACAGCCTGTTCTAATGTCTGACCACCCTATCAGCGAAGAAATTTTTCCTAATATCCAACCTAAAACTCTCTTGGTGTACCGGCCTCCACCTTGCCACAACTTTTCAGGTCCTGGTGGACAGCAATAATATCTCTTCTGAGCCTCCTTTTCTTCAGCCTAAACACCCTTCACTCCCTCAGCTGCTCCTCCTAAGACTTGTGCTCCAGACCCTTCATCAAGTGCATCGCCCTTCTTTGGACACACTCCAGGTAGGTCCTCGTACCTGAGGAATGCTTTTAATCAATGAGACTTTCAGCCATTATTTTCATCCACTTTTGGGTGGTCAGGACACAAAGCCAAGGTTAAATCTGTAGTTGAACTACAGTTTTGGTAGCAGTGCATGCGTACCCTGATGTGTTTAACAATTTAGTGCTCTGCAAGAAGAGAGATGGTGGTCCTGTAGGCACATTCCTGCATTTTTTCCCATGAATTTTCATTTTATTAAGTCATCTTTTCATAATGATCACAAACAGGGTATTTATCTGATCTTAGATGGTCATCAGGAGGTATGATTAACAACTCCAAGTATTCTAAAATTTAACAAAAAAATAAAAGACTAGAAAAAGAAAGAACGTTTTTCAACTTGCAGTGCAAAAATAAGTTGGTTTACCATTAAAGTTGCTAGCCTAATTTCCTCACCCATTAAGTGCTGAGACAAGAGAACTATGACAACAAAAAACAAGTGATGGTTTTGGACCATTCTAACCCAAATTGTGGTAGGAGGACCACAAAGAAAAGTAATGGTCGTGAGGAGTGCCAAGTGTGGGTAAGCAACTGAAGTCCTCCTAAGTCATGCCCAGAACACACTGCTAACACCCCAGGAAAGCAATGAAATATGAGGAAAAACTGGAATAGCCTTAGGTAACAGTGCCCCAGAAAGACAACTCAGATGCTTGCACATGCAAGCAGAGCAGGATTGGGATGAATCATGAAGTAACACAAACTAGTGGACAGCTGTATATTCACTTTATTCAGTTGCTATATATTTTGCTGTACACTTTATTCAGTTTTCTACAGTCCACTCAGTTTTCTATAGACTATTTCTAAATGAATCAAGGATCAAGAGGAAAAATTATGTTGCATTCACACCCACACAATTAAGAGTATTTTGAATAGCAGATTTTACTTCTGATATTTTATAACATCTGTGTTGGACTTTGTGCTGCAATGCTCATTTAGCCATATTTCTGTATGTAAAATCTACCTACCTATCTACTCCCCAAAAATCTGTTCAATCTTTTAATAAAAAAAAAAGCTGTTAATGTGTGCACTCTTCTCTGTGGAAGACACATTTCAGCAACTCAGTGCAGGGGTTTTAATATCTGGCAACTACATAAGTTATGCCAAAACACTGTAGTTCAATTCTGCATTTTTTTAACAAATAGATTAAGAAGGCAATAGAGAAATGTTTTTCTATAGCTGAAATTCTCTCTGTTTATCTGTTAATTATGTATGGGTCTTTGATTCTTTTAAGTTATCCACAAACAACATGCTGACCATCCATCGAGAGAAGTGCTGCATGCATATTTGCGTTGGGAAAAAAACCTAATTCCTCAAGGTACACTACCAACAAAAAAGAGCCTAAAAAGGAATTTGAAAGCTTCTGCTTTAACAGAGCTACTTGCAAAACTGCCAGGCTGTGCAAGTGAATGCAGGAAGATGTTATAGTTGGCTTACTGTGACAGAGTACTGATATTTTCACCCCGTATGGTGGATCATCCGGGGATCGCACTCCTGAGGATGTACTGGGCTAGGATGCAGTATGCAGACCTGCTGCAGCAAAGAGTCTGTTTTAACTAATGAGGGGAATAGCAAAAAGAAAACAAGATCTGACAGTTCCTTGATACTAAATGGTGTGACCTAAGCCCATAGCTGTCAAGGTTTTTGCACTGCCAGAAGGGAGATCTGGGGGGTTTGCAGCAAGAGAAACAACTATAATGATTTAGGCTTAACCTCAGCAGTGCCCTGACCATTATTTAATGATGACTTACCTTGGAGTATGCTGGTTAAATATTTTGACAAACGGAAGAAATAAAAGTTACTGGTCCAAATAGTTCCATTGTACATAAATAAGTGAAATAGTTGATAAAACAGTATGGAAAGGCAGGTAGGTAGCATATAATTATTCTTCAGGTGACAAGAAATAAAATGGGCAGTGTAAATCTACTAAAGGGTATAATTATCTCCAGGTACCAGGCCCACACGAGACATTATCTAACACTTGCAAAAGGCAGAGGATTGTTTATTTTCACCTGTTACATCCATACGAAATATTGCAGCAAATGACTAAAAGTAATAGGCAGTTACTTCACAAGAAGAAAATGTTAAGGAAAAACAGAACTAACACCTGAGATTTGTGTAAGGGCACTGAATAAGAGCCGATATGACATGTCAGACTCACTGGGCAAGGAGCTCAATTAAATATGCATGGTATTCTTCGGGAGATGTACTACATCTTCCATGCACTCCTAGGTACAGTGAAAATATTCTAAGTTGCTGAAAACCAACAGGGCCTTTACACAGCTGCCTGGCTGTCCTCTGTAGAGCTGCAGTGATGATAATCATGACATCCTGCACAAACCCAGTCATGTCCATCAGGTCTGGCACCTCTCCCGTCTGCTCAGCACGGGGAGAAATCCTACAGACACCTTGCATGTTAAATCAGGCATGCTGCAATATTAATATGGTGAGGTGCAGAGCTGCAAAGGAGATGCCAGTCAAGACAACCATAAAATAAATTAAGTTTTGTGCTCTTTTTGTGTGAATGTGAAAATGGAGACATGATACTAAGTGACATCCATCAAAGTCTGCAGGTGACATAGGGAATGTATCTCCTATCAGGGAATAGGATTCTACTTGTTGATACTATGAAATCAGAAGCATTTACATAATCTGTAAAAAGAGGAGCTTTCAGGAACAAATGTTAATAAATAGCCTAAAGAATACTTCAAATGCAAAGAAAATCATGTTGATGAATTAAAAATAAAAAGTTATCTTCTGTCTTCTATTAAAATACAAAAATCTACTGAATTAAGAATTTTACTGAGTGATATAGAATTTGAAAACTGACATTTGCATTTAATTTTTTAGACTCTTGCAATGGATGTCAACTGAAATACCTTAACCTAGGCTTCTTCCAGTGTTCCTAAACACACAGTGACCTTTCCATACTACCCTGGCATGATTTAGAATGAAGCCTCGCAAAACAAGCTTGCAAAGCTTTTGATATTGCAAGGAGCTCAGAGGGATTTTGATTTACTGTTACTGAACAATGTATTTTATAAACAAAACGATGTGTGTGTTTTGGACTCTACAAAGAATAATCCTGCACACCACAGTCTCAGTGAAAAGGTGGATATTAGTCTATAAAAAAATGATATTTTCAGAATTTCAAACTTTAACACTTATGTACTACAATCTTTCAAATATGAAGGTTCCGTATCATTAGTCACTACTCAGAAACTTAATTGCAGTTAAGATCATCACATTTGAAAGCCAGTACTCTTTGTTAACACTGTTAATGGAGAAGTGGGTAATACTTACTAACCCACTACTGGTACTGTAAAAAAATACAGCATGATTATGTGACACCAATTAACAGTATGTTTTTGAAGAATGCCAGCTTGACAAGTCATTGACAAGTACTGGAAACTAAAGTCTCAAGAATATATGAGACATGACAGAGGCAGCATAAGTTCTCCCACCCTTCTTTCCCAATACTCTTCAACCCTGACTTACCATATTCTGTGGAAAAAATTCATTTGCTATGCCTGCTCCACAGTTGTTATCTGTGAGTGACCACCAGCAGGCCTGCTGGCTAGTGCCAATTTTGACAGTGGATTATGTCGTGAAATGACATTTGGGTTTTGTCCTTGCTCAATAGCAAACAGTGTTAAGGAAGTAGGTCACAAGACAAATTCCTAGTATAGGAAAGTGGCAGAGTTTTATGGGCATACAACTTTAATCTGTCCTTTTCTCTTAGGTTATGTTTGCTTACCAGGGGGAAATAAGGGGGGAAAAAAGTTTACCTGCCTGAAAGGAAGGAGCTTATGTACAGAGTGGAAAAAGATTTGATTGCCTGAAAGTAAAAGTGCCTATTAGAAAGAAAATAAACATTTCCTGAGAGAGGAGCTTACTCACTTACTTCAAAAAGCCTGCCTGCTTCCAAAAAAAGAATTTACCTGCTAGGATCCAGCTCACTGGCTTTTCTACCAAGTGCTGGAAAGCAAAATGCTGAAGCAAGGTCTATACTCATTACTTCTGCTGCTATCACACAGTCAAAACAAGGCCATCAATTAATATCTACACAATAGCCTCTTCAGTTTTAAAATCTACTATGCTTTGCTCACCACTTTCAAGGCAATCCTGGAAAGTAAGGGTGCTATGAGAAGTGCTAATCTTTTCATCTTTTTTGTATGGGTCTAAGAAGAGAAGAGAGTCTAGAAGTTATTCATCACTTACAAGGCATAACATGAACTTTTCTTGTGCTTTTGAAGTGATTCCCCTGAATATAATTGACTAAACTGATTAAAGCAACTGTTGAGTTGAAAGTCTTCCAAACAAGGTCTGAAAAGTGCCTTCCTGTGAAATGTTTAATATTTCTTTTTGTACGATCTCCTTATTAGGCTGTTCAACTTTTTATCCTGGGAAAATTATGATTTTTCAGAAAATTGGATTCTATCTCCTTACCTTTTCTGTAGCTGACACTGTTTGCTTAGGGTTTTGTTTTTAGAACTGGCCATTTGATTTCAGACATCTTATTTTTTAGAAAACATGTTATTTCTGAAAAATAGAACATTACTTAATTATTGTCTTGATTTTCAGTACCCAAATTTTTATACAAAATGAAGAATTGGTGTTTAAAATTAAATCATTATCAAGAAGCCAAGTCTAAAAGTAAATTTTTGGCATAAGGAAAAAACATAAGACATTTTTGAGTACTGTACTTACTAAAGCATGTATTTTTCTCATATAGGAGAATTTCACAGTGTCACAGGATGGTTGAGGCTGGGAGGGATGTTTGGAGGTCATCTTGTTCAAGCAGGGTGGCCTCGAGTAGGACCATCTCCAGATGGCTTTTGAATATCACCAGTGATGGAGACTCCACAGCTTCTCCAGGTAAGCTGTGCCAGTGTTCAGTCACCCATCAGTACTCAGTACACATCCACAAATATGTAAACATATCTATTTTATATCTATAGATATATATTTTGCCTATGTATTTATGAGAAAATATATGCTTCATGTGTTTTTGTGTTTGCAACATACAATATATAATTTTCTTTCTGCCCTGTCATTAAAAAAATCAACCACAAGCGACCTTACCCTGAACCCTGAGCCTCTGAATGTTTTTATAGCATAGCTTCTGTCCTTATTAATCTTTAACAAATCCTTCATGGGAAAAGAAAAAGCAAATACAAATGAATGCCCATTTTGTGTTCACACACTGGGGTACTAGTGCAGCTAATTTGCATTCCCAGTTAGCCAGTTGGGTGTCCTTTGTAAGGTGGGAGCAGTCCTAGATTCTCAAGTGCATCCTTGGCATCCACGGGGCTGTGCTGCTGAAGGGCCAAACTGGAAACCACATGGTACAAGAAATAGCGACACGTGTTTTAAAATCATTTTAAAGCCTTAAAAAAAAAAAAAAAAGCTCACGTGGAATACTTTTGCCTTTATTATATTTATCTATATACTTTTAGACACTCCGTTATCTATTCATAGTTCAGCAGGTATGCCACGCTCATCAGTTTCCAAATTATTTGCTGGCTTCCTGGCACACCTCTTAGTTATTTTTATCTGATATTTCAAATAAATTACAAAATGCCTTGAATTGCATGATTAGTCCATTATGTAGTCTGTTTATTACAATTATATGAACTTTTGATTAACCTCCATAAGTTTCATGAATAAATTACCTGGATCGAGGAAGCTGCCAGTTAATGTTACAATGTTCCAGTGAGGAGTTTCCAAGAGATTAGTCTGCCTTTTTTAGAGGCAGCTTTTTTCCTCCCTGCTTCCTTTAAAAGGAATCCATGCTGCTGTGGGCTTAGGTGTGATGAAGGACATGTGAATATTTTTGCAACTCCCTCAAAATGAGTGGGTGCAAAATTTACTCACAGAATCACATATTTGGAAGATGATTTGTGCCCTTTTAAATATTGATGGTACAGCTACTCTAACATGATGAGGATAAATTATGCTAATCATCATGAGGCTCCCAAGCTGTACTACATTACAGTTCAGAAATTTCTTCCCTGTACCTTCTGTGAGTGGTGCTGAAAAATTACTTGTTGAGAAATCTAAATGCAATTACCAGGAGGAAGAATCATAAGAATAGATAGTTGCCAAAGACCTGGCTTTGCTTTTGCCCAAAGATCCTCCGAATTCACACATACACGTTACCCAGAGGTCTATTTTTTGAGTGGCAAGTTCATTAAGGCAGATGGACTGGCACCACCACTTTTATAAAGTGATCAAGAAAACAGAAGAATAAAGACAGCACCTTGTCTACCAAATTTACCACACTTGACACCTGCTGTGTGTTGCAGGATCAGGACAAGATGAGAAGTAGGACAGCTTTCTGATAGTCTGTCAAGAACAAGTAATAAACCTCTAGAGACAACCTGTTAGTAAAAGAAAACTTGGTGGCATAGACATGGATTAGGCAGAGAGAGGGAAGGAAGTGGAGAAGGGTGCAGGTGCACCTTGATTAACTGTACAGAAGACCTTTGAATACAGAAAAAAAGCATGAACTCAAAGTATTACTTGCAATGACACGGGGTCTGTCTCCAAGAGCTGAGAAGTGCAGAGATGTCCACAGGAACATCTCAGTGCTGCCCTGTACAGCTGGTCCTCAACAGCATCACAGCAATGAAACAGCTCAAAACAAGAAAGTTTGTGCAGTAGAACAGCATGAGGTGCCCAGGAAGGCAAAAAAGGAGGTTTGGGAGATCCTGAGGGAGCACCAGTGAGACTGAAAGGGTGCTGGATGAGCCATCAGAGCCCACTGAGTGGGGTTCTCTGGCCTGGCTGTTCCAAATGGATGTTGATATAGCAAATGCAGGATATTTCATCCTAATCTTTAGACTGATCCTAGAAGACAAAATTTGTTACGTATTTCTTAAATAACCAAATACATGAGGTCCTGTAAGGTCAGAATAGTCCATGGGTTCAGTTCAATTTTGATGGAATACTACTGGGAATGATCATCAAATGAGCCTGGGCTATAAATATTATTATTAACATACTGATTATATCTTTTTCTATGCTGCTTTTTCGTAGGAGATAGACAGAGATGGTGCCAACTGCTCTCAGTAGTTGGCAGAAACAGAGCATTGGCTGAAAACCAGCTGGTTGCAGCTCAGATTGGTTAGATAGATGGCATTCAGGAGAAGCATTTAAGACACAGAATCCTGCACCAAACTATTCCTGAAATGTTTTTATATTAGACTCAAATTTCTGTGGGATTCACAGAATTATTAGGGGTCAGCTTTCCAGAGAAAAATGTAACACAGCCGATCCTACACATTTTCTCTTGTGGATGACTGTACTCACAGTAAATGTATTCTCCTTTTTGTGATCTGTAAACACAAAAGTCCCAGGATGTCTGCAGGAGAGGAAAAACTGCTAGGGCCAAGAGCCCAATGACATTACTCTTCTCAGTGAATACCAGGGTGCAAGCTGAGTGAAGGCAAGTGAGAGCCAGGAGACAAAATGGTAAGAAGGGAGCAGGGATCAAAATCAGAATCATTATTCTAATGATCAACAATATGCCAGTTCAGATGCTAGAAAGCAAAGAAAAGACATAAAGAGGGGAAAATTTTAGGTGTTACAAGAAAAATGTTTTGTTTTTTTTTTAAAGTAAATCCTGGAGGACAGATGGTAAGGTTGTAAAAGATGTGCTTTCTACAAGCGAAAGTCAGGAGCATTAGAAGTGTAAAGAGGCATGAATTTAAGTAAGAGAGCTATTTATTACAAAAACTAACAATGCATACACTAGAAGTTCATTGGTATTTCTTTAAAGCAACCTTGGCAAATAGTGTAAGAATTACATAGGATACTATGAACCTTTTGGTGTAATTTCCTTCTGTTTCCCAGAAACAATAAAATAATGTACAGGAGTTCTTTCACTTTCCTCAGTGCAGTGACATTTCCCAAAAGGTAAAGTAATGCTGCACCTACTGACTTCCCCTGTCTATTTACAAGAGGAAATGTCATCAAGCATTCAAAATGTCACTACCTACTGGGATGATGTCATGGAAATGTTCCTTCCCCTTCAGATGCAGGTGTTTGGAGCAATAAACCGTAATCTGCTTAAAGAGATGATGGTTTGGTAGGCAAATGGCACTGTGCTTTGTACCTACAAAATGAATAGTGGAGCAAATACATTTGCCAGGACTGAAGACATTTTCCAAGGAGCTCAGACAAATGTTCATTACCGTTGTCTGCCTCTTAAGCCAATTACTACTGCAATGCAGACAAAGAGGTGCTGTGTCTGCTACTTAGCCATCTTGTTATAGTCCTTTAAAAGTGTCATGTGCACAGAGAAGTATATTTATAATCTTTATACTAAGTACACTTCACCTTAATTGCATCACCTCATGAAATTATATAAACAAGACTTTTGTATTTGTGCAAGAGATTTTCTTGAGCTGTAGAACCGAGGGTTGCTTCTGAATTTCACAAGATATAGTTACGGACTTTAGGACCCACAGTCTTGGTTATTTATTATTTGTGTGAAATAGGCATAATTCGCAAATTCTGAGATTCCTTTCTGTCATTAAATGTCTACCAGATTCATATTCTACTGTTTATTTCTTGCTTGTACTCAGTTGTTTTTCTGATTCCTAATAAAAGATAAACCTTAAAACTAAATAATTCTCAGAAAGAAATTATTTAGTATGAATTACATACTTACTGTCTTCATTATCAATAAGCATACAAGACAAAAAAATGTCTTTAAACAAAGAAAAACAATATTTCTCTTTTCTACTTCAGTCTGTTTTATCCAAGAGAGACATACACTGGTTCTTGTAGCCTAAGGACTTGCATGCATAGGCATAAAACTCAGAGTAAATCCTGAATTGAGTCTATAATATGATGTTTAAAAAATCCAGTTATGTTTTTTGTTTTGTTTTGTGGTTTGAGTGTTGGGGTTTTTTTGAACAATTCTTGATTAAATTTCAACTAAAATTTAAGTAAATAAATATAGCCCAGTGGTGGTTCTCCTAATCTCCTAAACCTGTTATTGCTGATCTCAGCACCACTATTATGGCAGTCAGCCTCAGAGGCCCTTGGAATACCGAGGAACTACTATGTAAAAACCTTAAGATAGACACCAGTTTGGGATTTCTATCCCTTCAAATAAAATACACACAGAGTTTCTCAGTCCTACCAACAAGATAGCACTTTGGGGTACATTTATGCAAATTCTCTGGTGAAAACACTGGTTTCCATTAGTTTGCAAAGGAAAAAAAAGTGACAATGAAGGATAAATAATTTTTACTCACATTTAACCTGAACATCTGAACACTTACCTGAGGTCATTCAGTAAGTTAGTGGCAGGACTGACTGCAAACTTTCCATCTTCTATGTTCCCAATATCAGAGACAGTTTCCTAACTTTCTCAGATTTTCATAAAGCTTTCCAGCCTAGCAAGATTCCCTGGAGTTCAGATGAGCTGAGAGCCAGTGTACAGCTTATCTGAATCTCCTAAGTTTCTGAAGATTTCCTATCACAGGATTACACATTTATTTTTAGTAGCTGTACAACTTCTAATGTGAGTCACAAACTCCAAGTCAAACTAAGTTTATAAAGTTATGAGATAAAGCTAAAATTCTCCGACTTCTAAATGATTCCATTAGCATCGATGAGTAGGATGCATTTTGTGGAGATACGGTTATACACAATTTAAAATTCATCTGAATATTCCAAACTTAAATGAAAGAGCTGTTCTCTGGAGATTAACTGAGGAAGCATATTCCTATTACTTGCTTCAGCTACATCTTTACTGAATTTTTTTTAAACAGTTTTGCCTCTCATGCTATTTATAGGATCACTTATTAGTGTCTGAGTTTAAATTAATGTGAGGATGCAAGTGCCCCGGTCCCAATAATTCTCCCCATTTTATCAGCAAAAACAGCATTCTATATATGATACTAAAAAAATAAGACTGCATCTACGTAGTTAGTGCAGACAGCAGAGATTCGCTCACAGGCACAGTGGAAAACTAAGGAAAAAAACCTCAAAAATATCAAAGTAAAGACAAACCCCAATACTCTCCAAATGTTCTTATGATAGAGTTTAAGATTCATTAGACTATTATAATATTCCTTTCAATTACTTCCACGTAACTGAGATAATTTATATTATGGCAAATGCAGTATGTATGAGTTATCTTGCAAAAATTAGTTTAAAAAAGTCAAATACTAAAAATATCCACATCAGGGTAAACTTCTGGACTACAAATAAATAGCCTGGGGAATTTGTACATGTGTAACCCTTATTATTGTACCAGCTCAAGGGTTAGCTTTCTGTTAAAGAAGAGTTTAAGAAAACTGGACAAAATATATTTTCCAGTTTTCAGATATTTTTTTCTTAGTTTAGAAAGTCTATATTTATTAATCTGAAACTAAACTGTTTAGAAAAAAGTAAGCTATTACCTCTTGCATAGTTCCAGCTACAAAGTTTTCAAATCCAAACCAAAGTCATGTCTTCTTGAAGTTTCCAAATCATTCAGTGTAAAACGAAGTACTGTTGGCATTTGTAATTAAGGAAATCATTACAGCTCTATCTGTCTCATGGTAATTGGAAAAAAGTTACTCTTGTTGTCACAACTTGGATGAATCTTAGTTTCTCTCAGGAGAAGATCCAAGCACACATCCCTCTGTTACACCATTTCCATACAGAGAGCTGCTCAAAAACTCACCACCTCCTCCAGTCTGAGCAGTTAGCAGGCCAGATACACAGGGTGTAGTGGAAGGTCATTTGTCCTGAAATACAGCCCTAAACAGAGAGAATTGAGAATACATAATTAAAAATTCATGGTATTAAACAAATACTTATGTTTCAGCTGCCTTATTTTCTCCTGGATAATTGCTTTTACATTTGCTTGTAATTCAACGTTATTGAATGAACATTTGATAAAAAGATATTTAGCTTTCCATTGCAGCTATAGAGAGAAATGAACTGGATGGAAACAACCGAGCCGTAACCAATTCTCATTCACTCTCTGGTAGGACACAGCAGTCCATGGGTTGAGAGAAGAATGATATTCTGGAAGTTCTGCCTCATGAATTGTACTTATTTAGAATACACAGCTGGGCACAGAGATGGTTTAAATCTCCTGGACTGACAGGCTCTTCAGGTGCACAAGTTTCCCACAGGCAATTAGCTAGACCCAGTATTTGGCAGTGCCTCGTGGTTTCCTAGGCAGAGCACTCTGGTTTTGGTTCTTTCCTGAAAGACGAACTCCAAGCAGGATGTTCAATTTTTCAGCTACCTGAACATTGACTTTAAAGAGCTCTTTCTGATATGGTGCTTTTGCCTTCACTTTCTCTCCCGTTGCTACTCCGTCATGCCAACAAGGCTGTACACAGAGCACCTGAAGGATGGCAGCAAAGGTACAAAACAAACAAATAGCCTCCACATTCAGGTGCATCCTGCCTGCTGGGGCCTGGCATGCCTCAGGGAAGGTTTTTAAAACAGTGAAAGAGTAACTGCATTTTATCTCCACACTCTTGTTTTCCCTTTTGAGGACTGGGGGAGAACAGCGCACACATACCCAAGTACTCCAGCCCTGTGATACAAAGTTCTGCAGCAAAAAAACTAGTAGATTTTCAAGATCACCCAAATGGAGGAATCTATGACATAAATTAACCCTCCAGGCACAGATAAAAAAATTGCTGATCTTTAGCATCTCCCATTTAATAACCTTAAAGCTCATTACAAATAGTAATAAGCCATGCCTCATGATGGATAGGAATATTAATAGTATCTTTTTGGCCAGCAGTCTGATTTTCATAACGTGCCTGTTCACTCATTCATATAGTTTGTGAGTATAATTGCAACAACTGTGTATTTCTGTTGGCCTGTTATGTGCATAAGTAGCTATTTGCATCTGCAAATATCTCATTTATGTGTATGGTCACTGTTATGTCTATGTGCATAAATTAGGTATGCAATTGCAAACATTGTCATGTTCACATATTTATAAGAAAAAACGACCATGAGCTAAGCCATACATCCTGCTATGTCAACTTTGTGGTAGAACTGGGAATACAACACAAATTGTCAGACTCCCAAGCCTGCAATTCAATCACAGAGCCTCACATACTAGAAGGGGAACGAGAGATGTAAGCAAGCTGAAGGAAACAGCCCAGTAAGGATAATAGTGATCCACCTCAGACTCCCTTTTTGACTTTGTTAAATTGTTAAGGCTAAGGGATGAGCTCTGTTTCAGAGAACAGATCACCCTGACGGATACCTTGTGAAATAATCCTGTGGGTGTAGCAAAACATCAGAGATTCAGCACCAATCTTTGCAAAGTTTGCCCAACATGCTATAATTTGTGATCAATTAAACTGGAGGATTTTAAGTTGCTGGATACCTTCCAAACACTTCCCTTACCCAGCTACTGAGATTTGTAGATTTGTAATCCGGTCTTCTAGGAACCATACAATAAGCTACAAATGGGATTCTGTGATCCTAAATGATATTTGTGTGAAAGAAAACAACTAATTTAATTTCATTGAGCTATCCAAAATAACAGTTCGTGTTGAGCTATAGGAGAGAGTGTATGGCCATAGGGCATAAGGAAGCAAATTCAGAAAAACAGTAGGAACTTGTCTGGAAAAACTATATTGTGTTTACTGAAGAGAACTACCAGCCTCTGAACTCACATTAAATGTAATTCAAAACATCAGGAAAAAAAAAAAAAGAGGATGAAGAGTGAATAAGAAGAAAACACAACAATTCTCTTTTCTCTAGGGCATCAGGAGGCACATGTGAGCAGAAGGGCAACAGAATCCACAATCTTTGGAAAAGGCCTGGATCAGGAGCTATAAAAATACCAGATTCAGTTCTCAGCTCAAAAAAGGTTTTCTTTCTCTGTGATTCTCGACAAGACATAGCAGAATTGAAGCAGTGCCTTGTGACGTCGAGAGCAGGACTTGATGGTTGGAGCTAAAGTCCAAATTTCCAACACAAAACCTTACTCCATAATAAACATACTTCAATACATAGGTTTCTAAACTGAGTAGCTACCTCTTTTAATTTTGTATATGACTCCTTGCTATTGTGCTATTTACCAAGAATGTGAAAAGTTAGTTCAACATAAAACAGGTAATCACATACATCACAGTTGCAGTATCTTTACAACTAATTAGGTTAAGCTTTCTGGAAACAAAAGTCCCTCAAACATGCTCAAGTGGTAAATGTCTATGTATTGGGTTCTACTCGAAGGGCAGCAGATGTAACCTGTACCTGTACCACCTGCCAAAGATCACTCCAACCTATTTTTTTCTGGTTTAGTAGGAGATAGAATAACTAAATGGTCTACTTGAGCTAAAAACAGAGGTTCTCCTTCCTTAAGTGAAATATTCCTGGTGCACAAGAAGAGCAAAAAGGAACATAACTAAAGGCAAAAATGGGTTATTTGAATAGAAAGAGAAGTTCTGAAATTCTGCTTTCTTCCTTCCCAGAGTAGTTTTATATTTTCATATTGAACTGTTTTTGGAAAAAGAAAGGAAATAATCCAGAGTGCAGGGACCAGAACTCAAATTTATTTCACCTCTCTAAGGTGGAAGAAAGTGACATATCACTGGTCTAAAGGGCTTTGTCTTCTGCTGCACCAGGCAGGTTACAGAATTATGCATGTGAACTGCACTGCTGTCACTGATGGTTATGATTACCCACTAGAACAGAATCATTTTTAATACCTGGAACAGAGAGCAGGTATGTCAGCACCTGTACATCTGAACAATGTACATGTTTCTTGTCCTCTTATCCCCCAGGGCAATCTTGCCTGTTTTTTGCCATTGCTGTGAACTGGTGGCATCCAGCAGCCTTATTCTACTTGAAATGAATTCCAGCTGCCAAATTACTATTCCAGTTTGAATTTTGATTGTATTGTTGCCAACAAAACCCTGCTTATTCCTCTCTTTCATGTATCATCTCTCTATGAAGAATCCTTTCTGACAACAGTTAGGGATACTAACGATGACTCTTGCCCATGGACATTCCCTACATCAAACAAATCAGACACTCTTTGGCCTGAGTGTGTGAGTAAGCGGGTGATCCTATTTGAAAATATTCATTAAATGGTTTCATCATCTTTTATATTACTTAAAGTCAGTAACATATTGGGTCAAATTACGATCTCAATTACAGAGGAGTAAATCTGAGGTAATTACATGGATGCGGAATATGATGAAAATCTGGTGCAAAATAATTAGAACCTTTCAATTGCTCTTGGTGAAACATCACCAGTAGAATAATATAAATCAATAAAGGCCACCAAGATGTATGATATCAGAAAATTCACTGAAAATGAAGCCTCCAGTTGCATTGTTCACAGGAAACATATCAAGTAAGGAAGACAAATGAAGCCCTGAGGTCCTGGTAATCAGTGTTAGAGCTACTTATGATCTTCACCCTTTTGGTGGGAACACAACTAATCCACTTGATAAACTGAGCATCAATGACCTTCGTTAAAAATTCATTGAAACTTCACTGAGTAAATGATAACTACTAACCTTAAATTATGTGGACATATAATTATCCAGATTGGATTCTTTGCATTCCTATTACAAGAGCACAACCCATCTCCCCCAGCAATCCCTCGCCCATACTCACATTAGCAAGTTTTTACTCTAAATGCAATTACAGACACAAATACATTAAACAAACTTTTCACTGTAGAAAAAAAATCAACATGCTACAAGTTAGGAAACATCAGAATTAAAATTGCACATAAACATATTCCCCTCTCTACTAACACATGCATATGAGTTTCAGTTTCAAGCTTCACTTGCGTTCTCCTACAGGTATCCTCTCCTTCAGCACAGAGGATGGGTGGTGCACACATAAGGAGAAGTCCTTCCATTTTCTTGTTTTCTATTCAGTACTGTTTGTGATAGCCTGCATTACTACCGTAATGAGGACAAAGTCCTGATTTCTGTAGCATTTGACTGCTTCATCAACATTAATGTGTGTGCTTCTTCCAAAAACTTTCATTAATGATATGGGGCAATTTCTGTCCTATAGGAAGTTTGTATATCTTAAAAAAAAAATCTCAAAAGATGGTCAAGGCAAATGGTGGGAGGAAGGAAATACAGAAACACACAACGCAATCCTTTAAAACCGTCTGCATAATGCCTCAGTTTCAGAGGAACTGGGCAATGCATCCTCCACCCACACAAACGTTTCCGAGACTTCAACAGCTGGACCATTTATTTGCCTTCTCAGAGAGCTTGAGGAGGCAGCCACCAGCTTCAGGAGCTTTCTTACCTATTGTGGTGTGACCTGAAGGGATTTGTTTCTTTGTTTGTTTGTATAACAACCTGAAGTGCAGCCAGGGGCGACTTGAGATGGCTCATTTTGGTGACAGCCTGCCTGGCAGGAAGCCGAGCTCTGGGCTCTGTGCTGGATGTGGCATTGGAGAGCTCGGGAGCCCTCTGTGGTCACATTGTGAACAATATCTAACTACTCAGACACCAGTTTTAATGACTACAATCACTTTAAAAACAACGAGCCACTGGACAAAGAGATTAAAGAATACTAATCATTACTGGTGCCCAAAATAAGTGAACTAGAATGATTTCTTGCAGCATATGTTATCATTTTATATTCGGAGGTCATAAATCCAGCTCTCCTGGATACTGGCTGTAGTAGTGAAGGCTCAGCCATCCTCCCACACAGGAATCAGGTCTCGAAGGCAGGGAAAAAGCCTTTGTGTATGTGTCTGGTTTAGCATTTCCCAGGGAATCTATGACAGATGAAAGGATGGCATCTAATTTCCCCAGCTTTCCTTGACAATACAGTAACAATAAAATAATTCAACTTTTTAAGGCAAAACAAATAGCAGAAATACAGTTCATTGTTAACAGAAATTACTGCTGTTCTTTATTAAAGTTAAAAAAAAAAGTCCTTTTCAGGTCAACCCTTTCTTTCCCTACCTCCTCAGCTTGTATCACATCCAAAATAAAAATAAGCTTATTCAACTCATATTTGAAGATGGTATTTTTCAGCCCTTAAAAGGGTTTAAAACAAACATTCAAACAACAGGTATTTCAAAAAGTCAGCCACTTGGATGTTTGAATTTTTTTTTGTCTTACAATCAATCACCATAAATTTTTTCCGAAAGTAACCTTGTGAACTTCCATCACCTGCAAACTGCATTTTTTGCAAGGCATCTCTACATTCCCTAACCTGCTGGTTTGACTGAGTGATTGCTGTAATTTTTCAGCAAGTTGGTTTCCAGCCAAAACGATTAAATGTTGATAACTTATAAATTACTTAAACCAAAACCTACTATGAAAATAATCACCAGTAGTGATCAGTACCGGTCTTTATTGCTGTTGGTCCAAACTACTATAAAGCAACCTCCAAGGTGTTTCTTACTGTATTAGCAGTTAAGTACAGTCTCCCCCAGCCCAAATTAGAATAATATGTAACCAGAATTTCAGTAAACATGAACTTTAGGACATTCTTATGGTTAAAAAGACGGGTTGTGACGTTTCACTTGTGTAGAAGAAAATTCAGTTCTTTGATTAGCAGTGGCAATTCATCAATATGTTTTTGCATCATGCAGATATTGCTGATTCCAATAAACTTTTTCTTTTTTTTTTTTAAGTAAAAGGGATTAAAAAAAGGAGTTATGCAGAATGCTCACAGTATTGCATCAATCAATGCCACAGTTTTCTGCTCAGAGGCACACAAGACAGAAAAAACCCTTACCCTCATTTTGGCTTTACACTGCACCTTTTTTGCATTTTTCTGTAAATCACTATCCAAAACCAATATGTCATCTTTCTGAAACAGTGTCATCATGAACCTACAAGAGAAATGCATTTTTGGTAGCAGAAAAAAGCTACTACAGGTTGTAAAGAGCTCTCTGCTTTATGAGATTATCTGCCCTTCAAACCTCATGCACATCCAGGATGCAATTAGAGTTCTGAAGATGAAAAGTAATAGAGCCCTAAGCAAAGATACATGAGTTGGACTTGAATTTTTCTAGAAGTAGTGGGTGACAATGTAATTTTGTTCATGTTCACCACCTTTTCATAATCTAGTGGTAGCACATTTTTCTCACCTATCATAGTAAAAGCCCAACCCTAATGTAAGGATTTTTAGATTAAAAAAAGTCATGTCTTTGGAGCACATGGCAGAATTGCTTTGTAACAAATTGTTTACTTTACATTTTGAATCAAAAAAGAAAACGGAGGAAGAAAACATTGACATACTCAGTCAAAAAGAAAGCTTGCTACAAAAGTCAAATTTAATTTATCAAGAATGCAATTTCTCTTTACTTCCTCCAGCAAATGTGTCTGCCTATCTGCATGAGACCACTGAACATAGCTGCTGCTTTATATTTAATCCTGAAATGACAATATCTGGTTCTTTTGGGAAATGGCTCCAGCTAGAAAGAAGGAAAGGCAGACCACAGAATGAGACTTTATATAGAAATCTCTCTTGCCCAAGGTATACCAAATTGTTTTCAGAAAAACATTGCTACATCAATCATATAAATCCAGAGCACCTTTCAGAGATGGTAGCATGAAGTCAACAACTGCTCACAACTCAGTTCAAAGTGCAGAAAGGTTTATAGAGGTTGCTACAACACAGAGGTGGTACGCTATAAAAGTTATGATTTCAAACTGCTTGGACATGTTACCTGGAGTACTCATGTATGGAACTCTGAACTGAACTATAATCTTAAAATTAAAATCTTTGGGGGATTGTTTGTTTATGTTTTCTTATTCTTATGCTGCTTTTAAGAAACCTCCTTCTTTCCAAGCCTCCAGTCCTACAGTTTTCCTCAACAAGTCATAAACATCAGATCATTTCAAATAATTTTGCAGAGAGAAAGTGCAGATTCAGAATGGGATGAGAAATGACAAAGATACACCCCCAGTTCCATTGCCTGTAACATTCAACTTGACCAAAGTGGTCAAGGTTTATCAACACACTACGCTTAGGCTATGAAAGAACAGATTCCTGGGTTCTGTGTTAGTGTTTCTTGTTTTAATGCTATTTGAACCCTGAAAACATATTGCAGAAAAAAAAAATTAGTGCCCTTTTTTTAGAAGAAAAATTACAGGAGTGCAATAGTAACATGCATATATACTGTTTGCAGTAATGCTGTTTATGCTACTTTATGCACATTAAGTGAAATGCCTCGTAATCTCTAGTACATTACTTTTTATTTTCTTTCAACAGTTTTACTCAAATTGGTGACAGACGTATAAACAACTAAATGCATCTGAAAATTCCAAGTGTTCTGAAAATATCTTTTGCTAACATCAAAAATAACAAACACATTCTTAAGTAGAAAGATGTAGTTTAAAATGATGAGATAAGCTTTATTTGTTCAGGGGTTTATACTACTCAGAATTAATACTTTACACAAATATGGGGATGATCTCTCATCTCTCAGTAGCAAACCGAGAAGGGAATCAGGTCACTTGTTCCATTGATTTCTCATTTACTGTTTGAGAGAGGCAGGGAAAAACCAACACTTTTGTCAGCAAGTAGCTTTCTTGGAAAAAAGTTGAGCTAGGTGAAAAATCAGATCTACAAAGCACTTAGGTAAGTTTTATGTCTAAAACAACGAATCCGGGCATCTAATGCTGACAGCCCTTGGTAGAAACCCTGATAATTTCTAGTCTCTTTGTGTCTACTAGTAAGCTAATAGAGACCATAGAACTCAGTGTACAGAAATGACTTCAACACCTAAAGAGTTAATATTGGCAAGATAGTCAAGAACATGTTAAAAAACAAACAAACAAACAAACAAAAAATCTCTCTGAAGATGAGGAGATATTTATAATTTTATTTTTTTTTTTTTATAAGTGAAGAGGAAAAAAATCAGTTTAAACCATCCTAACCTTGTGTTCTATTTCCCCAAATGCAGAAAGATACCATTCCTACTGGTGAGCCTAGGATAAAGCCTTTATCCATCCGGAGGAAGCCATACTGCTATGCAAGAGGGGAACACACCACTTGTAGGGCTAGATATCAAGAGTGGGAGATATATCAGCCTCCAAGTTTAGATCCCTCCCTTAAAAATAAGGATGAAACCTCACGTTTCCTCGGGCAGACATTGTCCAGACTTCTTTCAAAAAAAAAAAAAAAAAAAAAAGGGCCAAATCACTTCCAAAGGGCATGAAATTCATGCTATTTTCTCAGAAAAGGCACTTAAAATTCTGTAAAACATTCTTAGTTTTTTCAAAACATGAGAAACCTTATCTTCTTTTTTAATGCCAGCCCAAGTAAATTGATAGACTTATGAAAGTCTCAGTTTTTTGTTCCAAGTAGCAAGCAGAGCAGGGTAGCTTCTGAACTTGTGTATTAGGTGTACACTTGTACATACCCATTATCACAATAACATAAAATGACCTGCAAAGAACAAGAAGAGGGTTAATTGGCATACACATAATTGCATCTTCACACTTCAAATGTAAATACACAACCCAGTAACATATTGCAGTGGTGTAAAAATCAGTTCTGTCCTTTTGTGCCAGAATTCCTACAATTTACTCTGATCTCTGTGAACTTTCAAAATACATAATGGATATATTAGCTCTGCTTTTTTAACTATTTCTGCCTTGCATTGAATTTTTAATTTTGTTATACATATAAATGCTTTTTTTTTATCATCTTTATAATATAGTCCTGTTTACCTTTTCTCACTGAAAGGGTTAAACTTGTTGCTCTTACCTAAGACCACAGTGTACAGTGTTTACAAGAGCTACTTTCTGCTTTGAAACTAAGGCTGAGAAAATTACTTCTACCCAATGCTTCCGCTTTAAAATGGATAATGATTTCATCTGGTTAGAGCTGTCTGTACCTACTTAGTTTATTGCAGGGAAGAAACTGCCTGTTCGCTCATGATAAGATAATTTGTCGCCTTGGAAATTAAATTATCCATTCCAGTTTACCTTGAGGAGGAATACTATATAATACCTATTTGTTCCATTATACCCTTTAAATCTGAAATACGCTTTACTCTACAAATATGTTCCATGTAATCAGAGACATTAAGACAAGCTAAAATAGCCCCTGACTGCAACTTAATTAGCCTCCAAAGTTGTCAATTGTGTAGGACTTGAATCCAGTGGAACTAAAAGGATACTGAATAAATAATTTCTTTTAAAGAATAAAACTAAGCCTGCAATACATTTTTAAGATGGCTTTTTATATTTTTTTTTCATTTTTAATACTCACAGGGAAATTAACCACAGAAAGCCATATCAGGCACACATCTTCACTCTACCAAACCAGAACAGCATTTCTTGGCATCATTACAAGATGCAACAACAGGCAGGATCAAACCTTATTTTTCACCTAATACTTTAAATTAGATAAAGGATTAGGGATTGTAGGTATGTGGCTAATTTGTTTTTTCCTGTTTCTGTCAGACTGTACTTAAATACATAAATATGGCTGGTTTTTCAGAGATATTAGTTTGTAAAATTCTCATTTCTCAACCATTTTTTAAAGTCCAAGCTGAGTAAAGGGGTTTTAATATTTAAAACCTGCTATCACAAACCCACAGTAATTAGTTCTAGGCCAAGGAGAACACATCAGAAATGCTGGGTAGGGCATGGTAGGACACAGCTCTCAAGGCACTTGTTTGACAATAGGCACTGAAAACAGCTCTGAATCCTCTATAAAGCTCATCTATGGAACTGCATAATCCAAGCGATTCATTAACTTCTTACATACAGAAATTAAAAAAAAAAAAAAAGAGTAAGAAAATTAGATTTTTCCATAGCATATTTTTTCAAGCCTTTGAGTGGTGAAGAAGAGAAGCTGGTCTTGTGTTGATGATAATGGATTACGAAACAAAGCTTTGTGCTGCTGGCTCTGACACAGGCTCTGAGTGTGACCTTGAATGAATCGTATAATCCCCCTGCTCCTGTTTCTCCTCTTGTGAAACAAGGAAGATAATTTTTACCTACAGTGAGAAACTGTTCGAGGGATTAACTAGATATTTATTGGATGCTTTAGATGTGAAATATGTGAAACCATCCACTTTACTGAGGCTAAGATATATTTATTTTTAATTGAGTTCTAGAGATAGGAGCTTTCCAATGAAATAGTTTTTCTTTCCCCAAAGTACTGGTTTGACACAGATGATGCTTTTCATGGAACCAGAATGGCTGAAAACGTTTTAATGAGGGAGACTGCTCAGGTTTCTGAGGAGATTTCTTCACCCACGCTAAAACAAACGGGAAATGTAACTCAATTTTCCCACTGACATGGACGCTTACTAAGCCCATATTACAACTAGAAAAAAGTATATAATGGCCTTCACCATGACACTGACACTGAAATATCATGACCTTCCCCACCTTATTTGCAGTCTTGCTATCTCAGTCTCACTCACACATTAACAACTGCTATATCAAGTATATTTTACAATAGTATTTTTCCTTTTGTCTCGTCTTGCTAGTCCAATCTACGTTATGGAAAAGTTGGAAAGACTTTACATAGTTCAATGCTGGGAAACAACGAACACAGGTGGAATGGGGGCTGGAAAGGGGATTTGATGTAACAAGAAGACTCTCCTCTATTTCTAGATCCAATTATTCGTAGATTAATTATATATTAAGTAGAGAAGCATTTACTGGGAGAAAATTCTGCATGTGAATAAAACTTGCTTAGATATTAGTAATTAAAATGGCAAAGCATCTCCATTAAGCTTCAAAAGAGCACTTAAGCAAGCAGGATCCAAGCAACAAAATTACAAGAATTCTGAATGATTCCAGCATCAAATGAACTGAACTCATTTCCTTCTGGATGCCATAGTGTGTGCTCTCAGTAAACAAGGAGAATAAATTATTTGATTGAAAAGCAGCAATAAAATGAGTAAAATCATCTTTTGACGTAGAAACTCTTGGCCTGATATATTTCGTACTTACCATCTGCTGCATACCACTGAGCAATAACAGTTGCTCCAGGAGTTGCTCCCAATTTTCACTGGTTCACTAGGAAAGATGAATATTAAAGTCTTACAAAAAAAGTTATGAAACATTTTTGTTTGCCCTTTTTTTTTTTAATGTACATTAGCACAATAGTTTTTAGGGTTATTCTCTTAAATAACGTACTCTCTAAAGGTAATATTATGAACCTTTTGTTCAGCTGCATTTTTCTTCTTTAAACCGGGAAATGATGCTTTCCCTTGTCTTTTCTGCTAATCCTCCAAAACTAGTGGCATAGCCATTCCAAAACCATCATCTATGGACTTGGACTTATTTAAAAAAAAAGACAAAAAAAGAAAAAATTACAAAAAAAACACCAGAAACTACAAAAACTAGGATTTAGTTTTATAATTTTAATTCCAGAAAAAGATGCACAGACATAATACAGTTGAATTTCAATCCTGAGTTGTGGTTTTAGCTGTCTGTACTGCTAAGATACAATGGTTTAAAGTTCATTATTTTTTGTTCTGAAACCATCCCGCTGTTCTCACGAAAGGAAAAGCAGGACAGAACCAAGCTATTTAATTAGTTGTGAAGGTAGGTAATGCTTAGGCATGCTACTAACAATCACTTTCTAACGATTTGTAATTTTCCATCAGGGATAGATTGAGAATAAAATTTCAAAACATGCAGAAAATGATAATTCATTAAAAATGGCTGTAAGGAGCAGTAGTATAGTTAATTTTAGTAAAGGAAAAGGCTAATAAAGAATAGACTATAAAATATTAAAATAAGAATACATCTCTGTGATGCCTGAACAGTACTTAAATCTGTATCTGAATGTATTGAATAGAAACAAAGCAGACCAGTAGACTTGGTTGTTAAAAAAGGCCACTGATGAGATCTGAAATGATAGAATCATAGAATCATAGAATGAGCCGGGCTGGAAAGGACCTCCGAGATCATCAAGGCCAACCCTCGATCCACTACTGCTGTGGTTACTAGACCATGACACTAAGTGCCACGTCCAGTCTTATCTTAAAAACCTCCAGGGACGGAGAATCCACCACTTCCCTGAGCAATCCATTCCAATGGTTGATTACCCTCTCTGTAAAGAATATCTTCCTAATATCCGACCTAAATCTCTCCTGGCAGAGTTTAAGACCATGCCCTCTTGTCTTACTGAGAGCTGCCTGGGAGAAGAGACCAACCCCCACCTGCCTATAACCTCCTTTCAGGGAGTTGTAGAGAGTGATGAGGTCTCCCCTGAGCCTCCTCTTCTCCAGGCTGAACAACCCCAGCTCCCTCAGTCTCTCCTCACAGGACTTGTGCTTCAGTTCCTTCACCAGCCTTGTTGCTCTTCTCTGGACCTGCTCCAGCACCTCAATATCCTTCCTGAACTGAGGGGCCCAGAACTGGACACAACACTCCAGGTGTGGCCTCACCAGCACTGAGTACAGGGGAAGAATCACTTCCCTACACCTGTTGGTCACACTGTTCCTGATCCAGGTCAGGATACCATTGGCCCTCTTGGCCACCTGGGCACACTGCTGGCTCATGTTCAGCTTCCTGTCAATCCAAACTCCCAGGTCCCTTTCTGCCTGGCTGCTCTCCAGCCACTCTGTGCCCAGCCTGTAGCACTGCAGGGGGTTGTTGTGGCCAAAGTGCAGGACCCGGCACTTGGCCTTGTTGAACCTCATCCCGTTGGAATCAGCCCAACTCTCCAGTCTGTCCAGGTCCCTCTGCAGAGCCCTCCTACCTTCCAGCTGATCAACACTCTCCCTCAACTTTGTGTCATCTGCAAATTTTTTGATGATGGACTCAATCCCCTCATCTAAATCATCAATAAAGATATTAAACAGAACTGGGCCCAACACTGATCCCTGGGGGACACCACTAGTGACCGGCTCCCAACTGGATGCAGCCCCGTTCACCAGCACTCTCTGGACCCGGCCCTCCAGCCAGTTCCTGACCCAGCACAGAGTGCCCCTGTCCAAGCCATGGGCTGCCAGCTTTTCCAGGAGAATGCTGTGGGAGACGGTGCCAAAGGTTTTGCTGAAGTCCAGGTAGACACATCCACAGCCTTCCCCTCATCCACCAGGCGGGTCACCTGATCATAAAAGGAGATCAGGTTGGTCAGACAGGACCTGCCCTTCCTAAACCCGTGTTGGCTGGGTCTGATCCCTTGTCCATCCTGTAGGTGCTGTGTGATTGCACTGAGGATGATCTGCTCCATAACCTTACCGCAGGCACTGAGGTCAGGTTGACAGGCCTGGAGTTTCCCGAGTGTTCCTTGCAGCCCTTTCTGTGGATGGGCATCACATTCATCAACTTCCAGTCATCTGGGACCTCCACAGTGAGCCAGGACTGTTGGCAGATGATGGAGAGCGGCTTGATGGAAGTACACAAAGCAGCTCACCAGTACATGCAATTTCTATTTTCCTGGGTGGTTCAGAGCTTGAACCAGGAGTTTGTATTTCCAATTCCATCAAAATTCCACATGTGTACATATTGTAGGCCACTAAATTTTGCGTGATTACTAGCAGAATAAAAGTTGTATTGTTCACATTACTTTTAACTTTCAATAATAGCATAAAATATGAATAACTCTCTCTCCTGCAACGTCCCTATTTCAGGATTTCACACAGGTTGTTATACTCAGAAATGTTACTTTTATTGTAGCTGCTGCTCTTAGGCTAAAGTATTTCTAACCTTAAGAACTTTCATGCCCCATCAGGAGCAAAGTGGGATGAGAATATGACATCTTTTGGGAATTGTTAAGAGAAAATAACATAACTAGGGGCTCTGCTCATCAGAAATCAGGCTCCTTAGGTGCAGCAACTTCACAAATTTCAACAGTTTGGCTCCCAGAGAAACAAAAGCTTACGGTTTGAAATATGCTCATTACCAAACACACCTAAAATGTTGAGAGCAGCTGCCTCATGTCAAAGTAAGCACCGGTGACTGCCAGGTTTCATCTAACACAAAAGGAAAACTAGCCTTTACGGTGAAGAAGGGAGCTCCCCAATGACGTAGAGAATTTCCCAGTAAACAGAGCTGTGTTTTAATTAAGACAAAAAATTAGTATCAGTGATGCACTATCTGGAATGGTAAAACAGACTTTTTCCTGTTGTTAATGAAAATCAGTTAGCTAGCTGCAGTGCTAATGAAATTTTCACCGTTTATCTGCTGGGTTAAGAGACTTTCTAAGAGGTGCCTCAGTAACTAGTGCTATTGAAGGAAGTACGCAGAACCTTGATTTGAAGCACTAATTAGTCCTAAAACAGTGAAGATTACCTTGTAGGAATAGGGACTCAGTGCATAATGGCCTTGTCCATAAGAATCAAGAAGGAACATATCTGCTTGCCAGTAGAACCAAGATCAAAGCCAGATTATGCTCAGTTAGCAAGGTGTTTGTTTCCACTGTTATTATAATACCCCCAAAATAAAGCAGGGAATTTGAAAAAAGATATTTTGACTTAAAAACCAGTGCTCTGGGATGAAGCCTTCATGAAGATTAAGGGGTAAATCAGACAATGCTTCTAATCTTGTAAGTGAGTAATCAGGAGAATACTAAGGGAACATCTGGGTTATCGAATTCAGCAATTTTGATATTCTGATTATGTATTTAATCCATTGAACTACACAGTTTTGATTTCTTCATGGAATCCCTTTTTGAGTAAAGACATATTGTTCTATAGAATCCTGCATAAGATTATATTCTGCAACAGGAGAAATAAAATAGCTGTGAAAAACACAGACATTCCAGTCCTAAGTTGTCAGAACATTATAAATTCACTCATAATACATATACCTTCAGAGTATGTCTTCAGTAAGATACCCTTCCTAGGAAGTTAAAGTATAAATGCCATTGCATTTTTATAAACCTGTTTCATGTTAACCTTTGCCTTCAAATCACTTCATTTTATTAATCAACAAGTTATCTCAAGTAATAACTGAGTCTGTAGATTTAGTTAGAGGAAAATTTTGTGTAACAGAATAAAATCTGTTTTGTTAAAGTAAGGAGTATTTGTTGGGGAGGTTTTCTTGTTATTATTGTTGGTTTTAAATAACAATTGTGGGTGGCATATGTATCACTTCCTTCTCTGATAAAAGTATGGAACCTTTGAAGCTTTTACACATGACCAGAATTATCAAAACGGCTCCTTTTTGTCAGGACATTTTGACAAGCATCAAAACAACATGACATTAGGAGATGATAAGGAACAATGCACCTTTTAATTAGGAGCCCATGAGACACAGAATAGTAAAACCAAAAACAATTCTAGAGTGTTATTTTCCAATTTTTACCAACTGACCTTACAGTTTCTCATTTCTCATTTGATACCCACCCCAACCATTTCTTTGGGGTATGCATTCTTGTTATATCCCTGTCTATTTTTGCTTCAACTAGATTATAAATAGCTATATATATAAAAATATACATATCTGTGTATGTTGGTTCTGGGCATATAAAATAATAAAATACATTTTTTAACATTCCAGACCAGCACAACAAGTATTTTCCAACATCCACTTTTGAAACTAAACATTAAAAGTGTTCTTAGGAAACATTAGACACCCTTCTGACCACCTGCCTCCCCACAGCTGGCCTCTGATGCTCCAGGGTAAAATTCAAGAACCCTCACAGTACACAGTTAAAAGGTCTGCTGCCTATAAAAAAATAATATTCCTAGCTCCTATCATTGTCTTTTGCCCTGAAGCATGAGAAGTTATATCATTTCTAGATCCCTGATTACTCTTAAAACCCTAGTAACTCTGACTGTTGTTATAATCTATACAAACATCCATTTCCTTTTCTAATCCGACTGAGCTCTTGACTCCAATAATATATTGTGGCAACGACTTTTGTTAGCTTATTGTTGACTGAAAAAATAATTCCTTCTGTCGATTTCAGATTTGCTGTCTCTTGATTCTCTGAATACTGATTTGCTCCAATATTATGTCAGAAGTTAAGTAGAAAGCCTGCATCAGCTTCTCTGTAAATTCATTTTTACGCACCATCTTTTTCACTTGGTTATTTTTCATGTCCCATCTTGTTCATCTCTATTCTGAAGTAAACTGCTGCTGTCTTTTCAATCTTACTTCAATGGTAGTTTTTCCACTTCTATAAGCATTCTTATTGCCAATCTCTGAACCCCTTTTATTTTCCTCATAGTCTTTTCGGAAATAAAATAAACAGAGCTGAAAGCTGTGTTTCAGAGGCAGCCTAGGTTACAAATAGCATGATAATACCATCAATATCAATTCATTAAAAATCCTAACCCTAGATTTCTTTTCTTTGTTAACCATTACTGTTGACTGATGAGAAGGGTTTGCAATTGTTTGAGCTTCTGATCCGGAAGCCACAGGTACAGTACATTTGATTCCAGATGTTGTGTAATAGCATCCACAGAACACGTTTCCTAATACCTCCAGAACTCACAGAATACGGTGGATATATTTTTTTTCCCCCTTCATACGTTATAGCCTGAGAGCAACTGCACACACTGTACGTGGAACAACTGTTTTTCCTATTCTCTCTTGGAAGTCTGTGATGCCTCAGGCACTTTTCAAGCAATATCCTTTTATTTGAAATAAAGAGAGCCGATTGATCTCCTGGAGTAAAATCAGGTCTCCAGAGAGCATCCAAGCCCCTCTTTTGACAGTGGGCAGTAAAATGTACTGGTATTGATCACTTTCACGTGATAACTCACAACCATTGTCGTCTTCTTTTTGTACGGCAGCAGTTGAGGCTGAATGTTGCAAATGTCATGGAAATTGTGCCTGAAGCACAACCTCTCACCAGAGAACTGTACATTGTCATTAGATCTTAGAGAAGATCTTCCACTCGTTTCTGCGTTCATGAGTTCAGTTTTTTCTTCATAAACCAACCATGCTACATTGTTTTCCAGATTAGGGAAGACAAGTTTTCATTAAGGTCCTTTGCCTTAACACCAAAAGGAGATTTCTGTACCTTCTTGGGTGCAATTTGTTATTAAGGGCAAACATCTTGCTTGAAGGATCAAGTAGAATATTTACCCAAGCCTCAGAACTAAAAATATTCGAGACCTGTTACATGTCAGTGGCAGACTGCTTTAAAACAGGCTTAATCATTTAATCAAAGGGATTTAGAAAATAAAGCAGGGTCTATTAGAGTTTATTTTATTACAACAATTCAATAGTCACCTTGAGATCATTAATTCTGAAAAAACCCACACCTAGATTTCCAGTCCAATACTTATTCCTCTTTAAACTTCTTGCTATTGTATTACACCATTTTATACATTTCTTTACAATGAATTGCAGATTCCTTCAGAGCAATTCTGTGCAGAACTTGGTGCCTGCCTGCTGCATGTCAGAATCCTTCACAGGGATAGGGGGATGCAGGGGACTAAAAGAGATTGCTTCGTGAAAGTCCATTATTCATTCTCAGAATTTCTGCCTCTGATGTAAGAAGGAAAAACCAACCCCATCTTGTCTGACTTGTTAGAGCTGAAGTAGGAGTAAAAAGAGTCTGTGACCAAGTAGGAAAGACTATGGTGAGTAATAGATTTGTCATTGGGGGGGAAGAAAAAAGTTCCTGTAAAGTTGAAATTATTGTACTGTTAGACAAGTGGAAAATTCTGTATTCCTTTGTTATAAAAGAGAGAAAGAGGAGCAACAATTATTTTTCTCTAACATTCTCTGGAAACTTTTTAATCTTCAGACATAAAACTGTACATTGAAATCAACTTTGAAGCCCCTCTGGTTTCTTTTGCATGTGAAGGTTCAAAGGTCCAAGCCCCTCCAAGGTGAGCCTGAAGAGAGGAGAGCAGGAGGAGACATATTTGACTTGCATCAGATCCCCATATAATCCAAATGATGTAGGGGGGAAATAAATGTCCTGAGATTGCCATTCTCCTTTGATCCAGTTGAGGGGCAGTACAATCCAGGTATGGGAGTGGTAGTTAGTTCCCTAATAATTTTTTTTTCCTACAACAGGCTTGTCTATACACAGCTCCAAAAGAGATGATTCCTATTCTATTATCCTATATACAACAGAACTTAAAAGGAAAGAACATAATTGCAGCCTATCATTTTTTTGAATGGAAATCAAAAATCTAAATTATAATCTACATGTCAGCTTTGCATTAGGAAGTTAGCATTACCCAAGCACTTCACACTGGATTCTGCCAACAGGCTAGAGCAATGTTAGAGTCATTGTGTGGCACTCCAGTATTTCAAACCAGTTTTGAAAAAAAAAATAATTAACTTCCAGTTCTGTTTCATCTACAGCCAACAGTAAAACTCTTTGTTAGGAAAAAATATTTGCTTCAATGTGAAAATTATATAGAACTGTTGCCATGCAGGGATTTTTGGATTTGGTAAGATTGTAATGCCACAAGAATCCTATTTCATTCCACCACAGACTATGGAAACTCTTTGACTTTATAACTGGAATAAGCTTAAATTTGGCTGTGCTTTACATCTATAACTGCTTTCT